>NC_092047.1:66173972-66503885 GCF_003086295.3 Arachis hypogaea | reverse complement strand
ATAATTCAGAATCAAAAGTATTTAATGTAAACTCAATATTCATATTTAAACTAAATTTTATATCAAAGCATGAATTAAAACTTTAAATGTTATCATCTGAATTTCTTGGTTTCTTTGGTTTTGATAAAAGTTAGAACAAAGTTAAAGAAATGAATAACTAAGCAAAAATATTTTTAACCCTAAAATTCACTTTCAAACCTTAAACATACAGCACCGTTACTTCATCTTCACTCTCGAACCCAGCAGCTTCCTTCGGCGTTCATTGTTCAGCTTCATCGTTCTGCTTCATCGCACCCAGCAGCCTTCATCGCCATCATCGTCATCTTCATCACTGCCCTTCATCTCACCTAGCCTTCATCGCCGTAATCGTCATCTTCATCGAGCAGTTGTTGTCTTGAGCTTATCATCGCCATCACCGTGGTCTTCCTCGAGCTTGCCGTCGCCGTCATCTTCGTCGAGCAGTCGTTGTCTTCCTCGACGCAATTTTGAACGGCTTTTTCTTGAAAGGTTCAGAAAACCCTAACCTCTATCACGCCGTAATCTATCTCACGGTCGCCACCCTTGGCGCTCAAGATCGCAACCAGGTTCGTCCTTGAAAGCCATTCCTTTTGCTGTTTTGCTTGTCGTCCCTCTCGCCATTTTGCTCAGAAAGCTGCTCGCCTCTGTCTTGTGGTTCTACTCACCTTTGTCTCGTGGTTCTGCTCACCTCTGTTTTGCGGTTCTTCTTGCCTCTGTCTCGCGGTTCTGCTCGCCAGATCTCGCGGTTCTGCTCTGTAAGAACTGGATTTTTCACGAATAAAATCATTTAAATGCCCAAATTAAGTTCTGGAAAGTTAGGATGAGAATTTGGGGATTTAAACAGGATTTTTGGACTCAGTAGGTCTTTCGGAGCCAAAAAATGTATTTTTTGCGAAAACCGAGAAAAATCACAAACCGGCAGTTGAACCGGTTGAACCGGTTCAAGTCTGCCCGGTACTGTGCAAAAAAAAGTGAAAATAGTCAAAAGCCTTAGAAAAATATTAGAAGTAAAAAACCAGGCGTTAATTTTAATGGTTTGGCCCGGGCCAAATGGACCAAAAATACTAACGGGTTGGACTGGGTCCAAGTTGGGTCCAAGCCCAACATATATAAGGTTCATTTAATGAACCAATCAGCACAAACACACTCAAACATACCCATCAGAAATTGAAAGAGGGTGAGGAGAAGAGATTGAGCTCTATTCATCATCTTCTTCCCAAGCTCATATCTTGAGCTATAGAGCTCCGATCGCCGCACCGTTTGCGGCTACGTGAAGAATGAAACTCTCGCGCGATCTAGAATTTTCACAATTAAATTCGCGTTGGTAGTATAGCTTCTAGACCGACAAGAATTCCTTTCGTACAAAAGTTTTGGTTGTCACAAGTAACAAAACCCAATAAAAATTTATAACCGAAGTATTTAAACCTCGGGTCGTCTTCTCAAGGAATTGCATGGATGTATGATTTATTATTGGTTATGAGTAAAAGTGTATTTTGGGTTTTTGAAATAAGGGACAAGTAATTTAAATGACAAGGAAAATAAATTGATAATAATAAAAATCTCTTGGCAAGGTATAAGAAAATTAGGTCCTATCCTAGTTATCCTTATCAGGTGTGATTGAGAATTGGATTCTGCTCCCACTTTTAATTGATCCTTGCTAAACAAAAGAAAGTCAAGTGGACAAATTAATTTGATCCTCAGGTCCTAGTCAACTCCTATGGAGAGACTAGAGTTATTGGAGTACAAATTAACCAGCAAAGAATTCCAATTTCAATCAACAGCTGAGTTGATAACTTGATAAACCCATATTTCATGAGTTATTTTGTGCTTAGTTTGAGTGATTTATTCAATCCTTCACCCACTTATTCATATTAATTGCATGGTTTTACTTTCCCTCCCTTATTAGGTGATGTACGTGAAAAATATATTTCCTAAGCTTTAAAATTAATTATTTTAATTACCTTTATTTCCATTCGATGTCGTGATTAGTGTGTTGAGTAGTTTCAGATTTTCTAAGACAGAATGACTTAAAGGATGGAAAAGGAAACGTACAAAAATGGAAGGAAAGTGCGAAACGGAGTTTTGAAGAAACTGGCATCAACGCGATCGCATGGACGACACGATCGCGTGCCAGAAGTGAAGAAGCAGCAACGCGGGTGCATGACCGACGCAACCGCGCCACAAGAAAAACTCCAGATGACTGATGAGCGGATAATTTATACGCTTTTTGGCATTGTTTTTAGTATGTTTTTAGTAGAATCTAGTTACTTTTAGGGATGTTTTTATTAGTTTTTATGTTAAATTCACATTTCTGGACTTTACTATGAGTTTGTGTGTTTTTCTGTGATTTCAGGTATTTCTGGCTGAAATTGAGGGACTTGAGTAAAAATCAGATTCAGAGGTTGAAGAAGGACTGCTGATGCTGTTGGATTCTGACCTCCCTTCACTCAAAGTGGATTTTCAGGAGCTACAGAACTCAAAATGGTGCGCTTCTAATTGCGTTGGAAAGTAGATATCCAGGGCTTTCCCGCAACGTATAATAGTCCATACTTTGAACGAGTTTAGATGACATAAAAGGGCATTGAACGCCAGTTCTACGCTGCTGTCTGGAGTTAAACGCCAGAAACAAGTCACAAACCAGAGTTGACGCCAGAAATACGTTACAACCTGGCGTTCAACTCCATAAAGAGCCTCTGCACGTGTAACATTCAAGCTCAGCCCAAGCACACACCAAGTGGGCCCCGAAAGTGGATTTATGCATCAATTACTTACTTCTGTAAACCCTAGTAACTAGTATATTATAAATAGGACTTTTTACTATTGTATGAGACATCTTTGACATCTTTGATATCTTTGGAATCATCTTTGGATGCCTGGTTCTTAGATCAGAGGGGCTGGCCATTCGGCCATGCCTGGACCTTTCACCTATGTATTTTCAACGGTAGAGTTTCTACACTCCATAGATTAAGGTGTGGAGCTCTGCTGTTCCTCAAGAATTAATGCAAAGTACTACTGTTTTTCTGTTCAATTCAACTTATTCCGCTTCTAAAATATTCATTCGCACTTCAACCTGAATGTGATGAACGTGACAATCATCATCATTCCTTATGAACGCGTGCCTGACAACCACTTCCGTTCTACCTTAGATTGAATGAGTATCTCTTAGATCTCTTAATCAGAATCTTCCTGGTGTAAGCTAGATTGATGGCGGCATTCATGAGAATCCAGAAAGTCTAAACCTTGTCTGTGGTATTCTGAGTAGGATTCAGGGATTGAATGACTGTGACAAGTTTCAAACTCGCGAGTACTGGGCGTAGTGACAGACGCAAAAGGAGGGTGAATCCTATTCCAGTATGATCGAGAACCTCAGATGATTAGCCGTGCTGTGACAGAGCATTTGGACCATTTTCACAAGAGGATAGGATACGGCCATTGGCAAGGGTGACGCCTCCAGACGATTAGCCATGCAGTGACAGCGCATCGGACCATTTTCCAGAGAGGATCAAAAGTAGCCATTGACAGCGATGATGTCCTTACATAAAGCCAGCCATAGAAAGGAGTAAGACTGATTGGATGAAGACAGCAGGAAAGCAGAGGTTTAGAGGGACGAAAGCATCTCCATGTATTTATCTGAAATTCTCATCAAGGATTTACATAAGTATTTCTATCCCTATTTTATTATTAATATTCGAAAACTCCATAACCATTCTATATCCGCCTGACTGAGATTTACAAGGTGACCATAGCTTGCTTCATACCAACAATCTCCGTGGGATCGACCCTTAATCGCGTAAAGTTTATTACTTGGACGACCCAGTGCACTTGCTGGTTAGTTGGGCGAAGTTGTGATAAAAATTTGAGATTACAATTGAGCGTACCATGTTGATGGCGCCATTGATGATCACAATTTCGTGCACCAAGTTTTTGGCGCCGTTGCCGGGGATTGTTCGAGTTTGGACAACTGACGGTTCATCTTGTTGCTCAGATTGGGTAACTTTCTTTTCGTTTTCTTTTCAAAAAGTTTTCAAAAATTTTTCAAAAAAATCTTTCAAAAATTTCTCCTTTGTTTTCGAAAAAAAAAGTTTAAAATAAAAATGTTTTCAAAAATATATTTTTCTCCAGAATTTTTAAGAATGAATTCTAGAGTTTCATGAAGCATGTTGAAGCATGCTGGCTATAAAACCATGTCTAAATTCTTTTGGACAGAGGTTTTGGCTTAAAATTGAATGAATTACTCCCATATTCATGCTAAAGCTTGACTGGCTATTAAGCCATGTCTAACCCTCAGATTGGAGCTTTAGATTAAGATTGTAAGATTCCTGGAATTCATATTAAAAATTTTGGAATCCTTATTTTTCTTTTTCAAATGATTTTCGAAAAATATAAAATAAAAATACAAAAAAAAAAAATCATAAAATCATAAAAATCAAAAATATTTTTTGTGTTTCTTGTTTGAGTCTTGAGTCAAGTTTGGTGTCAATTGCATACTCATCTTGCATTTTTCGAAAATTACATTCATGCATTGCATTCATCATGATCTTCAAGTTGTTCTTGATAAAACCTTCTTGATTGATCTTCATATTATATTGTTTTGTGTTGTATGATGTTTTTCATATGCATTCTTGAATTCTTAGTGCCTGAGTATTAAAGATTTCTAAGTTTGGTGTCTTGCATGTTTTCTTTGCATTAAAAATTTTTCAAAAATATGTTTTTGATGTTCATCATGATTTTCAAAGTGTTCTTGGTGTTCATCTTGACATTCATAGCATTTTTGCATGCATTCATTATTTTGATCCAAAATTTTCATGCATTGCATCATTTTCATGTTTTTTCTCTCTCATCATTAAAAATTCAAAAATCAAAAAAATATCTTCCCCTTTTTCTCTCTTAAAATTTCGGAAATTAGATTTGACTTTTTCAAAAAATTTTAAAATCTAGTTGTTTTTATGAGTCAAATCAAATTTTCAATTTAAAAATCTTATCTTTTTCAAAATCTTTTTCAAAAAAAAAATCAAATCTTTTTCACTTTTCTTATTTATTTTCGAAAATTTTAAAAATATTTTTCAAAAAATCTTTTTCTTATCTTTATCACATAATTTTCAAAAATAACATCATCAATTAATGTTTTGATTCAAAAATTTAAAGTTTGTTACTTACTTGTTAAGAAAGATTCAAACTTTAAGTTCTAGAATCATATCTTGTGATTTCTTGTGAATCAAGTCATTAATTGTGATTTTAAAAATCAAATCTTTTTCAAAACTGATTTCAATCATATCTTTTCAAAAATATCTTCTTATCTTATCTTTTTCAAAATTTGATTTTAAAATATCTTTTCTAACTTCTTATCTTCTTATCTTTTCAAAATTAATTTTCAAATTTGTTTCAACTAACTAACTAACTTTTTGTTTGTTTCTTATCTTTTTCAAAACTACCTAACTAACTCTCTCTCTCTAATTTTCGAAAATATCTTTCCTCTTTTTCAAAAATTCTTTTTAATTAACTAATTATTTTAATTTTTGATTTTAATTTTCGAAAATTACTAACCTTTTTCAAAAACTATTTTCGAAAATCACTAACCTTTTTTCAAAAATAATTTTCAAAAATCCTTCTCCCTCATCTCCTTCTAATTATTTATTCATCTACTAACACTTCTCTTCATCTCACATCACTGCTCCTATCCTTACCTTTGTGTTTGGATTCTTCATTCTTCTTCACTTCTATTCCTTTTCTTCTCCTACTAACAATAAGGAACCTATTTACTGTGACATAGAGGATTCCTCTTCTTTTCTTGTTCTCTTCTCTTTCTTATGAGCAGGAACAAGAAAAAAGGCATTCTTGTTGAAGCTGATCCAGAACCTGAAAGGACTCTGAAGAGGAAACTAAGAGAAGCTAAATTACAACAATCCAGAGACAACCTTTTTGAAAATTTTGAACAAGTAACGGAGATGGCAGCCGAACCCAACAACAATAATGCAAGGAGAATGCTTGGTGACTTTACTGCACCAAATTCCAATTTACATGGAAGAAGCATCTCCATTCCTGCCATTGGAGCAAACAACTTTGAGCTGAAACCTCAATTAGTTTCTCTGATGCAGCAGAACTGCAAGTTTCATGGACTTCCATCTGAAGATCCTTTTCAGTTCTTAACTGAATTCTTGCAGATATGTGATACTGTTAAGACTAATGGAGTAGATCCTGAAGTCTACAGGCTCATGCTTTTCCCTTTTGCTGTAAGAGACAGAGCTAGAGTGTGGTTGGACTCTCAACCCAGAGATAGCCTGAACTCTTGGGATAAGCTGGTCACAGCTTTCTTAGCCAAGTTCTTTCCTCCTTAAAAGCTGAGCAAGGTTAGAGTGGATGTTCAGACCTTTAGACAGAAGGAAGGTGAATCCCTCTATGAAGCTTGGGAGAGATACAAGCAACTGACCAAAAAGTGTCCTTCTGACATGCTTTCAGAATGGACCATCCTGGATATATTCTATGATGGTCTGTCTGAACTAGCTAAGATGTCATTGGATACTTCTGCAGGTGGATCCATTCACCTAAAGAAAACGCCTGCAGAAGCTCAAGAACTCATTAACATGGTTGCTAATAACCAATTCATGTACACTTCTGAGAGGAATCCTGTGAGTAATGAGACGCCTCAGAAGAAGGGAGTTCTTGAAATTGATACTCTAAATGCCATATTGGCTCAGAACAAAATATTGACTCAGCAAGTCAATATGATTTCTTAGAGTTTGAATGGAATGCAAGCTGCATCCAACAGTACTCAAGAGGCATCTTCTGAAGAAGAAGCTTATGATCCTGAAAACCCTGCAATAGCAGAGGTAAATTATATGGGTGAACCTTATGGAAACACCTATAACCCATCATGGAGAAATCATCCAAATTTCTCATGGAAGGATCAAAAGCCTCAACAAGGCTTTAATAATGGTGGAAGAAACATGTTTAACAATAGTAAACCTTTTCCATCATCCACTCAGCAACAGACAGAGAACTCTGAACAAAATACCTCTAATTTAGCAAACTTAGTCTCTGATCTATCTAAGGCCACTGTGAGTTTCATGAATGAAACAAGGTCATCCATTAGAAATTTGGAGGCACAAGTGGGCCAGCTGAGTAAAAGGATTACTGAACTCCCTCCTAGTACTCTCCCAAGCAATACAGAGGAAAATCCAAAAGGAGAGTGCAAGGCCATTGAATTAATCACCATGGCCGAACCTGTGAAGGAAGGAGAGGACGTGAATCCCAAGGAGGAAGACCTCCTGGGACGTCCAGTGATCAATAAGGAGCTTCCCTTTGAGGAACCAAAGGGATCTGAGACTCATCTAGAGACCATAGAGATTCCATTGAACCTCCTTATACCATTCATGAGCTCTGATGAGTATTCCTCTTCTGAAGAGAATGAGGATGTTACTGAAGAGTAAGTTGCCAAGTTTCTTGGTGCAATCATGAAGCTGAATGCCAAATTATTTGGTATTGAGACTTGGGAAGATGAACCTCCCTTGTTCACCAATGAACTAAGTGATCTGGATCAACTGACATTGCCTCAGAAGAAACAGGATCCTGGAAAGTTCGTAATACCTTGTACCATAGGCAACATGATCTTTGAAAAGGCTCTGTGTGACCTTGGTTCAGGGATAAACCTCATGCCCTTCTCTGTAATAGAGAAACTGGGAATCTATGGGGTGCAAGCCACTAAAATCTCATTAGAGATGGTAGACAATTCAAGAAAACATGCTTATGGACAAGAAGAGGACGTGTTAGTAAAGGTTGAAGGCCTTTACATCCCTGCTGATTTCATAGTCCTAGACACTGGGAAGGATGAGGATGAATTCATCATCCTTGGAAGACGCTTCCTAGCCACAGCAAGAGCTGTGATTGATGTGGACAGAGGAGAATTGATCCTTCAATTAAATGAGGACAACCTTGTGTTTAAAACTCAAGGATCTCTCTCTGTACCCATGGAGAGGAAGCACAGTAAGCTTCTCTCATTGCAGAGTCAACCAGAGCCCCCACAGTCAAACTCTAAGTTTGGTGTTGGGAGGCCACAACCAAACTCTAAGCTTGGTGTTGAACTCCCATATCCAAACTCTAAGTTTGGTGTTGGAGAGTATCAACAATGCTCTGAACACCTGTGAGGCTCCATGAGAGCCCACTGTCAACCTATTGACATTAAAGAAGCGCTTGTTGGGAGGCAACCCAATTTTTATCTAATTTCTATTTTTATTGTTTTTCATGTTTTATTAGGTTCATGATCATGTGGAGTCACAAAATAAATATAAAAATTGAAAACGGAATCAAAAATAACAGAAAAAAATCACACCCTGGAGGAAGAACTTACTGGCGTTTAAACGCCAGTAAGAAGCATCTGGCTGGCGTTCAACGCCAGTACAGAGCATGGTCCTGGCGCTGAACGCCCAAAATGGGCAGCATCTGGGCATTTGAACGCCAGAATTGCACCCTGGAGAAGAGCTGGCGCTGAACCCCCAGAACAAGCATGGTTCTGGTGTTCAACGCCAGAAATGGGCAACAAATGGGCGTTCAACGCCCAGAACAAGCACCAATCTGGCGCTGAACGCCCAGAGTTGTGTGCAAGGGCATTTTGCATGCCTAATTGGGTGCAAGGTTGTAAATCCTTGAACACCTCAGGATCTGTGGACCCCACAGGATCCCCACCTACCTCCACTCACTTCTTCTCACCCCTCTTTCACACAATCCCATAAACACTCTTCCCCAAAACTCTTCACCAATCACCTCAATCTCTCTTCCCTATCACCACTTCACCACTCACATCCATCCACTCTTCCCCATAAACCTACCTCATAAACTCCACCTACCTTCAAAATTTAAAATCAATTTCCCACCCAAACCCACCTTTATGGCTGAACCTCACCCCCCTCCCTTCCCTATATATAGCCCTCCATTCTTCCTCATTTTCACACAACACAACCCTCTCTTCTCTTCTTGGCCGAATACACCACTCCCCCCTCTCCTCCATATTTCCTTCTTCTTCTTCATCTATTCCTTTCTTTTCTTGCTCGAGGGAGAGCAATATTCTAAGTTTAGTGTGGTAAAAGCATAAGCTTTTTATTTTTCCATTACCATTGATGGCACCTAAGACTGGAGAATCCTCTAGAAAAGGGAAAGGGAAGACAAAAGCTTCCACCTCCGAGTCATGGGAGATGGAAAGATTCATCTCTAAAGCTCATCAAGACCACTTCTATGATGTTGTGGCCAAGAAGAAGGTGATCCCTGAGGTCCCTTTCAAGCTCAAGAAGAATGAGTATCCGGAGATCCGACATGAAATCCAAAGAAGAGGTTGGGAAGTTCTAACAAAACCCATCCAACAAGTTGGCATCCTAATGGTTCAAGAGTTCTATGCCAATGCATGGATCACTAGGAACCATGATCAAAGTAAGAACCCGGACCCAAAGAATTATCTCACAATGGTTCGGGGGAAATACTTAGATTTTAGTCCGGAAAATGTGAGGTTGGCGTTTAACTTGCCTATGATGCAAGGAGATGCACGCCCCTACACTAGAAGGGTCAACTTTAATCAAAGGTTGGACCAAGTCCTCATGGACATATGTGTGGAAGGAGCTCAATGGAAGATTGACTCCAAAGGCAAGCCGGTTCAACTAAGAAGACTGGACCTTAAGCCTGCAGCTAGAGGATGGTTATAGTTCATACAACGCTCCATCATCCCCACTAGCAACCGATCCGAAATTACTGTGGATCAGGCCATCATGATTCATAGCATCATGATTGGAGAGGAAGTAGAAGTTCATGAAGTCATATCCCTTGAACTCTACAAAATAGCCGAAAAGTCCTCCCCCATGGCAAGGCTAGCTTTTTCTCATCTTATTTGCCATCTCTGTTACTCAGCTGGAGCTTTCATAGAAGGAGACATTCCCATTGAGGAAGAGAAGACCATCACTAAAAAAAGGATGGAGCAAGCAAGAGATCTCATTCATGGAGCTCAAGAGGCGCATGAAGCTCATCACCATGAGATCCTGGAGATGCCTCAAATGCATTTCCCTCCACAAAACTATTGGGAGCAAATCAACACCTCCCTAGGAGAATTAAGTTCCAACATGGGACAACTAAGGGTGGAACATCAAGAGCACTCCATCATCCTTCATGAAATTAGAGAAGATCAAAAAGCAATAAGGGAGGAGCAACAAAGACAAGGAAGAGACATAGAAGAGCTAAAGGACATCATTGGTTCCTCAAGAAGGAAACGCCACCATCACTAAGGTGGACTCATTCCTTGTTCTTACACTCTCTATTTTTTGTTTTCTATGTTAAGTGCTTATCTATGTTTGTGTCTTATTACATGATCATTAGTAGTTAGTAACTATGTCTTAAAGTTATGAATGTCCTATGAATCCATCACCTCTCTTAAATGAAAACTATTTTAATTCAAAAGAACAAGAAGTACATGAGTTTCGAACTTATCCTTGAACTTAGTTTAATTATATTGATGTGGTGACAATGCTTCTTGTTTTCTGAATGTATGCTTGAACAGTGCATATGTCTTTTGAAGTTGTTGTTCATGAATGTTAAATATGTTGGCTCTTGAAAGAATGATGATAAGGAGACATGTTCTTTGACAATCTGAAAAATCATGAAAATGATTCTTGAAGCAAGAAAAAGCAGCAAAGAATAAAGCTTGCAGAAAAAAAATAGGCGAAAAAAAATAATAGAAAGAAAAAGAAAAAGCAAGCAGAAAAAGCCAAAAGCTCTTAAAACCAAGAGGCAAGAGCAAAAAGCCAATAACCCTTAAAACCAAAAGGCAAGGGCAAATAAAAAGGATCCCAAGGCTTTGAGCATCAGTGGATAGGAGGGCCTAAAGGAATAAAATCCTGGTCTAAGCAGCTAAACCAAGCTGTCCCTAACCATGTGCTTGTGGCGTGAAGGTGTCAAGTGAAAACTTGAGACTGAGCGGTTAAAGTCAAGGTCCAAAGCAAAAAAAAAAGAGTGTGCTTAAGAACCCTGGACACCTCTAATTGGGGACTTTAGCAAAGCTGAGTCACAATCTGAAAAGGTTCACCCAATTATGTGTCTGTGGCATTTATGTATCCAGTGGTAATACTGGAAAACAAAGTGCTTAGGGCCACGACCAAGACTCATAAAATAGCTGTGTTCAAGAATCATCATACTGAACTAGGAGAATCAATAACACCATCTGAACTCTGAGTTCCTATAGAAGCCAATCATTCTGAACTTCAATGGATAAAGTGAGATGCCAAAACTATTCAAGAGGCAAAAAGCTACAAGTCCCGCTCATCTGATTGGAGCTATGTTTCATTGATAGTTTTAAATTTATAGTATATTCTCTTCTTTTTATCCTATTTGATTTTCAGTTGCTTGGGGACAAGCAACAATTTAAGTTTGGTGTTGTGATGAGCGGATAATTTATATGCATTTTGGCATTATTTTTAGTATGTTTTTAGTAGAATCTAGTTACTTTTAGGGATGTTTTTATTAGTTTTTATGTTAAATTCACATTTCTGGACTTTACTATGAGTTTGTGTGTTTTTCTTTGATTTCAGGTATTTTCTGGCTGAAATTGAGGGACTTGAGCAAAAATCAGATTCAGAGGTTGAAGAAGAACTGCTGATGCTGTTGGATTCTGACCTCCCTGCACTCAAAGTGGATTTTCTGGAGCTACAGAACTCAAAATGGCGCGCTTCAAATTGCGTTGGAAAGTAGACATCCAGGGATTTCAAGCAATGTTTAATAGTTCATACTTTAAACGAGTTTAGATGATGTAAAAGGGCATTGAACGCCAATTCTACGCTGTTGTCTGGAGTTAAACGCCAGAAACAAGTCACAAACCAGAGTTGAACGCCAGAAATACGTTACAACCTGGCGTTCAACTCCAAAAAGAGCCATTGCACGTGTAACATTCAAGCTCATCCCAAGCACACGCCGAGTGGGCCCCGGAAGTGGATTTATGCATCAATTACTTACTTCTGTAAACCCTAGTAACTAGTTTATTATAAATAGGACTTTTTACTATTGTATTAGACATCTTTGGACGCCTGGTTCTTAGATCAAAGGGGCTGGCCATTCGGCCATGCCTGGACCTTTCACCTATGTATTTTCAACAGTAGAGTTTCTACACTCCAAAAATTAAGGTGTAGAGCTCTGCTGTTCCTCAAGAATTAATGCAAAGTACTACTGTTTTTCTATTCAATTCAACTTATTCCGCTTCTAAGATATTCATTCGCACTTCAACCTGAATGTGATGAACGTGACAATCATCATCATTCCTTATGAACGCGTGCCTGACAACCACTTCCGTTCTACCTTAGATTGAATGAGTATCTCTTAGATCTCTTAATCATAATCTTCCTGGTGTAAGCTAGATTGATGGCGGCATTCATGAGAATCCGGAAAGTCTAAACCTTGTCTGTGGTATTCCGAGTAGGATTCAGGGATTGAATGACTGTGACAAGCTTCAAACTCGCGAGTACTAGGCGTAGTGAAAGACGCAAAAGGAGGGTGAATCCTATTCCAGTATGATCGAGAACCTCAGATGATTAGCCGTGCTGTGACAGAGCATTTGGACCATTTTCACAAGAGGATAGGATACGGCCATTGGCAAGGGTGACGCCTCCAGACGATTAGCCATGCAGTGACAGCGCATCGGACCATTTTCCAGAGAGGATCAAAAGTAGCCATTGACAGCGGTGATGTCCTTACATAAAGCCAGCCATAGAAAGGAGTAAGACTGATTGGATGAAGACAGCAGGAAAGCAGAGGTTTAGAGGGACGAAAGCATCTCCATGTATTTATCTGAAATTCTCGTCAAGGATTTACATAAGTATTTCTATCCCTATTTTATTATTAATATTCGAAAACTCCATAACCATTCTATATCCGCCTGACTGAGATTTACAAGGTGACCATAGCTTGCTTCATACCAACAATCTCCGTGGGATCGACCCTTACTCGCGTAAGGTTTATTACTTGGACGACCCAGTGCACTTGCTGGTTAGTTGTGCGAAGTTGTGATAAAAATTTGAGATTACAATTGAGCGTACCATGTTGATGGCGCCATTGATGATCACAATTTCGTGCACCAATGACGCGACCGCGCGACCCACGCGAACGCGTGACAGAGGCCACGTATCAGAATTTACAGAATACGTCCCCAGGGATTTCTGAAGCCCTTTTGGCCCAGATCCAGGTACAGAACACATAGACTAGAGGCTATAAAGTGGGGGAATGCATCCATTCAAAGGAGAGCTCGTATTTTTATTACTTTCCATGATTTAGATTTAGTTTTGAGAGGGAGATTCTCTCCTCTCTCTCTTAGGATTAGGATTTAGGACTTCTCTTAGTTTGTAAGAGTGACTCTCGATCCAGGTTTAATATTTACTTTAATTTATGTTTCTATGCTACTTTTACTTTAATGCTTTTATTTGTATCTACAGATGTTGCCCAATTGGCTTATGAATTATTCCATGTTACAGATTATTATTTGAATTAATGATTATTTGAGGTATTTCAGTTTATTATTGTTCTCTTTAATTTAAGTTATTATTGCTTCCCATCTAAGGACATTTTTATTCCAACAATTTTACTTTTTCCCTTTTTGGTCTTGGTTAAGAAATCAGTAACTCAACATTATTAAACTCATCATAATTGATAATCGTTATCTTGCTAATTGAACTGAACTTCAATAATCCCAACTTTTTCTTAGGAAATAAATAGGATTCGAAGGTCAAACTAATTAGTCCCTTGACTTTCCTTTAATTTAGTAAAGGTTAACTAAGTGGAATTAAGATTCAATTTTCACTATTGTTGAGAGGAATAACTAAGTTGGACTTCTAATTTCTCTTACCTTGCCAAAAGTTGCTTTACAGTATTTATTTATTTTAATTGCCATTTACTTTACTTGTCATTCAAATCACTTGCTTCTCACCTTCTAAACCCCGATTACAACCTTTATAGCCAATAATAAGAACATACTTCCTTTCAGTTCCTTGAGAAGACGACCCGAGGTTTAAATACTCGGTTATCAATTTTAAAAGGGGTTTGTTACTTGTGACAACCAAAACATTTGCACGAAAGGATTTTTGTTGGTTTAGAGACTATATCTACAACGCGACTGTTTTTATGAACTTCTTTACTGGCAAAAATTCCAACGTCATAACTCAAGTGTTATAAATTACTTAACCAAGGCCAAAAGGGGAAAATAAATCTAAATTGAATTGAAACCATTCATAAACAGAATAAAACAATCATAAACTGAAATACCTCAAATTGCATTTAAACAGAATATTCAAATCTTAACATGAAAAATTCATAAGTCAAATTAGGAACATTAACAAGTAAAAGCATTGGAATAAATAAAAGTAGAAAATAAATTAAAAGAATATTGAACCTGTGATTGTAGAAGAAATGCTAAAATAAGAGAAATCCTATTCCTAAATCCTAAGAGAGAGGAGAGAACCTCTCTCTCTCTAAGCTACATCTTAAAACCTAAAATTATGTATATGAAAGTATGATTGCTATATGATGCATTCCTCTACTTTATAGCCTCTAATATGTGTTTTCTGGGCCAAGAACTGGGTTAGAAACAGCCCAGAAATTGCTGGGGGCGAAATCTACCACGCTGATTTTCGTCACTGCGATGTGTCCGCGTGGAGCTCGCGTTCGCGTCACCTAGCTGTATGGACACTATGGCAAATTATATATCAAATCGAAGCCCCGGACGTTAAATTTCCAACACAACTGAAACCGCATAATTCGGATCTGTGTAGCTCCAGTTATGATCGATTTAGTGCGAGAGGGTCAGGCTGACAGCTTTGCAGTTCCTTCAATTTCTTGTATTCCTTCCACTTTTGCATGCTTCCTTTCCATCCTCTGAGTCATTCCTACCCTGTAATCTCTGAAAATACTTAACACACATATCACGGCATCGAATGGTAATAAGAGAGGATTAATATTAGCAAATATAAGGCCAAAGAAGCATGGTTTCAATCATAGCACAAAATCAAGAAGGAAAAAGTAAAACCATGCAAATAGTATGAATAAGTGGGTAAAGAGTTGATAAAAACTACTCAATTAAGCACAAGATAAACCATGAAATAGTGGTTTATCAACCTTCCCACACTTAAACATTAGCATGTCCTCATGCTAAGCTCAACAGAAGCTATAAAGGAGTGAAGAGGAATGGTAAAATGTATGAAATGCAACCTATGTATATGAATGCAACTATATATGCTAAGATATTTCTATCTACCTGGTTAAAAGTAAACAAGTTCTCCAAGACAAATATAAATCAAATTCCACTAATCCAAATCATACAATAAAAGACAAGTAAACTTGTAAGAAGATAGCTCATGAAAGCAGGGAACATAGAATTAAGCATTGAACCCTCACTGGTAGTGTATATGCACTCTAATCACTCAAGTGTCTAGGGTTAATCACTCTACTCTTCTCTAATCATGCTTTCTAAACTTTGTTCTTCATCTAACCAATCAATAAAATTTAGTATACCAATGCAAATATCATGAGGTCTTTTCAAGGTTGTAATGGGGTTAAGGTACGGGTGAGGATATATGTATGGCCAAGTGAGCTATAATATGAATCTTTAACTAACCTAAGCTTCCACCTAACATACACATACTCTATATACTTTTAAATTCATGCCTAGCTACCCATAATTCCCACTCTTGTATCACATACTCATGTACCAAATTTTTGATATTTCTTTACTTTTATCACATGTGCATTGATCTTTTCCTTAACTTAACTTAGCATTGGGGTAATTTTGTCCCCTTATTTATTTATTTATTCATTGAATATTTTTGGTTTTTTAATTTTTTTTAGAGAAATAAATATAACTTATCAATGCACACAGATTTTTTTATTTTTTTCTGGTCTCACATGAGTAGGTACCCAAATTCTCAATATTTTATCAGAGTAAAAACATAACACATTCCCTTATTAACCCATGTTTCCACGGTTCCCCACACTTAATTGTTACACAATCTCTATCTTAAGCTAACCAAAGATTCAATTGGGGTATTTAATTATTTTTCCGCTTAAGGCTAGTGATGTGGTAAAATATAGAACAAAAGGGGATTAAGAGGCTCAAGGTGGCTAACAAAGGTAAATGGAAGGGTAGGCTATTTGGGATAAGTGAGTTAATAATCGAATAATGGCCTCAATCATATGCAAGCATGTAAATACACTAAATAGTGGACATATAGAATGGAACAAAGCAAAGATTACAATCATAGAGAAGTAAACACACAAGAATAAAATATTTATGCTTAAATAATGTAACCATATAAATAAGCTCAAAATCTCACAGGTTGTGTGTTCTTAGCTTTTTAAACTATGTTCCAAATACAACTTCAAACAAGTTTTAACAGAAAAAAAAATTTCAATTTAAATTAGTGAAATACTATAAAAATTTCTTGAAAAAGAAAATATTACTTCAACCAAGTAGTAACTAAATGCATAAAATCAAACAACACATGCAATTAAATATGCAGATGCAACAATGAATTAACAAAGAAAATAAAACATTGGTGTTGGGAAAAAATAACTAACCCATGGAGATCGGTATCGACCTCCCTACACTTAAAGATTGCACCGTCCTCGGTGCATGCAGAGATGTACAAGTGGATGGGTAGTTTCGCAGCTAGTGCTCTTTTTGTTCCATTTCTTGCCGGTGGTTTAGGAGTAACTTTCTTTTTATCCTTCTTGGTGGCCATCTTGAAAAGGGAAATAGAAAGTAACTTCTTAAAACTAAGGGTTAGAGCAAGGAAGCGAACATTAAGGGTGGTAATCAATGCACTGTAAAGAGGGATGTCGTTAACACATGGTCTAGACTATATATGAAAAAGTTCATCAAAGGTAATATAGCAAGTGCATGTGATGGCAATTGAATGCAAGATGTTTATTGGCATGCTGGCAAAGGCATGAGTAGCATAAATCAAGCATTCAATGTCTAAGTTAGATTACCAAGTTATTCAAACTGACAATCTGTTTGTATTGACAATTAAATTAAATAAATAAAATATAAACGGGGTTTTGTGAAAAATAGGCATTAACATAGTAGAATTGAGTAATTTAAAATAATGCACAATGCCAGATGGGCTTTTTCACAAACACTTAGCATGCATGGTAAATATGTTGTGGAAAATATAAGATAGAACATGCAAGCAACCCTTTAAGGAAGTAATATTAATTGTCAAACAATATAAAAATCCACAAGCAGAATATAGAAATAAATAATGACCAAAATAAATTTCCAACACCAATTCAAGGAATAAAAAGAAGGAAAAAGAAAATATGCATAATGAAAGAAATAAGAAAACATGAATAAAAGAAAAGAAATAATAAGAAAGAAGTAAAGAGGGAAGAAGAAAAGAACCTTGATAATGGATGTAAAAAAAAAAGAAAAAGGGAAAAGTAAAAAGTGAGAAAGAATAGAGAAGGAAGAAGAGAAAAGAAAGAAATAATAATAAGGGAAAACAAAAATAAGGATTTGGGGAAGAAAAGATAAGATATTTTGGCTAATGGGGATAATCTGTGTGCCGCATGTGACGCGGACGCGTGGGTCACGCGGTCGCGTGGTGTGTGATTTTGTCAAGTGACGCGGACGCGTGGGTCACGCTGTCGCGTGATTTGATTTGTGCAAATGGCGCGAGGGCAGCTGTGCATTCGTGCAACTCTCTGTCTCAAACTCATTTTGCCAAAACTTTTGGGTGACGCGACCGCGTGGGTGACGCAATCGCGTGAATGGCTATATTTGGAGGATGACGCGGCCGCGTAGGGTACGCGGTCGCGTGGTAAGGCTGGTGCTTCCAGCACCATTCCAGCCTCACTCCATCATAACTCTCTGCCATATACCTCTTTTACGTTGAATTTTTGGGGCACGCATTCGTGTGGTTAACGTAGACGCGTGGGAGGCCTTTTTCCAAATGACGCAGCCGCGTCATTGACGAAGTCGCATGGGAATGGTTATGCCTAAGGCGCGCCTCCAGCCACGCTTTCGCGTGACTTTCTGTCCACTTCTCTTTTCTTCAAAACGCACTGGTGACGCGGACGCGTCAGCGACGCTACCGCATCGTGTGCGTGTTTTTTTTTATGCAAAATGTAGAATGCAGTATGCAGATGCTAATGCCAACACTATGAATGACAATAATAATAATAAAATTAAATTAAAATAAACTAGGAATAAAAGGTAGGATTACACCATGGTGGGTTGTCTCCTACCTAGCACTTTTAGTTAAAGTCCTTAAGTTGGACATTTGGGGAGTCCTTTGTTATGGTGGCTTGTGCTTGAACTCATCCAGGAATCTCCACCAATGTTTGTACTTCCAGTAACCTCTGGGTTCCCAAATTAGACGCATAAAGTCTTCAAGCAAGTTGAAGCAAATGACAAGGCCCCATGAGTGTTGATTTCTAGACTGCATTCCGGGGTCCCAGACTTTGCTTTTACACCTATCTTCTTGTTGATCATCATGATTCCATCCGGGTAGCAAGCAATATGAATTCTCACTAAAGCGGCCACCCAACTTCCTAGACCCATTCAGTTGAGCTTTACACCAACCTTTGCATTTAAACTTTGAGCTTTCCACCATATTGAATCTTGCATAACGACTCCTACCACTAACCATCTTCCTCTTACTCTTAAAGCCACAATGAGCTCTGAGTTGACCATCTGTCTCAAGTAAAGCATATTCAAGTGAGCTTATTAAGCTTAGAGATGAAAGATTTACCCACTTGAATGAAGGGATGGATGGTGAAGGCTTTGGGGGAGAGGTCTCCAACAGCATTGGCAAGGTGATTTCCAGCTCCATTCCCTTGAGTTCTTCCTTGACAACTTCCACCTCCTTGCAAGCTTCTTCAATTTCAACCTCTTCCTCTTGGTAGCTTTCTTCCAATTTGATCTCTTCTTCATTGTTCACCAAGGGTATGGGAGGTTGTGCTTCTTCTTCGTTAATCTCCATGTCAAGTCCAATGGGAGAGGATTCAAATGTAGATAAGAATTCATTAATGATTGAATCCATCTCTTGATCATCCCCTTCAAAGTCTTCAACCATGATATGCCTTGGAGGTTGTACACCCTCCTCAACATCAATTTCAAACGTCTTTAAAGGAGGCTTTATAACTTGACTTTCCCATGGGGGTTCAGCATCTCCTAAGTCTTTAATCACTTCTTCTTCTTCGATAATTTCAGCTTCCTCCACTTGTTCCAGTACAAAATCATGTTCCTTACTGTCCAGTAGGGTTTCTAGTATCTCCTTCATGCTGCGTTCTTTATTAGATTGCCCACATTAAGCCATAGGGGTTCTTTGAGTATCCGAACGTTGGGAAGGTAGTCTATTTATCGCTTGATTCAATTGGTGAAGTGTGGCATGAAATTTTTCAAATGTTTTCTTGAGTTGCTCCCTTGTTTCTTGGAGTGATGGATATGGACATGGTGCATAGGGAGGTGGTGGTTCTTGGGAGTAATTGGGTTGGAATTGGGGTGGATAAAGGTTAGGGTCATATGGAGGTGAATGGTGGTAGTTGGCTTGTGGGTGTGGTGGTTAAAAGCTGCATTGAGGAGGTGGTTTATAGGTATATGGCGGGACTTGTCGGTAATTACAAGGGGTCCCACCATATCTATCATCTTAGCATGCACCTCGGAATGGTTTCTGACTATAGTAATTTGGTGGGTGATAGTTATCACGAAAGGGTCCACCATAACTATTGTCTCAACATGCATTGTTGAATGGTTGTTGTCCATGGTAGTTTGGAGGGTGTTGTTGCCCAAAGGGTTGATCAGATCCTCGTGGCTCCTTCCATCTCTGATTGTTTTGACCTTGATGCATGTTCCTGTTATAATTTCCATTCCTTGCAACAGCATTGAAACCAAACTTGAAACCAGAGGGGTGAGAATTCATAGTAGCTAATAAAAATTAAAAACAAAAACAAATAAACAAGAAAAAGAAAATAAAATAAAATAAAATAAAATAAGAGAAAAGGTTTGAAAAAGATTTTTTTTAAGATTAGAAAAGATAAGTTACGTAAGAGAAGTTAAGTTTTTAAATCAAAAGGTTTTGAAATTTAATTTTTTTTTGAATTTGAAAATTGAAATTTGAATTTTAAATTTTGAAATTTGAATTTTTGAAAAAGTCAACAATATAAGATAAGGATTGGAAAAAGATTTAAATTTTGAAAAGGTTTGATTTTTAAAATTTAAAATTTAAATTTTAAATTTTGAATTTTGAATTTTGGAATTTAATTGAAATTTGAAATTTGTATTTGAAATAAGATAAGATAAGATTTTGAAAAAGATATGATTTTTGAAAAAAAGATTTGAATTTTGAAATTTAAAACTAAGATAAGATAAGAAAAAATTTTAAAATAAAAATCTGAATTTTATTTTATTTTATTTTATTTAATTTTTTTTAAAATAAAAACAAATAAACAAGCAAAAAGCAAATATTTACAATAACCAATAATAAGGCACACGTTTGCAATTCTCCGGCAATGGCGCCATTTTGAAGAACGAAACTCTCGCGCGATCTAGAATTTTCACAATTAAATTCGCGTTGGTAGTATAGCTTCTAGACCGACAAGAATTCCTTTCGTACAAAAGTTTTGGTTGTCACAAGTAACAAAACCCAATAAAATTTATAACCGAAGTATTTAAACCTCGGGTCGTCTTCTCGAGGAATTGCAGGGAGGTATGATTTATTATTGGTTATGAGTAAAAGTGTATTTTTGGATTTTTGAAATAAGGAACAAGTAATTTAAATGACAAGGAAAATAAATTGATAATAATAAAAATTCTTAGCAAGGTATAAGAAAATTAGGTCCTATCCTAGTTATCCTTATCAGGTGTGATAAGAATTGGATTCTGCTCCCACTTTTAATTGTTCCTTGCTAAATAAAAGAAAGTCAAGTGGACAAATTAATTTGATCCTCAGGTCCTAGTCAACTCCTATAGAGAGACTAGAGTTATTGGAGTACAAATTAACCAGCAAAGAATTCCAATTTCAATCAACAGCTGAGTTGATAACCCAAGTGTTATAAATTACTTAACCAAGGCCAAAAGGGGAAAATAAATCTAAATTGAATTGAAACCATTCATAAACAGAATAAAACAATCATAAACTGAAATACCTCAAATTGCATTTAAATAGAATATTCAAATCTTAACATGAAAAATTCATAAGTCAAACTAGGAACATTAACAAGTAAAAGCATTGGAATAAATAAAAGTAGAAAATAAATTAAAGGAATATTGAACCTGTGATTGTAGAAGAAATTCTAAAATAAGAGAAATCCTAATTCTAAATCCTAAGAGAGAGGAGAGAACCTCTCTCTCTCTAAGCTACATCTAAAAATCTAAAATTATGTATATGAAAGTATGATTACTGTATGATGTATTCCCCTACTTTATAGCCTCTAATATGTGTTTTTTGGGCCGAGAACTGGGTTAGAAACAGCCCAGAAATCGCTGGGGGCGAAATCTACTACGCTGATTTTCGTCACTGCGATGTGTCCATGTGGAGCGTTCGCGTTGCCTAGATGTACGGACACTATAGCAAATTATATATCAAATCGAAGCCCCGGATGTTAACTTTCCAACACAACTGGAACCGCATCATTTGGACCTTTGTAGCTCAAGTTATGATCGATTTAGTGCGAGAGGGTCAGGCTGACAGCTTTGCAGTTCCTTCAATTTCTTGTATTCCTTCCACTTTTGCATGCTTCCTTTCCATCCTCTGAGTCATTCCTACCCTGTAATCTCTGAAAACACTTAACACACATATCACAGCATCGAATGGTAATAAGAGAGGATTAATATTAGCAAATATAAGGCCAAAGAAGCATGGTTTCAATCATAGCACAAAATCAAGAAGGAAAAAGTAAAACCATGCAAATAGTATGAATAAGTGGGTAAAGAGTTGATAAAAACCACTCAATTGTGCACAAGATAAACCATGAAATAGTGGTTTATCAACCTCCCCACACTTAAACATTAGCATGTCCTCATGCTAAGCTCAACAGAAGCTATAAAGGAGTGAAGAGGAATGGTAAAATGTATGAAATGCAACCTATGTATATGAATGCAACTATATATGCTAAGATATTTCTATCTACCTGGTTAAAAGTAAACAAGTTCTCCAAGACAAATATAAATCAAATTCCACTAATCCAAATCATACAATAAAAGACAAGTAAACTTGTAAGAAGATAGCTCATGAAAGCAGGGAACATAGAATTAAGCATTGAACCCTCACTGGTAGTGTATATGCACTCTAATCACTCAAGTGTCTTAAGGATTTTTGGCTAAGTGAAGTTTTGTGATTTTTGGGTGTTTAGGTACACTCTAGCCTTTGATTGATGTTGGTTTTGGCTTCCAAAACTATTAGGCAAGGTAAGAGTTATTGAAACTCTTGTGAAATTTCAATTATAATGAGTCCTAGGTTGATTTGTGATGATTCATGTATATATAGCTTGGTTATGGTGAGTTTGGAGCTTGTTGATGCTTGTTGGAGATTCTTGGTGGCTTAGTTTGTGATTAAGTGCTTATCTTGGGCTCAATTTGGGGTTTTCGTGCATATTGGGGATCGGCCAAGGTATCGTTTCGGTTTCCTCTATGTAGTATATAATATTCATGGACACTTAGGCTAGTGACCTATAGGATAGGTTTGAAATAAAATGATTGTTGATATGTTGAATGTTGATGTATGATGGTTATTGATGAGTTGATGAATGTTGAGTTCAATTATGATGATTTACAATGATATGATGTTGTTGAATGATTGTATGGATTGGAAGTTGGTTTATTATGATAATTGTAGTGTTAAGATTGATGAAAGGGTAAGTTTGAATGTGGTTTGATCATAAGTGTTAAATAGTTGATGTTAAAGTTGAGAGTAATGAAATGAGAAGGAGAATGTGGTAAGGTTGGTGTATTATGATACAACAGGTTAATTTGATGAAAAGTGGAGTTATGAATGGTTTGGTATGGTTTGGAATGTGTATGGTAAGGAATTGTGGGAATTGTGAAGTTTGGTAAAATTGGGATTTTATGTGAACTTTATTCAATCATAACTTATGCCTTAGTTTTTTAAAATTTGATGAAATTTATTTAGAATTAAAGATCTTTGAAAACCCTTTAAATTGATATAAAGTTTGTAAAATTTAGAATTTTGTAGAGGAAGTTATGATCATTCAAAGTTGGTGTTAAAAATCTGAAATTCTGTTAAGTTACAAAAGTTTAGGATTTATGATATGTGGGTATGCACACCCCTGTGCGGACGCATGATGAGCGGATAATTTATACGCTTTTTGGCATTGTTTTTAGGTAGTTTTTAGTATGTTTTAGTTAATTTTTATTATGTTTTTATTAGTTTTTAAATAAAAATTACATTTCTAGACTTTACAATGAGTTTGTGTATTTTTCTGTGATTTCAGATATTTTCTGGCTGAAATTGAGAGATTTGAGCAAAAATTTGATTCAGAGGCTGAAAAAGGACTGCAAATGCTGTTGGATTCTGACCTCCTTGTACTCAAAGTGGATTTTCCGGAGCTACATGAAGCTCAATTGGCACGCTCTCAATTGCTTTGGAAAGTAGACATCCTGGGCTTTCCAGCAATATATAATATTTCATACTTTGCTCGAGATTTGATGGCCCAAACTGGCATTCCAAGTCAGCATAAAAATTCTAGCGTCAAAATGCCAGAACTGGCATAAAAGCTGGAGTTAAACGCCCAAACTGGCACCAAAGCTGGCGTTTAACTCCAAGAAAAGTCTCTACATGTGAAAGTTTAAATTCTCAGCCCAAGCACACATCATGTGGGCCTGGAAGTGGATTTCTGTATCATTTACTCATTTCTGTAAACCCTAGGCTACTAGTTCATTATAAATAGGACCTTTTGCTATTGTATTTTCATCTTTAGTTCATCTTTAGATCATTTTGGAGTCTTGGTTATTCTGGTTCCCCTCTGGGGCCGAAGCCAATGAACACTATTTTCACTTATGTATTTTCAATGGTGGAGTTTCTACACCCCATAGATTAAGGTGTGGAGCTCTGCTGTTCCTCATGAATTAATGCAAAGTACTATTATTTTTCTATTCAACTCAAGCCTATTTCTTCTCTAAGATATTCATTTGCACACAATAACATGATGAATGTGATGATTATGTGACACTCATCACCATTCTCACCTATGAACACGTGCCTGACAACCACTTCCGTTCTACATGCAAACAAGCTTGCATGTGTATCTCTTGGATTTCTAATCTAAGATTAAAACCTTCGTGGTATAGGCTAGAATTATTGGCAGCCATTCCTGAGATCCGGAAAGTCTAAACCTTGTCTGTGGTATTCTAAGTAGGATCTGGGAAGGGGTGACTATGACGAGCTTCAAACTCGCGAGTGTTGGGCGTAGTGATAGATGCAAAAGGATCAATGGATCCTATTCCAACATGATCGAGAACCAACAGATGATTAGTCGTGCGGTGACAGTGCATTTGCACCATTTTCACTGAGAGGACGGACGGTAGCCATTGACAACGGTAATCCCCCAACATAAAGCTTGCCATGGAAAGGAGTATGAATGATTGAATGAAGGCAGTAGGAAAGTAGAGATTTAGAAGGAACAAAGCATCTCCATACGCTTATCTGAAATTCCCACCAATGAATTACATAAGTATTTCTATCCTATTTTATATTTTATTTATATTTAATCCCATAACCATTTGAATCTGCCTGACTGAGATTTACAAGATGACCATAGCTGCTTCAAGCCGACAATCTCCGTGGGATCGACCTTTACTCACGTAAGGTTTATTACTTGGACGACCCAGTGCACTTGCTGGTTAGTTGTGCGGAGTTGTGAAAAAGAATTGAGATTACATTCGTGCGTACCAAGTTGTTGGCGCAGTTGAGATCACAATTTCGTGCACCAAGTTTTTGGCGCCATTGCCAGGGAACAAACAATCCCCGTGCACCATGTTTTTGGCGCCGTTACCGGGGATTGTTTGAGTTTGGACAACTGATGGTTCATCTTGTTGCTCAGATTAGGTAATTTTATTTTAATTTTAAGCTTTTTGTTTTTATTAATTTTATTTTTCAAAAAAAATTTCAAAAAAAAATATTTCTATTCTATTCTTCAGAGTTTTTAAGGATGAATTCTAGAGTTTCATGATGATTTGTTGAAGTCTGGCTGGCTGTAAAGCCATGTCTAATTTTTTGGACTGAGGTTTCAACTTATCATCACAAGAGCTTGTTGATTTCTATCAATTTTGCTGTTGAATGTAATGATCTGCTAAATTTTGTCTGGCCATTGGCCATGTCTATTGAAAAACTATTTTCTAGAAAACCATTGCACTATTATTTTATATTGAGATTATGAGACGCTATGCCCCCGGCAGGGGCTGCGGTTAGATCCTGCCTGTCGAGGTAGCGGCGGCGGCGTAAGGGCGGTGGTTCGTCCCGCTTGCGCTTAGATGCAAGGTCGGTGGCAAGAGTATCCCGCTCGCATCCCTTCGGATCTATAGAGTGTGCAGGCGCCAGTACCTGGACAGTGATCCGAGCACTATATCTCGGGGGTTCCCATATGAGAATTTCGAAGGGAAACATCTCCATGGAGATGTGTCGGGTTGGCAGTTGAACTGACAATGTGATATCACAGCCAGTAGGACAGGCATGCATCATATGCATTTTCTATCTGTTTGTATGCTTTGACTATTTGAAATGGCTTGCCTATTTGTATAACATGCTTATTCGCTATTTGAATTACTTGCCATATATGCTTCTACTTATGATTTACTTGCCTTGTATATAATTGTGATTTCTGCTGGGATTGAGGAGGTTCGGAAGGCGGTGGCGATGGGATCGCATAGAGGATCGATTGGTGAAAGCTATGGGACAGCGGTGTTAGTTAGAATAGAAACCCCCTAAGATAGGTTACCCGGTTTATCTATGTTTAGGTTTATGTTATGCTTAACTGTTTTAGTATGCCTTAAGTTTGAATCTTGTGATGGATATGAAGTCTAGGATTGCCTTTGGCGTCCCGGGGTCTTATATCCTACATCACTGGGTACTGTTACCATACTGAGAACCTCCGGTTCTCATACCATATTTTCTGTTGTGTTTTTCAGATGTAGGTTATACTTCTCTCATCTTTTGTATTTTGTTTTGCCTAGAGGCATGTATTTGAGGGGATGAAACTTGTATAAGCTCTTTTAAAACTTCAGTTTCTGGTCGTCTGTATATGGCTATCCGGCTTAAACTCTGCGAGCCGTGGCTAGTTTCTTATGATTATTATATACTTATCTATGTTATCTTATATCTGTTCTTGTGCCTTAAACGAGTAGCTTCGTTAGTACATTTTTGCGCTTTTGAAATCCTGCTTTGAGTTATATCTTTCATCGGGCTTCTAGAATATCTTCTTTCCTTATATATATAAATATGTATAAGCCTTAAGAACTGTCGTAATCTCTGATTAACCTTTGCCTTACGGCTAGAGGTAAGGCTTAGGGTAATTAGGGTGTTACATTTAGTGGTATCAGAGTGGTTCGTCCTTGTGAGCCTGAGGGATGGACCGATTGTGCTTCATTGCATACTCTGGGTCATTTTTCTTTCTTGCTATTTAAGTTTTCTACTTGATATTTCATAGCATGCTTGTTTGTGAGTGCCTGTTTTGGGGATAATTGAAATACTATACATTTGATATTGAGACTGATCACCTTGATATCGACTATTTGGTGTAGACAGGAAACCCAATGGCTACTCGCGGACGAGGTCGAGCACGTATACGAGAAAGTAGGAATGAGCAACCAGCTAATAACCATGTCGAGTTCATGGTGGCCATGACGAATCTGGCGAATGCCATGGAAGAGAATGCTACTGCGACTCTGCAAGTTGTGCAGAGGTTAGCCCGACCGGCCGGAAGCGGAAACGAAAATGGAGAAGGTGCTGAGTACAGCTTGAGTGGTGTCCCAAGAACTCTAGCTGCTTTTTTGAAAGCTAACCCACTTGCTTTCAATGGATCGATAGCTCCTGCTGATGCAGACAACGGGTTCCAAGCTGTGGAGCGGGTATTACAGACTCAACATGTACCGTACGACAAGTTCATGGAGTATGTGACATATCAACTATTGGGTGAAGCTCAGCGATGGTGGCAAAGAGAGCACCAATTGCTACACCAACAGAATGGGAATGTGGAGATTACCTGGGCATTATTCCAAGAAGCTTGCTACAAAAAGTACTTGCGTGAGTCAATGAGGGAGGCCAGAGAATTGGAGCTCTTACAGCTGAAGCAAGAGTCCATGACTATAGCTGAATACACCAGCAAGTTCGAGGAACTCTGTAAGTTCTCGAGGATAAGTCAGGGTACCCCTGAGTCTAATAAGGGATTGAAATGCGTCAAATACGAAGTAGGGCTGAGAGGAGATATCAGGCGTGCTATGGCTCCATTGGAGACTAGGAGATTCTCTGAATTGGTGGACAATGCGAGGGTTGTTGAAGAATATGCAAGGACGGTAGCCTCATCAAGGGACTCTCATGGGGGAGACTCTAGTAGGGAACGCGATGATTACCTCGGACCAAGGGGACAGAACTTCAAGAGAGATGGACATACTCCTCAGCATCTGCAAGGTCAAGGGAACTTCAGAAAGGACAACAAAAAGGCCCAGTTTCACCTGGCAAAAAGAGATGGTCGATGCTATACTTGTGGGAAACCTGGACATATATCTAAGTACTGTCACTGTAGGAGGAATCAAGATGAGGGTCAGAGTCAACAGTCAGGCTGTGTGTGTACCTTGGATACACGTGATGCGACGGGGTCGGATCCTCCGACGAGAGGTAAGCGTATGCTTTGAGTATTAAATTGCTTGGATATGAGGGTAGCCTAGTTCTATCTCTGCAAAGTCGCCGTTAGGATTTCAAGGGCTTAGAGTCGTGTTGAGAGTAAACCATGGGAAAAGAAGGATTCTAGTGGCAGTAGTCGAGGAGTTTGGACTTGTGATGACAAACGATCCGAGTGGACGTGCCGAAATGGTTACCAAGCATGACTAGAAGTCTTGTCGGCTCCCTGTAGGGATGAAGGGTGTGATTCAGCACTAGTGGCAATGGAAATACCGACTGACGCCTTTGCGGTTTTTTTTAATTGTGATTTTTGCAGTTTTAAGGTTTAAAATGATTTTCAAATCTAGTTTGGAGCTTTGGTTTAAATAATTCGGTTTTGAAACTAGGATTGGAACTTTGATCAAATGATACAATTTAAAAAAGAAAGCGAGTTCTAAGATTTTGTTAACTTGTGATTTTGGTTTGTAAATTTTAGCTTAACAAAAAGGGGTTTAAATGGAAAGGTTTTGATTTAAGCGTTTCAATGAATTTAGGAAAATCATGCCTTAAGATGATTGATTTACAAATAAAATGTTTTAACTCTTTTGATAAGGTTTTAAAAATGGACCCATTTAGATTGAACTTGTTTTAAAGATTTACAAAATCGGTATTTGGTTTAAGGAAAAATTTTTGGATTTTTAACGACGACAATCAGAGTGACGTAGTGGAAGGTGAGAGAGTTTTCAGACTTTGAAGCAGAAGTTAATTTCAGCACCTGTTTTAATCTTGCTGAAATCGCATGAACCATTCAAAATGTACTGTGATGCTTCTCGGAAGGGTTTGGGTTACGTGTTGATGCAACACCAAAATGTGGTAGTAGACGCATTGAGTCGAAGGTCCTTGGCAATAGCTTAGATGTGAATCAAGGAGGAGGAGTTAGTGGATAAGTTTGTAGATCTTGAGTTGAATATTGGTGAAATCGTCAGAAGAGCTTGTTTGTGTCAGTTGCAGATTTCAAGTATGTTTAAGACGGATATTAAAAAGGGTCAGCAAGATGAACAGAAGCTTCAACTATTGTTTCAATTAGTGGGTGATAAGAGGCGTGAAGAATTCACCAAGGATGATGAAGAGTTGCGGAAATATAAGGGAAGAATTTGCATACCGAATGTGGGGAGTTTGAGGCAAGACTTGTTGTCGGAGGCTCACAATAGCGGGTTTCTATTCATCCAAGAGGTACAAAGATGTATTAAGACTTAAAGAAGAGGTTCTGGTGGCCTGGGATGAAAGGTGGGGTAGCTTCAACGGTATCCAAGTGTTTGAAGTGTCAGAAGGTGAAGGTAGAACATCAGAAAGCGTCGGGGATGCTACAGTCTCTTGAAATTCCTAAATGAAAGTGGGAAGGAATTGCATTGGATTTTGTGACCAGTTTACAGAGGACTAGGTCGGGATTTGATGCAGTTTGGGTGATCGTGGATCGCTTAACCAAGTCCACTCATTTTCTGCCTATCTGAGTGACCTGTTCTATGGAGGAGTTAGCGAGGTTGTATATAACGGAGATAGTAAGGTTGCATGGTGTGCCGTCGAGCATAGTATCAGACCGTTGGAGCACGAAATTGTGATTTACACTTTTCACAACTCCGCACAACTAACCAGCAAATGCACTGGGTCATCCAAGTAATACCTTACGTGAGTAAGGGTCGATCCCACAGAGATTGTCGGCTTGAAGCAAGCTATGGTCATCTTGTAAATCTCAGTCAGGCGGATTCAAATGGTTATGAGGTTTTGATAATTAAAGGATAAATAAAGCATAAAATAAAATAGAGATACTTATGTGATTCATCGATGAAAATTTCAGATAAGCATTTAGAGATGCTTTGTTGCTTCTGAACCCCTGCTTTCCTATTGTCTTCTTCCAATCATGCATGCTCCCTTCCATGGCAAGCTGTATGATCCTCTCGGATGAAAAATACCAGGTACGATCTCTGCACGGCTAATCAACTATCGGATTTCTCGTCTCGGATGAAAAATATCAAGTACAGCTACGGCACGGCTAATCATCTGTCGGTTCCTGCTAGCGTCGGAATAGGACCCTTGTCCTTTTGCACACTGTCACTGCGCCCAACATTCGCAAGTTTGAAGCTCGTCACAGTCATCCTTTTCCAGATCCTACTCGGAATACCACAGACAAGGTTTAGACTTTCCAGATCTCAGGAATGGCTGCCAATTGGTTCTAGCCTCTACCACGAAGATACTAATCTCACAGTAGTAATTTCACTAATTCATGAAGAACAGCAGAGCTCCACACCTTAATCTATAGGGTGTAGAAACTCCACCGTAGAAAACACATAAGTGAAAATAGTCTAGGCATGGCCGAATGGCCAGCCTCTCCAATCGTGAAATATGGCATAAGCTCTAAAGACCATAGTAAAAAGTGCTATTTATACTAAACTAGTAACTTAGGTTTTATAGAAAATGAGTAACTAAGTGCAGATAGTGCAGAAATCCACTTTCGGGGCCCATTTGATGTGTGCTTGGGCTGAGTATTGAAGCTTTCACGTGCATAGGCCATTCTTGGAGTTAAATGCCAGCTTGGGTGCCAGTTTGGGCGTTTAACTCCAGTTCTGGTGCCAGTTCCGGCGTTTTACTCCAGAAAAAGGGTCTCACGTGGGCGTTTGAACGCCAGTTTGGGCCATCAAATCTCGGACAAAGTATGGACTATTATATATTTCTGGAAAGCCCAGGATGTCTACTTTCAAAAGAAATTAAGAATGCACTAATTGGGATTCTGTAGCTCCAGAAAATCCACTTTGAGTGCAGGAGGGTTAGAATCCAACAGCATCAGCAGTCCTTTTTCAGCCTCTGAATCAGATTTTTGCTCAGGTCCCTCAATTTCAGCCAGAAAATACCTGAAATCACAGAAAAATACACAAACTCATAGTAAAGTCCAGAAGTGTGATTTTTGCATAAAAACTAATGAAAACATAATAAAAAGTAACTAAAACATACTAAAAACTATGTGAAAACAATGCCAAAAAGGGTATAAATTATCCACTCATCACAATACCAAACTTAAATTGTTGCTTGTCCCCAAGAAACTAAAAACAAAATAGGATAAAAATAAGAGAAAATACAACAAATTCCAAACTTATCAATGAACTTAGTTTCAATTAGATGAACGGGACTTGTAGCCTTTTTGCTTCTGAACAGTTTTGGCATCTCACTTTATCCTTTGAAGTTCAGAATGATTGGCATCGATAGGAACTCAGAATTTAAGCACACTCTTTTTGCTTTGGACCACGACTTTAACCGCTTAGTCTCAAGCTTTTCACTTGACACCTTCACGCCACAAGCACATGGTTAGGGACAGCTTGATTTAGCCGCTTAGGCCAGGATTTTATTCTTGTGGGCCCTCCTATCCACTAATGCTCAAAGCCTTGGATCCTCTTTACCCTTGCCTTTTGGTTTAAAGGGCTACTGGCTTTTTTTGCTTGCTTTTTCTTTTTCTTTCTTCTTTTTTTTTCCTTTATTTTTTTGCATTTTTTCACAAGCTTTTGCTTTTCACTGCTTTTTCTTGCTTTAAGAATCAATTTTTGATTTTTTAGATTATCAATAACATTTCTCTTTTTTTATTATTCTTTCAAGAGCCAACAATTTTAACATTCATAAACAACAAATTCAAAAATATGCACTCTTCAAGCATTCATTCAGAAAACAAAAAGTATTGCTACCATATCAAAATAATTAAACTAATTTTAAGATAGAATTCGAAATCATGCACTTCTTGTTCTTTTGCAATTAAAAACATTTTTTTTATTTAAGAAAGGTGAAGGATTCATAGGACATTCATAGCTTTAAGACATAGACATTAGACACTAATGATCATGTAATAAAGACACAAACGTAGACAGAACATAAAGCATAGAATTCAAAAAACAGAAAAATAATAACAAGGAAATTAAAGAACGGGGCCACCTTAGTGATGGCGGCTAGTTCTTCCTCTTGAAGATCTTATGGAGTGCTTGAGCTCCTCTATGTCTCTTCCTTGCCTTTGTTGCTCCTCCCTCATGGCCTTTTGGTTCTCTCTGATTTCATTGAGGATAATGGAGTGCTCTTGGTGCTCCATCCTTAGTTGCCCCATGTTGGAACTCAATTCTCCTAAGGAGGTATTGATTTGCTCCTAATAGTTTTATGGAGGAAAGTGCATCCCTTGAGGCATCTCAGGATTTCTTGATGAGGAATTTTCTCATGCTCTTGTTGAGGTCCATGAGTGGGCTCTCTTGTTTGCTCCATCCTCTTCTTAGTGATGGGCTTGTCCTCATCAATAAGGATGTCTTCCTCTATGACAATTTCAGCTGAATTGCATAGGTTACAGATGAGATGAGGGAAGGCTAACCTTGCCAAAGTGGAGGGCTTGTCCGCCACCTTGTAGAGTTATAGAGGTATGATTTCATGAACTTCTACTTCCTCTCCATTCATGATACTATGGATCATGATAGCCGAATTTAAAACCACAAACTAACCGGCAAGTGCACCGGGTCGTACCAAGTAATACCTCAGGTGAGTGAGGGTCGATCCCACGAGGATTGATGGATCAAGCAACAATGGTTGAGTGATTGGCTTAGTCAGACAAACAGAAAGCAATGTTTCGGCAATATAAAAGACATTAAACAATATAAAGAATATTGAAGGAAGGCAAGTAAATGAGTTGGGAAGAAAATATGGAGAAGACAGTTAAGGTTTCAGAGTTATCTATTTTTCCGGATTAACTTTTCTTACTAACTATTTTAATCATGTAGGATTTAATTTATGGAAAACTATATGTGACTAGACCCTAATACCTTAGACCTTTCTAGTCTCCTCTAATTTTCATCAACTGCCAATTCCTTGGTTAATTAATTTCAATTAGAGGGTGATGATCAAATTCCAGTTTATATGCCACAAAAACTCTAATTACCCAAAAATAAAAGGATTATATGTCACGTATCCCATTGAATCCAGATAATTAAAGTTTAGGAGAATATATTTTCAAGCTGTTGTTCAAGTAAAGAGCTTTTCCAAGTTATACAAGAACTCAAATAGAAAGAGGGTCATACTTCCGTTCCACCCAAATTCATGAGATAAAGAGCGAAAAAAATTCTTAAATTATAAATCTATACATGAATTAAAATAGAAAAAGTAATAAAATCAATCCATACAAATAGACAGAGCTCCTAACCTTAACAATGGAGGTTTAGTTGCTCATGGTTAAGAGAGAAAATAAGGATTCTGAAAAACTGTAAATTGCGGAATGAGGTAGAGAAGAAGAGAAGAGAAGAGAGCCCGAAGGGCTGATTCTTTTTCCTTTTATATCTAATCCTAATTAATGTAAAATATATTTTCTAAATAAAATAATATCTTTTCCTAATTATAAAAAATAATAAAAGTTTAATCAAAAAAATAAATTAAATTCTGCGTGTAGCCTTTGTTGGAGTGAATGGGGACCACTGGAGATGTTGAGGTCCACGCTGAACTTGGCTTTTCCCAAGTTCAGCGTGGATGATACAGTGGAGTCTTGTGCGCATAGGTTTGAGTCCATGCTGAACTTGGCTTTTTCCAAGTTCAGCGTGGGATGTAACGTGTGGTTTCCCCTGGAAGCTTTCAAGTTCACGCTGAACTTGGCAGGGGCCAAGTTCAACGTGGAGTGGGCAAAGTTTTCTGGAGAAGAAGTATATACTATTATATATCATTGGAAAGCTCTGAAAGTTAGCTTTTTAATGCCGCTAAAATCACATCAATTGGACCTCTGTAGCTCAAGTTATTCCAGTTTGAGTACAGGGAGGTCCGGATTGACAGCATCATTCGCTTTCCTCCTTTTCTGCTACAAAACTCCATCAAATCCATTCGAATGCTATTCTTAAAGTGGGGTTTATTCATTGTAACTCTGAACAGTTTTAGCATCTCACTCTTCTTTGAATCAGAGGAATGTCAGTGTCATGCGGAATTAGAACCCAGATCATATTATGAATTCTCTGATCTCTATACTCCAGTTTAATCCTTGAACACAGCAAGATTTACCTTAATTCTCTTTTCTTTGGTGCTTTGCACCTTGAGCCTAGCCGTGACTTTAAATGTTTTGTCTCAAGCTTTACTTGACACAGAAACACCACAAGCACTTGACTGGGGAACTCTTTCTAAATTCTGATTTTTCTCTCCCTTTTTTTTCTTTTTTTTTTTCAGTTACTCCCAGACAGTGGTGCTCAAAGCCTTTGGCATACTCCGTTAATTGCATTTGATCTCAACTCTAAATGTTTTGTATCAAGGATTACTTGACACAAGAACACCACAAGCATATGACGAGGGAAACAACTCTTTGAGCTTTTAATCATGTCTGACCTCCCTAGTCATTGATGCTCAGAGCCTTGGACCTTGCTTTTATGCTTATCTTGCTGTCTCTTTTGCTTCAAGGATTAAATTTTTGTTTATTTCAGAGAAGTCATAATAATTCTCTAAATCTCTATTCCTCATACATCAACATCCCTTGATTCAAATTCAAATATGCTCTGTTCATGTCATTCATTCAGAATTACAAATAACACCACCATATTTAAGTAAATATGATAAATCTTAGATATAAACTCACTCTTTTCATGCATTACATCACTTCTTTCTTTTCTTTTGATTTTCAAGCTTAGTGAGCAATACATTAGACACTCTTTTTTTTTAGCATAAAAATGAGAATAAAATAATGAAGTAGGTAATAAGTTAACTAGACCTAGGAATTGAAATAACCACTAATCATGCAATAACAAAATAAATAGAAAACAGGAACCTAATCATAAAAATAACAATAAAATGATAATGAGGATAGAAAGAAACTGAGCCACCTCAATCTCCCTGATAGGGATCTCTCTCCTCGGGCTGAGCTCCGTAGGGTCCTCTTAGACAGCTGTAATCCTGCCTCAGCTGCTGAATCTCCTGCCGCTGAGAGCGCTGATCTGCTCTAATTTCATCAAGGGATGTACAGAGATGCTCCTATCGGCTATTCTGTATGGCTCTCATCTCATCAACAGATGCCATGTACTGCTGCCAGGGGTTGTCATTGGCGACCTTCATTTGCTCCATGGAGGATGCAAGCTGCTGCCAATGCTCTTGTGGTGGCTGATCTTTTTCCTGAGGTAGCTCTTCTTCATCTCCTTCCTCAGCCTGTTCTATGGGGTGCCTTCGATGTTCCCTTGTCTGTTCCAGCTGTTTCTTTGTGATGGGCTTCTCGGTTGGGATAGGGAAGTCATTCTCTATCTTCACTCTAGCAGCATCACCAGAGGCGGAAGATGAGATATGGGAAGCCCAATCTAGCATTGTCCTTGGTGTTGGTGTCGATGTGGTAGAATTGATCAGAAATAACATTTGCCACCTCCACTGGCTTTCCCAACGGAATACAGTGGATCATGACTGCTCGGTCCGCAGTACACTCGGACCGGTTGCTCGTGGGCATGATGGACCGGCGAATGAAATGGTGCCATCCTCTAGCTAAAGGCGTCAAATCACCTACTTTGATATGGCCAGATTTTCCTTCTGACTGGTTTTTCCATTGTGCACCTGAATGCAAATGTCGGCAATTACTTGTCCCAACCACTGATCTCTGTACATCCTCTCACTGTAGGAATGAAATGATTGTTCGGTCCCTGGTATCTGGAGGGTCTGTCTGATGGTATCTGGGCTGAAGTCAATGGTTTTTCCCCTTACAAAAGTTTTGTGGTTCCTTTCATTTATGCCAGACACATTCTTGTAGGTGATTGGTGCACGAAATTGTAATCATCAATGACGCCAACATCATGGTACGCACAATTGTAATCTCAATTCTTTGTCATAACTCCGCACAACTAACTAGCAAGTGCACTGGGTCGTCCAAGTAATAAACCTTACGTGAGTAAGGGTCGATCCCACGGAGATTGTCGGCTTGAAGTAAGCTATGGTCATCTTGTAAATCTCAGTCAGGCAGATTCAAATGGTTATGGAGGATTGATAATTAAAATATGAATAAAATATAAAATAGGATAGAGATACTTATGTAATTCAATGGTGAGAATTTCAGATAAGCGTATGAAGATGCTTTGTTCCTCCTGAACTTCTGCTTTCCTATTGCCTTCATACAATCATTCATACTCCTTTCCATGGCAAGCTGTATGTTGGGCATCACCGTTGTCAATGGCTACTTCCTGTCCTCTCAGTGAAAATGGTCCAAATGCGCTGTCACCGCACGGCTAATCATCTGTCGGTTCTCGATCATGTTGGAATAGGATCCATTGATCCTTTTGCGTCTGTTACACGCCCAACACTCGCGAGTTTGAAACTCGTCACAGTCATCCCTTCCCAGATCCTACTCGGAATCACAGACAAGGTTTAGACTTTCCGGATCTCAGGAATGGCCACCAAGAATTCTAGCCTATACCACGAAGGTTTTAATCTTAGATTAAAAACCCAAGAGATACACATTCAAGCTTGATTGCATGTAGAACGGAAGTGGTTGTCAGGCACGCCTTCATAGGTGAGAATGATGATGAGTGTCACGGATCATCACATTCATCAAATTGAAGAACGAGTGTATATCTTAGAGAAGAAGTAGGCGTGAATAGATTAGAAAAACAGTAGTACTTTGTATTAATTCATGAAGAACAGCAGAGCTCCACACCTTAATCTATGGTGTGTAGAAATTCTACCATTGAAAATACATAAGTGAAAATAGTCAAAGCATGGCCGAATGGCCAGCCTCAAAGATCTAAGGACTAAACGTCCAAAGATTTTAAAAATACAATAGTAAAAGGTCCTATTTATAGATAACTGGTGGCCTAAGGTTACAGAAATAAGTAATTAATGCAAAAATCTTCTTCTGGGCCCACTTGGTGTGTGCTTGGGCTGAGCATTGAAGCTTTCACATGTAGAGACTTTTTTGGAGTTAAACGCCAGCTTTTGTGCCAGTTTGGGCGTTTAACTCCAGCTTTTATGCCAGTTCTGGCGTTTTGACGCCAAAATTCTTATGCTGACTTGGAACGCTGGTTTGGGCCATCAAATCTTGGGCAAAGTATGGACTATTATATATTGCTGGAAAGCCCATGATGTCTACTTTCCAGCGGAAATGAGAGCGCGCCAATTGGGCTTCTGTAGCTCCAGAAAATCCACGTCGAGTGCAGGGAGGTTAGATCCAACAGCATCTGCAGTCCCTTTTCAGCCTCTGAATCAGATTTTTGCTCAGGTCCCTCCATTTCAGCCAGAAAATAACTGAAATCACAGAAAAACACACAAACTCATAGTAAAGTCCAGAAATGTGATTTTTATTTAAAAACTAATAAAAATATAATAGAAACTAAGTAAAATATACTAAAAACATACTAAAATATAATAGAACTCCTAGCTCAGTATGTTTATTCTTGAACACAGTTACTTTATGAGTCTTGGCCATGACCCTAAGCATTTTGTTTTCCAGTATTACCACTGGATACATAAATGCCACAGACACATAACTGGGTGAACCTTTTTAGATTGTGACTCAGCTTTGCTAGAGTCCCCAATTAGAGATGTCCAGAGCTCTTAAGTACACTCTTTTTGCTTTGGACCATGACTTTAACCGCTCAGTCTTCAAGTTTTCACTTGACACCTTCACGCCATAAGCACATGGTTAGGGACAGCTTGGTTTAGCCGCTTAGGCCAGGATTTTATTCCTGTGGGCCCTCCTATCCACTGATGCTCAAAGCCTTGGATCCTTTTTATTTTACCCTTGCCTTTTGGTTTAAAGGGCTATTGGCTTTTTTTTCGCCTTTTTTTTGCAAGCTATTCACTGCTTTTTCTTGCTTCAAGAATCATTTTTATGATTTTTCAGATTATCAATAACATTTCTCCTTTTACATCATTCTTTCAATAGCCAACAATTTTAACATTCATAAACAACAAATTCAAAAATATGCACTGTTCAAGCATTCATTCAGAAAAACAAAAGTATTGCCACCACATCAAAATAATTAAACTGTTTTAAAATTCAAAATTCATGCATTTCTTTTTCTTTTTTTTTTTATTAAAAACATTTTTCATTTAAGAAAGGTGATGATTCATTTTCATAGCTTTATGGCATAGACACTTAGACACTAGTGATCATGTAATAAGACACAAACATAGATAAACATAAAGCATAAAATTCGAAAAACAGAAAATAAAGAATAAGAAAATTAAAGAACCGGTCCACCTTAGTGATGGCGGCTTGTTCTTCCTCTTGCAGATCTTATGGAGTCCTTGAGCTCCTCAATATCTCTTCCTTGCCTTTGTTGCTCCTCTCTCATAACTCTTTGGTCTTCTCTAATTTCATGGAGGAGGATAGAATGCTCTTGGTGCTCCACCCTTAGTTGTCCCATGTTAGAACTTTAATTCTCCTAGGGAGGTGTTGATTTGCTCCCAATAATCTTATGGAGGAAAATGCATCCCTTGAGGCATCTTAGGGATTTCATGATGAGGGATTTCATGATGAGGGATTTCCTCATGCTCTTGTCCATGAGTAGGATCTCTTGTTTGCTCCATCCTTTTCTTAGTGATGGGCTTGTGCTCATCAATGAGGATGTCTTCCTCTATGTCAATTCCAGCTGAATTGCAAAGGTGACAAATAAGATGAGGGAAGGCTAACCTTGACAAAGTAGAGGACTTGTCCACCACCTTGTAGAGTTCTAGGGATATAACCTCATGAACTTCTACTTCCTCACCAATCATGATGTTGTGGATCATGATAGCCCGATCTATAGTAACTTCAGACCGGTTGCTAGTGGGAATGATTAAGCGTTGGATGAACTCCAACCATCCCCTAGCCACGGGCTTGAGGTCATGCCTTCTTAGTTGAACCGGCTTCCCTCTTGAATCTCTCTTCCATTGAGCACCCTCTTCAGAAATATCTATGAGGACTTGGTCCAACCATTGATCAAAGTTGACCCTTCTAGTGTAGGGGTGTGCATCTCCTTGCATCATTGGCAAGTTGAATGCCAACCTTACATTTTCTGGACTGAAATCTAAGCATTTCCCCTGAACCATTGTAAGCCAATTCTTAGGTTCCGGGTTCACACTTTGATCATGGTTCTTGGTGATACATGCATTGGCATAGAACTCTTGAACCATTAAGATTCCGACTTGTTGAATGAGGTTGGTGAGAACTTCCCAACCTCTTCTTCGAATCTCATGTCGGATCTCTGGATATTCACCATTTTTGAGCTTGAAAGGGACCTCGGGGATCACTTTCTTCTTGGCTACAACTTCATAGAAGTGGTATTGATGCACCTTTGAGATGAATCTCTCCATCTCCCATGACTCGGAGGCGGAAGCTTTTGCCTTCCCTTTCCTCTTTCTAGAGATTTCTCCGGCCTTAGGTGCCATAAATGGTTATGGAAAAATAAAAAGCAACGCTTTTACCACACCAAACTTAGAAGAATTGCTCGTCCTCGAGCAAAAGAAGAAAGAAAAGAGTAGAAGAAGAAAATGGAGGAGATGGAGGGGGGTTATTGTTTCGGCCAAGGGGGAGAAGTAGTGTTTAAGATGTGTGAAAATGAAGGGGTGAAGAGTTGTTTATATAGGAGTGGGGAGGGGGTTTGGGTTCGGCCATGTATGGGTGGGATTGGAAGGGAAAGTGGTTTGAATTTGAATGGTGAGGTAGGTGGGGTTTATGATGGATAGATGTGGATTGGTGAAGGGCATTTGGGGAAGAGTATTATGAAAAGGTGTGAAGAAGAGAGAGAGTAAGTTGAGGTTGGTGGGGATCCTGTGGGGTCCACAGATCTTGAGGTGTCAAGGATTTCTCATCCCTGCACAATTAGGCTTGCAAAATGCCTTCTGCTGCCAATCCTTGCGTTAAACGCTAGGTTGCTGCCCATTTCTGGCGTTTAACGCCAGCTTCTTGCCCTTTTCTGGCGTTAAACGCCAGTCTGGTGCCCATTTCTGGCGTTAAACGCCCAGAATGGTGCTAGACTGGGCATTTAATGCCCATTCTGCTGCCCTTACTGGCGTTTAAACGCCAGTAGGCTTCTCCTCCAGGGTGTGCTATTTTTCTTTCTGTTTTTCAGTTTGTTCTTGCTTTTTCAATTGTTTTTGTGACTTCACATGATCATCAACCTACAAAAAACATAAAATAACAATGGAAAATAGAAATTTAACATAGAAAAGTAAAATTGGGTTGCCTCCCAACAAGCGCTTCTTTAATGTCAGTAGCATGATGATGGCCTCTCAACACCAAACTTAGAGTTTATATGTGGGGATTTTGTTTGACTCTGTATTAAGAGAAGCTTTTCATGCTTCCTCTCCATGGTTACAGAGGGAGATCCTTGAGCTTTAAATATAGGGGAGTCCTCATTCACTTGAAGGACCAATTCTCCTCTGTCAACATCAATCACAGCTTTTGCTGTGGCTAGAAAAGGTCTGCCAAGGATGATGGATTCATCCATACACTTCCCAGTATCTAGGATTATGAAATCAGCAGGGATGTAGTGGTCTTCAACCTTTACCAAGACATCCTCTACAAGTCCATAAGCCTGTTTCCTTGAATTGTCTGCCATCTCTTGTGAGATTCTTGTAGCTTGTACCTCAATGATCCCTAGCTTCTCCATTACAGAGAGAGGCATGAGGTTTATGCTTGACCCTAGGTCACATAGAGCCTTCTCAAAGGTCATGGTGCCTATGGTACAAGGTATTAAGAACTTTCCAGGATCTTGTCTCTTTAGGGGTAATTTCTGCCTAGTCAAGTCATCTAGTTCTTTGGTGAGCAAGGAGGGTTCATCCTCCCAAGTCTCATTACCAAATAGCTTGGCATTTAGCTTCATGATTGCTCCAAGGTACTTAGCAACTTGCTCTTCAGTAACATCTTCATCCTCTTCAGAGGAAGAATACTCATCAGAGCTCATGAATGGCAAAAGTAAATTCAATGGAATCTCTATGGTTCCTCATTAGGGAACTCCTTGGAGACCAGTGGACGTCCATTGAGGTCTTCCTCAGTGGAAATCACTGCCTCTTCCTCCTCTTCAAGTTCGTCCATGTGGGTCATGTTAATGGCCTTGTACTCTCCTTTTGGATTTTCTTCTGTATTGCTTGGAAGAGTACTAGGAGGGGGTTTAGTAACTTTCTTACTCAGCTGACCTACTTGTGCCTCCAAATTTCTAATGGAGGACCTTGTTTCAGTCATAAAACTTTGAGTGGTTTTAATTAGATCAGAGACTATGATTGCTAAGTCAGAGTGGCTCTGCTTAGAATTCTCTATTTGTTACTGAGAAGATGATGGAAAAGGCTTGCTATTGCTAAACCTATTTCTTCTACCATTACTGTTGTTGAAGCCTTGTTGGGGCTTCTGTTGATCCTTCCATGAGAGGTTTGGATGATTTTTCCATGAAGGATTATAGGTGTTTCCATAGGGTTCTCCCATGTAATTCACCTCTTCCATTGCTGGATTCTCAGGATCATAAGCTTCTTCTTCAGATGAAGCTTCTTTGGTACTGCCTGTTGCTACTTGCATGCCAGATAGACTTTGAGAAATCATATTGACTTGCTGAGTCAATATTTTATTCTGAGCCAATATGGCATTCAGAGTATCAATCTCAAGAACTCCTTTCTTCTGATTTGTTCCATTATTCACAGGATTACTTTCAGAAGTGTACATGAATTGGTTATTTGCAACCATTTCAATAAGTTCCTGAGCTTCTGCAGACGTCTTCTTCAGATGAAGAGATCCTCCAGTAGAGCTGTCTAATGACATCTTGGACAGTTCAGACAGGCCATCATAGAAGATACCTATGATGTTCCTTTCTGAAAGCATGTCAGAAGGACACCTTCTGATCAATTGCTTGTATCTTTTCCAAGCTTCATAGAGGGATTCACCTTCCTTCTGTCTGAAGGTTTGGACTTCCACTCTAAGCTTGCTCAATTTTTGTGGTGGAAAGAACTTTGCCAAGAAGGCATTGACTAGCTTTTCCCAAGAGTTTAGGCTTTCTTTAGGTTTTGAATCCAACCATGTTCTAGCTCTGTCTCTTACAGCAAAGGGAAAGAGCATAAGCTTGTAGACCTCGGGATCAACCCCATTGGTATTGACAGTGTCACAAATTTGCAAGAATTTAGCTAAGAACTGATGAGGATCTTCCAATGGAAGTCCCTGAAACTTGCAATTCTGTTGCATCAAAGAAACTAATTGAGGCTTAAGCTCAAAGTTGTTTGCTCCAATGGCAGGGATTGAGATGCTTCTCCCATAGAAGTCGGGAGTGGGTGCAGTAAAGTCACCAAGCACCTTCATTGCATTGTTGGCATTGTTGTTATTTTCGGCTGCCATGGCTTCTTCTTGTTTGAAAAGCTCTGTTAGGTCCTCTACAGAGAGTTGTACTTTAGCTTCTCTTAGCTTTCTCTTCAAGGTCCTTTCAGGTTCAGGATCAGCTTCAACAAGAATGCCCTTGTCCTTGCTCCTGCTCATATGAAAAAGAGAGAAGAAGAAAGTATGGAATCCTCTATGTTACAGTATAGAGATTTCTTGAGATGTCAAAGGTAAAGAAGAATAGGAGGAGAAGGTAGAGAAGAAAGAATTCGAACTTATCAATAGGGATAGAGTTCGAATTTTACATTGAGGAGGGGTGTTAGTCCTTTAAATAGAAGGATTTGAGAAGAGGGGAAGAATTTTCGAAAATAAAGTAAGAAGATTTTGAAATAATTAAAAGAAATTTTAAAAATTTGGTAAATGATTTTCGAAAACTAAGATTGGGAAAGAAATTAAGTGATTTTTGAAAAAGATTTTGGAATTAGAAATAAAAAAGATATGATTGAAACTAAATTTTGAAAAAGATGTGATTGAAAAGACATGATCGAGAAGATATAATTGAGAATCAAACTAAAAAGAGAAAGTTTTTAAAATTAAAGTTGATTACTTGACCAACAAGAAATTAGAAGATATGATTCTTGAATTAAAACTTTTGATCCTTTCTTAATAGGCAAGTAACAACTTGAAAATTTTGAATTAAATCACTAATTGTAGCAAGGATTTTCGAAAATAGTAATAAATAAAAAAATTGAAAAGAAATTGATTTTGAAAAATTATGAAAATTTGGAAAAGATTTGAATTAAAAACAAAATCTTCCCTCTAGTGTCCTCTGGCATTAAACGGCCAGAATGGCATCCATTCTGGCGTTTAACGCCCAAAATGCTACCTTTTTGGGCGTTTAACGCCCAGCCAGGTACCCTGGCTGGCGTTTAAATGCCAGTTTTCCTTATTCACTGGGCATTTTGAATGCCCAGCTTTTTCTGTGTAATTCCTCTGCTGAATGTTCTGAATCTTCAATTCTCTGTGTTATTGACTTGAAAAGACACAAATTAAAAATTTTTTTTTTGAATTTTTAAATGATGAGAAACAATAAAAAAATACAACTAAGATCAAATAAACAAGACATGCAAGACACCAAACTCAGAAGTTTGTATACTAAGGACTATAACAATTTAAAAATGCATGTAAGAAACAACAAAAGACACAAAATAAGAGAAATTAAAGATTAGAGCAATGGAATCATCAAGAACAACTTGAAGATCAATGAAGAACATATTACATATATTCGAAAAATGCAAGAAGAATAAAGACATGCAATTGACACCAAACTTAAAAATTGACACTAGACTCAAACAAGAAACATAAAATATTTTTGATTTTTATGATTTTATAAAAAAATTTTGTGATTTTTCAAAAATTATATGGAAAAGAAAATAAAGGGATTCAAAATTTTTAATAAGAATTCCAGGAATCATTGCAATGCTAGTCTAAAACTCCGGTCTAGGAATTAGAATGTCTTACTAGCCAGCCAAGCTTTCAGTGAAAGCTTTGGTCCAAAACACTAGACATGGCCAATGGCCAGCCAAGCTTTAGCAGATCATTACTCTCAATAGAAAAATTGATAGAAATCAACAAGCTCTTGTGATGATAAGTTGAAACCTCGGTCCAAAAGATTAGACATGGCATCACAGCCAGCCAGACTTCAATAGATCATCATGAAACTCTAGAATTCATTCTTAAAAACTCTGAAGAACAAAATAGAAAATTTTTTTTGTATTTTTGAAAATTTTTTTCGAAAATAAAAAGTAAAAAGCTTAAACATAAAATAAAATTACCTAATCTAAGCAACAAGATGAACTATCAGTTGTCCAAACTCGAACAATCCCCGGCAACGGCGCCAAAAACTTGGTGCACAAAATTGTGATCATCAATGGCGCCAACATCATGGTACGCACAATTTTAATCTCAACTCTTTGTCACAACTCCGCACAACTAACCAGCAAGTGCACTAGGTCGTCCAAGTAATAAACCTTACGTGAGTAAGGGTCGATCCCACGGAGATTGTCGGCTTGAAGCAAGCTATGGTCATCTTGAAAATCTCAGTCAGGCAGATTCAAATGGTTATGGAGGATTGATAATTAAAATATGAATAAAATATAAAATAGGATAGAGATACTTATGTAATTCATTGGTGAGAATTTCAGATAAGCGTATGAAGATGCTTTGTTCCTCCTGAACTTCTGCTTTCCTATTGCCTTCATCCAATCATTCATACTCCTTTCCATGGCAAGCTGTATGTTGGGCATCACCGTTGTCAATGGCTACTTCCCGTCCTCTCAGTGAAAATGGTCCAAATGCGCTGTCACCGCATGTCTAATCATCTGTCGGTTCTCGATCATGTTGGAATAGGATCCATTGATCCTTTTGCGTCTGTCACACGCCCAACACTCGTGAGTTTGAAGCTCGTCACAGTCATCCCTTCCCAGATCCTACTCGGAATACCACAGACAAGATTTAGACTTTCTGGATCTCAGGAATGGCCGCCAATAATTCTATCCTATACCACGAAGGTTTTAATCTTAGATTAGAAACCCAAGAGATACACATTCAAGCTAGATTGCATGTAGAACGGAAGTGGTTGTCAGGCACGCGTTCATAGGTGAGAATGATGATAAGTGTCACAGATCATCACATTCATCAAATTGAAGAACGAGTGTATATCTTAGAGAAGAAGTAGGCGTGAATTGAATAGAAAAACAGTAGTACTTTGTATTAATTCATGAAGAACAGCAGAGCTCCACACCTTAATCTGTGGTGTGTAGAAACTCTACCGTTAAAAATACATAAGTGAAAATAGTTTAAGCATGGCCGAATGGCCAGCCTCAAAGGTCTAAGGACTAAACGTCCAAAGATTTTAAAAATACAATAGTAAAATGTCCTATTTATAAATAACTAGTGGCCTAGGGTTACAGAAATAAGTAATTAATGCAGAAATCTTCTTCCGGGCCCACTTGGTGTGTGCTTGGGATGAGCATTGAAGCTTTCACATGTAGAGACTTTTTTTGGAGTTAAACGCCAGCTTTTGTGCCAGTTTGGGCGTTTAACTCCAGCTTTTATGTCAGTTCTGGTGTTTTGACGCCAGAATTCTTATGCTGACTTGGAACGCCAGTTTGGGCCATCAAATCTTGGGCAAAGTATGGACTATTATATATTGCTGGAAAGCCCAGGATGTCTACTTTCCAACGCAATTGAGCACGCGCCAATTGGGCTTCTTTAGCTCCAAAAAATCCACTTCGAGTGTAGGGAGGTCAGAATCCAACTGCATCTGCAGTCCTTTTTCAGCCTCTGAATCAGATTTTTGCTCAGGTCCCTCAATTTCAGCCAGAAAATACTTGAAATCATAGAAAAATACACAAACTCATAGTAAATTCCAGAAATGTGATTTTTATTTAAAAACTAATAAAAATATAATAGAAACTAACTAAAATATACTAAAAACATAGTAAAAACAATGCCAAAAAGCGTATAAATTATCCGCTCATCAGTGATCCACATGTTCCCATAGAATTCTTGAACCATCAACTGTCCCGCCTGCGTGTGTGGATTGCATAGAACTTCCCATCCTCTTCTCTGAATCTCATGTGTAATTTCCAGAAATTCATCCGGTTGGAGTTTAAACTGCACTTCTGGTAAAACCGGCCTCTTGCCAGTGATATCAAAAAAATGTTCTTTATGTAACTTGGATTTGAAGCGCCTTGAGTCATGAGAACCGGTTGCCTGTTCCTTTCCCTTTCTCCTTTTGGACGGTTGGATGGTCTTAGGTGCCATAAAGATAAATCAAATAAAACAGCGGAGCGGCAACACCAAACTTAAAACTATTGCTCGTCCTCGAGCAAACTAAAGAAATACAGAGGGGAAGAAGAAAGAGATACAGAAATTTAAATAACAGAAAATAAAATATAATGATAAAAATATTTTTCTGGTTCTTTTTTTTTTTGAACGAAAAAAAAAGAAGCTACACAGAATAGAAAAGTAAAATAAAAAAGAAGAGGGGAATAGAAGGGGGGCACGGGACAGAGGGGGCTTTATATAGTAGTGGAGGGTTGGGGGGTGGTTGAAGAAAGAATGGGTGTGGCAAGGGATGGTTGTGGTTGAAGAAAGAAAAGAGGGGTGTACGTGATTTGCTGTGGGTGTTGAAGGTTGAATGAGGAATGTTGGTTGTATGTAGGCCTTATATAGAAGGGAGTGGGGGGTCACGGACGTGGTTTTATGGAAAGAGAGGATGGTCTGTGGTGTGTTGGGAATGGAATGGTGTGGGAATATATTGGGAAGGATAGAAAGCTTCACGGGTTGGTGGAAGGGGTATGGCTGACAAGGAATAAGTGTGGTCAAAGTTGGGAAGAGGGTTTTTGGGACGGGAGGGTTGCAGGGGGTAGGTGAAGAAAGAAGAGAATCAGGGGATTGGGTGCAAATTTATTGTGATTTGGTTGGATATTAGGTTGATTTGGCGAGGATTTGGGGGTAAGGAGTGAGCTGGCGCTGAACTTGAGGCTAAAATGTGTGTTCCACTGATAAACCACTATTTTATGGTTATCTTGTGCTCAATTGAGTGGATTTCATCAACTCTTTACCCACTTATTCATATTATTTGCATGGTTTTACATTTGCCTTCCTAATTATGTGCTTTGATTGAAAACATGCTTCTTTGATCTTATATTTGCTTATTATTAATCCTCTCTTATTACCATTAGATGCCTTGATATGTGTGTTAAGTGTTTTCAGATATTATAAGGCAGGAATGGCTTGGAGGATGGGAAGAAAGCATGCAAAAGTGGAAAGAATGCAAGAAGTTGGAGAAATTGCTAAGCTGTCCAGCCTGACCTCTCTGCACTCAAACGGCTATAACTTTAGCTACAGAGGTCCAAATGATGCGGTTTCAGTTGCGTTGGAAAGCTAACGTCCGGAGCTTCAATTTGATATATAATATGTTATAGTTCCCCTGACTCTAGGTGACGCAACCGCGTGATCCATGCGGCCGCGTCGCAGTGACGGAAATCCAGCATGGCAAAATTCGAAACCAGCAAATTCTGGACTGTTTTTGACCCAGTTTTTGGCCCAGAAAACACAGATTAGAGGCTATAAAGTGGGGAAATACATCCATTCATGAGAGGGCTCTCATATTCACAATTTTAGGAGTAGATGTAGTTTTTAGAGAGAGAGGTTCTCTCCTCTCTCTTAGGATTAGGATTTAGGATTTCTCTTAGTTTTAGGAGTGACTCTCAATCCCAGGTTCTTTATTTTTATTTATTTTCCCAATTTAATTTATGAACTTTTCGATGTTATGATTTAAATATTTTATTTAATATAATTTGAGGTATTTCAGACTTATGATTGCTCTCTTTAATTTGTTAATGCTCTGTGTTTATCCAAGTTATTTTCATTCAAGTAGATTCTCTTCCCTTTTGGCTTTGGTTGAGTCATTGGAGACACTTGAGTTATCAAACTCATTGTTGATTGAAAATTGGATTTCTTCATCTCATTAATTCAAGTTCCAATAACTCTAGCCTTTCTCAAGGAAAGACTAGGACCTGAGGAATCAGAATTAATTCATCCACTTAACTTACCTTCATAGTTAGAGGTTAACAAGTGGGAGAAAAATCCAATTCTCATTACAATTGATAAGGATAACCAGGATAGGACTTCCAGTTATAATATCTTGCCAAGAGTTTAGTTTATAGTTATTTATTTATTTTACTTGTCATTTAAATATATCTGTGCCCAATGCCGAAACTCAACATTCCCCAAAAATACACTTTTTCATAATCAATAATAAGAACACCTCCCTGCAATTCCTTGAGAAGACGACCCGAGGTTTGAATACTCGGTTATCAATTTCAAAGGGGTTTTTTACTTGTGACAACCAAAACGTTTGTACGAAGGGATTTCTGTCGGTTTAGAGACTATATCTACAACGCGGCTATTTTTATGACATTCTTTACTGGCAAAAATCCCAACGTCAAAATGGCGCCATTGCCGGGGAATTGCAAATGCGTGCCTTATTATTGGTTATTGTAAATATTTTATTTTTGCTTGTTTATTTGTTTTTATTTTTTTATTTATTTTTGCTTTTTCTTAAATTAAGAGGTTATTTTTTTTATTTAGTTATTGAAAAATTTTTTTTTTTCAAAAATTTGTTCTTAGTGTTCATCTTGATCTTCAAGTTGTTCTTCACGTTCATCTTGACCTTCAAGCTGTTCTTAGTTGTTTTCTTCGTTTTGATCTAAAAATTTGAAATTTGGTGTCATTTTATTGTTTTTCTCTCTCCTCATTAAATTCAAAAATATTTTTTATTAAATTTTTTCGAAAAAAAATTCAGATTTTTATTTTTAAAATTTTTATCTTATCTTATCTTATTTCAAAAATCAAATTTCAAAATTCAAATTTAAAAATTTTCAAAATTTAAATTTAAAAATTTTCAAATTTCAAATTTCAAATTTCAAAAATTCAAATTTCAAAATTTTAAAATTCCAAATTTCAAAAATTTAATTTTCAAATTAAAATTTAAATAACCTTTTAATTTAAATTTATTTTTATTTTCATTTTTAATTGCTACTATGAACTCTCACCCCCCATCGCTACGAGTCTGGTTACAATAATGTTGCAGGAAGAAGAAATTACAATGAGAACAGGCATCAAGGTTGGAACAATCAAAGATGGGAGGAGCCACGAGGACTTTATCAACCCTCATGGCAACAACCACCTCCAATGGACTATCAACAACCACCACCATATGCCTATGAACCCTTTCTTCAACACAACTTCGAACTACCACACTCACAAGCCGACTACCACCATTCACCTCCATATGACCCTAACCCACATCCACCATACCAACCACCTTATGAACCAAATGAACCATACATAGATCCACCCAAAACCTCCATGGAGAAAGCACTTGCCGATCTAAACTCTACTATACAAGCTCTCTTCACCCAAATCAGACCACCGAATACCTTCAACAATCAACCCTCAAGCTCTAGTGCACTTCCTTGTCAACCACAGAATAATCTCTCCATCCCATCACCACCATCCATGGAAGAGCACCCACATCCGTCAATCCAAGAGCAAGATGATCCCAATTATGCTATTGATATGGAACAGGAAAGAAGGAATCATCTTCGCGAATCCATACTTCATAAAGAGCTAGAGGAGGCCCTACGGGTAAAGGTAGGAGAGACCCTTGAAGATGAAAGAGTAGTTGAAAGGAGTTGTCATGGAAAGAAAATCATCGAAGATGAGTATGATTTTATACTTAAACAACTGGACAAAACAGCAATTACTAAAAAGGAAGAAGTGGTTGCGAACTTAAGAGATGATGTACCTCCATTGGAAAGTCCAGTCACAGAGCCTCCTTCCACGGTGTTTGATATTGATGTTGATGTTGAGGAGAGCGTACAACCTCCAAGGCAGATCATGGTTGAAGACTTTGTAGAGGTTGATCAAGAGATGGAGATTCAAGAAGAAGAAGTACAACCTCCCATACCCTTGGTAAGTAATAAAGAAGAGCACAAGGGAGTGGAGCTTGCAATTTCATTAAAAATACCTCCCCCTAAGTTGCCATCATCCTTCACAACATTCAAGTGGGTAAAATTCATATCCCATAGCTTTCTAATCCCACTTGAATATGGGCTACTAGAGACGGATGGTCAACTTAGAGCTCTTTGTGGCATTAAGAGTAAGAGGAAGATGGCCAGTGGTAAGAATTATCCTTCAAGGTTCATTATGGTTGGAAGCTTTAAGTTTAAACGCAAAGGTTGGTGTAGAGCTCAATTGAATGGGTCTAGGAAGCTGTTTGGTAGCTGCAGTGAGAATTCAAATCACCTTTCACCCGGCTGGAAAAATGCAGATCGAGACAAAAACGGGTGTAAAAGTAAAGTTTGGGATCCTGGAATCTATTCTGGCATTTGTCACCCCGGGAGCCTAAGAATCTGTTTGAAGCTTCTTAAAGGCTTTACATGCCTAGTATGGGATCCCGGAGGTTACTGGAGATACAAACATTGGTGGAGATTCCTGGATGAATACAAGCATAAGCCGCCATAACAGGAAGCTCATCAAATGTCCAACTTAAGGACTCTAACTAAAAGTGCAAGGTGGGAGACAACCCACCATGGTATGATCGTTCCTTTTTCATTTTTATTTAGTTTTATTTGTTTTTGAATTTTATTTTATTTTGTTATATTGAACCTGGAGTTTTGCATCACATTCATATTAACACTGCATTCTGCATTTTCTTTTCAGATTTAAAAAAAAAAAGCGAGCACGCGACGCGACCGCATCAGAGTTGCAAAGAGATGGGAGATAATATTAATACGAACAGAGAGTTTCGCAGGAGCAGCGCTGGAGGCGTGCCAATGGCACAAATCGACCCACGCGACCGCGTCGCTGACGCGACCGTGTCATATGGGAATAATGGCCTCCCACGTGACCGCGTGCCCCACGCAGCCGCGTGACCTGAAAATCGACGTCAACCAGGTGCATGGCCGAAAGTTGAGCTGGAGTTGGGCTGGACCCGTGCTAGTAGCACAAGCCCTGCCACGCGAACGCGTCACCCACGCGTCCGCGTCATATTGGAAATAAGGCCACCCGCACGATCGCGTCGACCACGCGACCGCGTCACCCTGGATTTTGGCAATACTGAGTTTTGAACAGAGAGTTGTGCGACCGCGAGGCTGCACTTGCGCCACTAGCACAAATCGAGTCACGCGATCGCGTGCCCCACGCGTCCGCGTCACCCAACCTTATCGCACACCACGCGACCACGTTACCCACGCGACCGCGTCGCCAGCGTCGCACAACCTATCCAGCTTAGTGCCAATTTTCTTATCTTTTCTTTTCTAATCCTAATTTCTTCCTTCTCTCTCCTTTCTCACTTTCTTTTTCCTCTTCTCACCCTTTTTCACTCTCATTCTATTTTATTTAATTTATTTGTATACTTTCATTCATTGCATATTTTTATTTATTATTTTACCATTGGTGTTCAAATGTTCTTATTCAACTGTTACATCTTTTCTGGTATTTTCTTGGTGCTTAGTGACTTGTTTAATTCTAATTGGGTAATATTATTTAAATCAATGCTAATTTTTATAATACTGATATTCCTTTTGCATTGACATGAATTTACATTGTCTTTCATTACCCACTCTCTTCCCCATTGTTGCAAATTCTGCACCACTGGTATGCCATGGCTTCTATTGTTTTCTCACTTACATGTTGAAGCTTCCATGTAAATGAGACCCTTATCATTTTGGTATTAACCCACCCATACCTAATTTATTTTCTATCGTTATTTTTGGGTTACTTTTTCTTTTCCCTCTTCTTTCAGGATGGCCACCCGGAAGGGAAGCGGAAAACGTTTACATAGGGAGACAAGACAAGTCCATCTGCACAATCTTTGAAGAAGAGCGTCAGTTGGAACAACCCGTCCACCTGCACATCTCAGCATGCACCGAGGACGGTGCAATCTTTAAGTGTGGGGAGGTCGATACCGATCTCCATGGGTTAGTACCTTTCTGTGTCAACACCAATGTTTAAATTTTCTTTATTAAATTAGTTGTTGCATTTGCATGTTTAATTACATGTTTATTTGATTTTTGCATTTAGTTACTACTTGGTTGAAGTAATATTTTTTTTTCAAGAAATTTTTATAAAATTTCACTAATTTAAATAAAAATTTATAAAATTTTTTATGTGTTAAATTTTTTAGAAGTTGTATTTGGAACATGGTTTTTGAGTCAAAGAACACACAACCTGTGAGACTTTGAGCTTATTTACATGGTTACATTATTTAACCATAAATATTTTATTCCTGTGTGTTCCCTTCTCTATGATTGTAATCTATATTTTGTTCCAACCTATATGTCCATTATTTAGTGTATTTACATATTTGCATATGAATGAGGCCATTATTTGATTTTAGCTCACTTATCCAAATAAGCCTACCCTTTAAATCACCTTTGTCAGCCACCTTGAGCCTTTTAACCCCCTCTTGTTCTGTATTTTACCACATCACTAGCCTTAAAGCAGAAAAATAATTAAATATCCCAATTGAATATTTGGTTAGCTTAAGATAGTGTGTTAATTAAGTATGGGGAAACTGTGGGAACATGGGTTAATAAAGGAAAAGTATAATGTTTCTAATTTATTTGAATTTCAGGAATTTGGAAACCTACTCATGAAAAAACCAAAATAGAAAAATAATAGAAAATCCATGTGCATTGATAAGTTATGTTTGTTTCTCTAAAAAAAAAAGAAAAAAGAGAAAAATCCAAAAATACTCAATAAATAAATAAATAAGGGGACAAAATTACCCCAATATTAAGTTTAATAAAAGATCAATGCACATGTGATAAAAAATTAAAGAAAAATTTGGTACATGAGTATGGGAATTATACAAAAGTGAGAATTATGGGTAGCTAGGCATGAATTTAAAAGTATATAGAGTATATGTATATTAGGTGAGAGCTTAGGTTAATTGAAGATTCATATTATAGCTCACTTGGTCATACATATATCCTTACCTTTACCTCAGCCCCATTACAACCTTGAAAAGACCTCATGATGTTTGAATTAGTACATTAAATATTTGTTGATTGGTTAGATGAAGAACAAGGTTTAGAAAGCATGACTAGAGAAGAGTAGAGTGAAAAACCCTATACATTTGAGAGATTAAGAGTGATATACACTACCAGTGAGGGTTCAGTGCTTAATTCTATGTTCCCTGCTTTCATGAGCTGTCTTCTTACAAGTTCACTTGCTTTTTATTGTCTGATTTGAATTAGTGGAAATTGGTTTGTATTTGTCTTGGAGAATTTATTTACTCTTAACCAAGTAAGTAAAAGCATTTAGCATGTAGTTGCATTTCATACACTCTTACCTTCCTCTTCATTTCTTTATAGCTTCTCTTGAGCTTAGCATGAGGGCATGCTAGTGTTTAAGTGTGGGGAGGTTGATAAACCACTATTTTATGGTTTATCTTGTGCTCAATTGAGTGGATTTCATCAACTCTTTACCCACTTATTCATATTATTTGCATGGTTTTACATTTGCCTTCCTAATTATGTGCTTTGATTGAAAACATGCTTCTTTGATCTTATATTTGCTTATTATTAATCCTCTCTTATTACCATTAGATGCCTTGATATGTGTGTTAAGTGTTTTTAGATATTATAAGGCAGGAATGGCTTGGAGGATGGGAAGAAAGCATGCAAAAGTGGAAGGAATGCAAGAAGTTGGAGAAATTGCTAAGCTGTCCAGCCTGACCTCTCTGCACTCAAACGGCTATAACTTTTGCCACAGAGGTCCAAACGACGCGTTTCCAGTTGCGTTATAAAGTTAACGTCCGGGGCTTCGATTTAATATATAATATGTTATGGTTCCCCTGACGCTAGGTAACGCGACCGCGTGATCCATGCGGCCGCGTTGCAGTGACGGAAATCCAGCGTGGGAAAATTCGAAACCAGCGAATTCTGGACTGTTTTTGACCCAGTTTTTGGCCCAGAAAACACAGATTAGAGGCTATAAAGTGGGGAAATACATCCATTCATGAGAGGGCTCTCATATTCACAATTTTAGGAGTAGATGTAGTTTTTAGAGAGAGAGGTTCTCTCCTCTCTCTTAGGATTAGGATTTAGGATTTCTCTTAGTTTTAGGAGTGACTCTCAATCCCAGGTTCTTTATTTTTATTTATTTTCCCAATTTAATTTATGAACTTTTCCATGTTTTGATTTAAATATTTTATTTAATATAATTTGAGGTATTTCAGACTTATGATTGCTCTTTTTAATTTGTTAATGCTCTGTGTTTATCCAAGTTATTTTCATTCAAGTAGATTCTCTTCCCTTTTGGCTTTGGTTGAGTCATTGGAGACACTTGAGTTATCAAACTCATTGTTGATTGAAAATTGGATTTCTTCATCTCATTAATTCAAGTTCCAATAACTCTAGCCTTTCTCAAGGAAAGACTAGGACCTGAGGAATCAGAATTAATTCATCCACTTAACTTACCTTCATAGTTAGAGGTTAACAAGTGGGAGAAAAATCCAATTCTCATTACAATTGATAAGGATAACCAGGACAGGACTTCTAGTTATAATACCTTGCCAAGAGTTTAGTTTACAGTTATTTATTTATTTTACTTGTCATTTAAATATATCTGTGCCCATTGCCCAAACTCAACATTCCCCAAAAATACACATTTTCATAATCAATAATAAGAACACCTCCCTGCAATTCATTGAGAAGACGACCCAAGGTTTGAATACTCGGTTATCAATTTCAAAGGGGTTTGTTACTTGTGACAACCAAAACGTTTGTACGAAGGGATTTCTGTCGGTTTAGAGACTATATCTACAACGCGACTATTTTTATGACATTCTTTACTGGCAAAAATTCCAACGTCATCCACGCTGAACGTGGTGAGGCAAGAGTTCAGCGTGACCTTCGTCACGTTAGAAGTTCATGTTCCACACTGAACTTGCGTGAACGCTCTTGAATGCATGCGTCCATTCCCTCGTTGAACTTGGTATAGCCCAAGTTCAGCGTGGGTTCACACCCTTTTTTTTGTTTTTTTTTTTATGATCTCCTTCTCCTTTTTTTTAAAATTTTTTTTATTCCCACGCTGAACTTGCAAAAGGCCAAGTTCAACGTGGGAATGGCAACCCCAACTTTTGCTTTGTACATGGCTTCCACGCTGAACTTGGAATTTTCCAAGTTCAGCGTGGGTCTTGGCTCCTATTACGCTAATTTACGTCGTTCTTTCCAAGTTCAGCGTGGACTTGGCAGTAAGAAATCCTTCTTTGCACGCTTCTAACCACGCTGAACTTGGAAAATCCCAAGTTCAGCGTCGAACTGGCAGAGACACCTCTCCACATTACACGCTCATGCCACGCTGAACTTTGAAAATCCCAAGTTCAGCGTGGAATTGGCAGACTCAACCTTCTCCAGAGTGTTCCAAAATTTTTTCTAAGTGTCCGGTTCCTATTTTAAAAATTCTGCATGATCAAAACACAAGTAAAACAAAGGAAAACAGTAAAAACTCAATAAAAATCAAACAAATAATATAATCAACTCAATGGAAAAATAGCTAAGGAAACGAAATTATCGGGTTGCCTCTCAACAAGTGCTTCTTTAATGTCACTAGCTTGACGGTCAGTTCTGCTAATTCAGCAGATGAGCGGACCTCTAGCGATCAATCACACCTCCAAGATAGTGCTTCAACCTCTTGCCATTCACTATAAATTTCCTATCAGATTTCTCTTCCTGTATTTCTACATGACCATATGGTGAGGCTCTGGTAACCACAAACGGTCATGACCACCGGGATTTCAATTTCCCGGGATAGAGTTTGAGACTTGAATTATACAGAAGTACTCTCTGCCCTGGCTCAAAGACTCTGATGGCAATCTTCTTGTCATTCAAGAGCTTGGTTCTCTCCTTATAGAGCTTGGCGTTCTCATAGGCTGAATATCTGAATTCATCAAGCTCATTCAACTGAAGCATTCGCTTAATTCCTGTAGATTCTGAATCAAGATTCATATACCTGATTGCTCAGTAGGCTTTATGCTCCAGCTCAACTGGCAAGTGACAGGCTTTGCCATAGACCAACTGATAAGGGGACATGCCAATAGGAGTCTTATAAGCTGTCCGGTATGCCCAGAGAGCATCATCAAGCTTCCTAGACCAGTCCTTTCTTGAAACACTGACGGTCTTTTCTAGAATCTGCTTGAGTTCCCTGTTGGAAACTTCAACCTGTCCACTTGTCTGAGGGTGATAAAGGGTTGCCACTTTATGACGGAATCCATATCTCTGCAGAAGTGAGTCCAGCTGTCTATTACAGAAGTGACTTCCACCATCACTAATGAGTGTCCTTGGGACACCAAACTGGCTAAAAATATATCTCTAAAGAAAGCTCATCACCACCTTGGCATCATTGGTGGTTAGAGCTATGGCTTCCACCCACTTGGACACATAATCAACTGCCACTAGAATATAGTTGTTTGAATGTGAGGGTGGAAAAGGTCCCATGAAATCAATACCCTATACATGAAACAACTCAACCTCAAGAATCCCCTACTGTGGCATCTCATGGTTGGCAGGGAGGTTCGTGGCTTTTTCACATCTGTCACAGTGCTTCACAAATTCTCTTAAGTCCTTAAAGAGAGTCGGCCAGTAAAATCCTCTCTGAAGGACCTTTGTAGCTGTTCTTTCACCACCAAAGTGTCCTCCATAAACAGAACCATGACAGTGCCAAAGAATCTGCTGTTTTTCCTCATCCGGGCCACATCTTCGGATTATACCATCTGAACACCTTTTAAAAAGGTACGGTTTCTCCCAAATGTAGTATTTTGCATCAGTCAATAGCTTCTTTACTTGTTACCTACTGTACTCCTTTGGAATAAAATTCATGGCCTTGTAATTTGTAATGTCTACAAACCATGGGGCCTGCTGAATGAGGAACAATTGTTCATCCGGAAATGTCTCAGTCACAGCTATGGGTGGTGGTACTCCTTTTTCAGGCTCTATTCTAGAAAGGTGGTCGGCTACTTGATTTTCTGACCCTTTCCTATCCTTTATTTCAATGTCAAACTCCTGGAGGAGCAACACCCATCTGATTAATCTTGGTTTAGAGTCCTGTTTGGTTAGAAGGTACTTCAAAGCAGCGTGATCAGTATAAACAATAACCTTAGAACCAATTAGATAGGACATAAACTTATCAACAGCATACACAATAGCTAATAGTTCTTTCTCTGTAGTTGTGTAATTTTTTTGAGCATCATTTAACACACGGCTAGCATAATAAATGACATGTACAAGCTTGCTATGCCTCTGTCCTAAAACAGCTCCTATAGAAAAATCACTAGCATCACACATCAATTTAAATGGTAAATCCCAGTCAGGGGGAGCTATAATGGGAGTAGAAGTAAGGTTTGCTTTCAGAGTTTCAAAAGCATGCAGGCATTCAGCATCAAACACAAAAGGAACATCAACAACCAATAGGTTGCTTAGTGGCTTAGCATTTTTTGAAAAATCCTTTATGAATCTTCTATAAAATCCTGCATGACCCAAGAAACTCCTGACTGCCTTAACATTGGTTGGTGGTGGTAATTTTTCAATTACCTCCACCTTTGCTCTATCAACCTCAATCCCCTTACTTGAAATTCGGTGTCCACGAACAATACCTTCTGTAACCATAAAATGACATTTTTCCCAATTTAAAACAAGGTTTGATTCTTGACACCGTTTCAAGACCAGAGATAAATGCTTAAGGCATTATTCAAAAGAATTACCAAAGACAGAAAAGTCATCCATAAATACCTCAATAAACTTTTCAACCATATCAGAAAAAATTGAAAGCATACACCTTTGAAAAGTTGTTAGAGCATTACAAAGTCCAAATGGCATTCTTCTGTAAGTAAATACCCCAAAAGGGCATGTAAATGCTGTCTTTTCCTGATCTTGAGGGTCCACTGCAATTTGATTATATCCAGAATATCCATCTAGAAAACAATAAAAAGCATGACCAGCTAACCTCTCAAGCATCTAATCAATGAAAGGCAGGGGGAAGTGATCCTTCCTTGTAGCGGTGTTGAGCCTCCTGTAGTCTATGCACATTCTCCATCCTGTGACTGTTCTTGTAGGAATAAGCTCATTCTTTTCATTCTTGACCACTGTCATTCCTCCTTTCTTGGGAACTACCTGCACAGGACTTACCCAAGGACTATCAGAAATAGGGTAAATAATACCTGCTTCCCATAATTTCATTACCTCTTGTTGGACCACTTCTTTCTTGGTTGGATTGAGTCTCCTTTGTGGTTGCACAACTGGTTTAGCATCATCTTTAAGAAGGATCTTGTGCATGCACTTAGTTAGACTAATCCCCTTTAAATCACTAATGGTCCACCCAAGAGCTGTTTTATGGCTCGTGAGTACTAAAATAAGTGCCTCTTCCTCTTTAGGCTTCAGGAAAGAGCTAATAATCACTGGATAAGGATTATTTTCACCCAAGAACACATATTTCAGAGAAGGGGGCAAAGGTTTGAGCTCAAGCTTGGGGACTTCTTCCTCCTTTGTTGGCGTGTTCATCAGCTCCTTTTGGGGTAGTGAATCATCAACTTCAACTAATTCATACTCAGAAATAGGATCTAGAACATCATCAAGTACCTTAGCTTCCAGTACTTCTTGAACAATTGGTTCAACAACATCAATTCTCATACACCCTTCAGAGTCATTAGGGTGCTTGAGAGCTTCAAAAACATTAAGGACCACCTGGTCTTCATTGACCCTCAGGGTTAATTCACCCTTTTGTACATCAATCAGAGCTCTACCTATAGCTAAAAAGGGTCTACCAAGAATAATAGAGGATTTTACATCCTCTTCCATGTCTAAAATAACAAAATCAGCAGGAAAAAATGGTCCTACTTTCACAAGTAAATCTTCAACAACACCCACAGGTAATTTAATAGAAAGATCAACAAGTTGAAGAGAAATACGAGTGGGTTTTACCTCCTCAATTTGAAGCTTCTTCATCACTGAAAGTGGCATTAGATTGATGCTAGCTTCAAGATCACAAAAAGCTCTCTGAATGGTGACATCTCCAATGGTGCAAGGAATCACAAAGCTTCCTGGGTCCTACATCTTTTCAGGAATGTTATATTGAATAATAGCATTGCATTCCTTGGTTAACACCACTGTTTCTTGTTCTATCCAATTCCTCTTGTTAGTCAACAATTCTTTCATAAATTTAGCATAAAGAGGCATTTGCTCAAGAGCCTCTGCAAAAGGCATGTTGATCTGCAGCTTCTTGAAGACTTATAAGAATTTAGAAAATTACTTGTCTTTGGAAGCCTTCTGAAGCCTCTGAGGATATGGCATTTTTACTTGAGTATATATATAGTATTGGAGGACATAGATATATAATATATAAATATAGAAATATATGTGTATAAATATATAAATATAAACTAGGGGGCGTATGCATATATATAAATATAAGGGGGGGGGGTAGTAATATATATATATATATATGTATATGTAGAGGGTTACGGGTGGGAAATTGTTTGTGACCAATGTGGGAACCAAGGATCAGGAGATTTGGTTGATTTGGCATGATTTGGCGTGGAATTTGCTTGATTGGAGGCCAAAATAGTATGGTCCACGCTGAACTTGTAAAAGGGTAAGTTTAGCGTCTTCAAGTTCACGTGTGAGATGCCTTCTCCACGTTGAACTTGGTGTACACTAAGTTCAGCGTAGACCTTCTAATAATTTCACCCACTTTATGTCGTATGCCACGCTGAACTTGGAATTTTCCAAGTTCAGCGTGGACTTGGGAGAGGCTCCTTTCCAAATTGTACGTATTCCCCACGTTGAACTTGGAAAATTCTAAGTTCAGTATGGAGCTGGTAGGATTGACCTTCTCTAGAGTGTTCAAAAATTCTTCTAATTATTCGGTTCCTTTTCTAAAATTTCTACATGATCAAAACACAAGTAAAACAACGGAAAAATAGTAAAAACTAAATAAAAAAATTAAATAAATAATAAAACTACTACTACGAAAAATAGATTAAGGATACGAAGTCATCGGGCTGCCTCCCGACAAGCGCTTCTTTAACGTCACTAGCTTGACACTTGATTATTGAAGTTTCTTCCTCTTCTTCCAGTTGGTTAAAAGAAATGTCTCCAAGGGGGGAGAGGTGAAGATTAGTGCCCCCAGATATAAATTCCTCCTAACAAGCTTTCTTTTATTGTGATTAGCTTGATTCACCTTGCTTGTTGGGGTAGAGGTTGGATTGTTTTTTGCTGACCTTTTTTTTTTTATGGATATTTTCTTCTATTTCTTGGTCACAATTCCCTTTTTAGTGCTTTCCTTGGTTGCCTTCATTTCTTTGATTTCAAAATCTGGGTGTTGTGTGATAGTTAGAGTGTACCTTCATCAAGAACTTCTTGAATTGGTGGTTCAATAAACTCACTATCTATGCCAGTCTCTACTTCATTGGAGTGTAGATTCCCATAATTGTCTTCATCCCTTACAACCTCCTTTGTTTCTGCATCTTCCTTCTTTGTTGGCATATCTTCCTCCTTTGTTTTTGCATCTTCCTCTTCTTCCATGTGTGAGGGTGGAAAGTACTCTAATTCATTAGAGTGTAAACTCCTTTGATTGATTTTCTCACTTACTTCTATAGGATCTTGTATTATATCTCTTGGAAAGGAGTTTACTTGCTCCTCTTCCTGTGACTTGATAATTGACTGCACATGTTTCTCTACATTTTTGACACTCGTCTTTATATCATGTAAGAATTCTTTCATGAGAAGCTCAAGATCTGATGGTATTTGAGATGAATAAGGAGATGGTGGCTCTTGATATGAATAAGAAGGAGATGATGGTTCTTGGTATGGATATGGAGATAGTGGCTCTTGATATGGGTAGAAAGATGATGGTTCTTGATATGGATAGAGAGGTGGTGGTTCTTGGTATGAATGTGGAGATGGTGGTTCTTGATATGAATATGGAGATGGTGGTTCTTGATAGTTGGGATATGGAGCATTGAAGTTTCTTTGGTTTTAACTTTGCCAACCAAAATTTGGGTAGTTCCCCCATTCACAATAATAAGAATCACTCCCTGGGTGTGAGTAGTAACCCATGTGATCTCTCTCCATTATTTTTCTTAGCATAAAACACCAAAAAGAATTAAACGCACCATGTGGTAAATAGAAAAGAAAAGAAGAAAGAACAGAATTCTCTTTTTCTTATATATAAAATTGAACAGAAAAAATTAAAATGAAAATAACTAGGTAACACCAAACTTAATTTCAGAAATTAAAAAAAATATTAGTGCTATTTATTTATTTTTTTAAATACTAAAGCAAAATTTAAATAAAATTAAAATTAAAATGCGTAATCTAAGCAATCAAACAACTAATAGTTGTTAATCACTATCAATCCCCGGCAACGGCGCCAAAAACTTGGTGCGGAATTTATAACCCACAAACTAATCGGCAAGTGCACCGGGTCGTACCAAGTAATACCTCAGGTGAGTGAGGGTCGATCCCACGAGGATTGATGGATTAAGCAACAATGGTTGAGTAATTGGCTTAGTCAGACAAACAGGAAAGAGTGTTTTGGTATTCAAAAGCATTAAACAATAATTCAGAAAATTAATAAAGCAAGCAGTAAACAGGTTGTGAAATATGTATGGAGAAACAGTTAAGGCTTCAGAGTTATCTATTTTCCGGATTGACTTTTCTTATTAACTATTTTAATCATGCAAGATTCAATTCATGGCAAACTATATATGACTAAGCCTTAATTCCTTAGACCTTCTTAGTTTACTCTAACTTTCATCAACCGCCAATTCTTTGGTCACTTAATTCCAATTAGAGGATGAAGTTCAATTCTAGTTTATATGCCACAAAAATCCTAATTACCCAAATATAAGAGGATTATATGTCACGTATCCCGTTAAATCCAGATAATTAGAAATTTAGGAGAATATGTTTTCAAGATGTTGTTCAAGTAAAGAGCTTTTCCAAGTTATACAAGAACTCAATTAAAAAGAGGGTCATACTTCCGTTCCACCCAAATTTATAAGATAAAGAATGAAAATAATTCTTAAAATATAAATCAGTACATGAATTAAAATAGAAAAATAATATTATCAATCCATACAATAGACAGAGCTCCTAAGCTTAACAGTGGAGGTTTAGTTGTGATGACATGTCATCTTAGCCTAGTTTCACTAGCATTTTTCTTAGTTTTTATTAGGTTTTATGCACTTTCTTGCACTCTAAGTAAGTGATTTGGAATGAAAATGCATGACTTCTTTGAATCAAACAACCACCATGAAATTGATGCTAAATCATGAAGTTGAAGCCAAATTTAATTGAATTTTAATGATTTATAAACCTTGTGAATTTAGTGATACTTTGATTGGTTGATTTGGTTAATTGTAGGTGAAGAAAGAAGAAAAGAAGAAAAGCGTGGCACAAGAAGTGCGCCCAAAGGAAAGAAAATGTGCCCAAGGAAGCAAGAAGCGTGTCCAAAGGGAAGAGAAAGCGTGACAAAGGGAAGGAAAAGCATAACCACATTGAGGAAGAAAGGAAAGCTAAGTTGAAAAAGCTAACTGAGCTTCACAAGGGATGGAAGGAGAAGGAAGCTACAAAGCTAAGTTAAAATAGTTAACTTAGCACTAAAGAAAGCAAGGAATGGGTGCAAAGCTAAGTTAACTAAGTTAACTTTATCGGGGACCTCTTCAAATTAATTCAAGATGAAATTCCATGAGTGAAGCCACCAAGATTCGAACCAAGGACCAAGGAGAAGGCAAGGAACGTTCCTCACAAAAGAATTCAAGAAGAAATAGCCAAAATGCATCCTCCATGGTTCGAACTTGGAACCACACGCTACTCCTTGCAAGGGAATTTGAGAATAAATAGCTAGAATGCTTCCTCCAGGACTTGAACTTGGGTATTCTTTGAAACATAAGGAAGGAGTGCCACCAAGCTTGCAAGGAAATACAAGGAAAATAGCTTTATTGCTTCCTCCAAGTTTCGAACTTGGGTATTCTTGGAAACTTAAGGAGGAGTGCCCACTCATCCAAGGAAATTAGCTCCAAAGATTTCCTCCACTTCCTCCACCAAGTGTTGAACCTGGGACCTTAAGGCCACAAGCAAAGGCGCTACAAGGGAAGCTAAGTTGGAAATTCCAACTTAGCATTGCTTCTCCCATCCTTCCCCACATTTTGGCGCACCAAGAAGGAAACCATGCGCATCATGACACGGGCAGCACCAAATTGGCGCAACAAAGCTCAACACAAGGAAAGCTCAGTTGGTTTTTCCAACTGAGCATTGAACTTTCACACTTTGGCGCACCAAGGAAGCCTTGCACACCACACTTGACACGGATGGAGCATGCTTGAAAGCTAAGTTGGATTTTCCAACTGAGCTTTCCCCTGGAGGTGCAAATTGGGCTAGGAATTGGATTAAAAATCCAATTTAATTCATTTCTTCACCAAATCAAAAGCCCACCCAAATTCCAAAATCCAAGAATAGAAAGTGTATAAATAGGAGTTAGTTTGATGTAAATTGAAGAGCTACTTTTTACTTTGAATTTTCCTTTTAATTGTCATTTTCATTTTTGAGTTTTTACTTTGAATTTTCTGGGAGAATTGAGAAGGGGAATTGAGCTCTCTTCTTCTTGGTTCTTGTTTGAGCACTCTTTTATTTTCTTGCTTTGGATCTTGGGTGAAGAATTGAAGAACTTCTGTTTCAATCTCACCTTGAGATCTCTTGTTTACTTTCTCTGCATAATTGAATTTCAATTTCTGTTTACTGCATCTTCTTCTACTCTTCTGCAATTCAATTCTACAATTTACTTTTCAGTTTCTTTTGCAATTATTCTTGTTGGATCAAGGAAGGATTTGAGATCTAGACTTGTTATCTAGTCTCTTCCACCCTGAGATCTTCACCCTCTTTTACTTTGCTGCAAATTAAGCACTGCTTTCACTGTCTTTTAAATTCTCAAAGCATTTTATTCTTCTGTTTAAGATTTACTTCACTGCAATTCAATTTTGTCTTTTATGTTTAATGCAATTTACTTCTGTCTTGTTTAAATTCTGCAATCCCAATTCCCAATTCCTTTTATAATTCAAGCAATTTATATTTCTTGCACTTTAAGCTTCAGTGATTTACATTTCTTGCAATCTAAGTTTCTGCAATTTACATTACTTGCACTTTAAGATTCAGCACATTTACTTTTCTGTTCTTTAATTTACTGCAATTTCCCCTTTCCCTTTACATTTCAAGCAATTTAAATTTCTGCCAATTGCAAACAACTCAACCAAATCTTGATTCGCTTGACTAAATCAATCACTAAACTAAAATTGCTCAATCCTTCAATCCCTGTGGGATCGACCTCACTCATGTGAGTTATTATTACTTGATGCGACCCGGTACACTTGCCGGTGAGTTTTGTGTTGGATCGTTTTCCACACATCAAGTTGTTCATGGTTCAGAGAGAAAACTAGGATTCTGAAAAACTGTAAAGTGCGGAATGAGTTAGAAGAGAAGAGATGATTCTTTTCTCTTTTATATCTATTCCTAATTAATGTAAAAATATATTTTCTAAAAATAAAATAATATCTTTTCCTATTTAAAAATAATATACAAATTTAATCAAAATTAATTGATTGTTTGTGCAACCACGCTGACGTATATGGGGACCACGCTGAACTTGGAAAAAGCCAAGTTTAGCGTGGAGGAGGCAGTGTGATATTTAGCATTCCCCTTTGAGTCCACGCTGAACTTGGCTTCCAAGTTCAGCGTGGAGTGTTGCACATGGTTTTCCTGGGAGCTTTCAAGTTCCATGCTGAACTTGGCAGGGGCCAAGCTCAACGTGGAGGAGACAGAAGTTGCTGGAGAATAAGTATGCACTATTATATATTGTTATAAAGCCCTGGAAGTTAGCTTTCCAATGCCGCTGGAATCACGTCAATTGGACCTATGTAGCTCAAGTTATTCCTATTTGAGTGCAAGGAGATCAGGATTGACAGCATCATTTGCTTTCTCCCTTTTCTACTACAAAACTTCGTCAAATCCATCCAAATGCTACCTGAAATAAATAGAATTGTGCACAACTCAAAGTAGCATCCATAGTGGCTAAAAGATATTTAAATTTTGATTAAACTTAGAAATTCAAGTGCAAATTCACAAGGAAAAGATAAATAAGATGCTCACGCATCACCCGGTCTATTGTAACTTCAGACCGATTGCTAGTAGGAATGATAGAGCGTTGGATGAACTCCAACCATCCCCTAGCCACGGGTTTGAGGTCAAGCATTCTTAATTGAATCGGCTTGTCTCTTGAGTCTCTCTTCCATTGAGCTCCTTTCATACAGATGTCCATGAGGACTTGGTCCACCCTTTGATCAAAGTTGACCCTTCTAGTGAAAGGATGAGGATCTCCTCTCATCATTGGCAAGTTAAATGCCAACCTCACATTTTTCGGACTGAAATCCAAGCAATTTCCTCGAACCATTGTGAGCCAATTCTTTGGGTTCGGGTTCATACTTTGATCATGGTTCTTAGTGATCCATGCATTGGTATAGAACTCTTGAACCATTAAGATTTTGACTTGTTAGATTTGGTTGGTGAGAGCTTCCCAACCTCTTCTTCGAATCTCATGTCGGATCTCCGGATATTCACTCTTTTTTAGCATGAAGGGGACCTCGGGGATCACCTTTTTCTTGGCCACAACTTCATAGAAGTGGTCTTGATGGGCCTTTGAGATGAATCTCTCCATCTCCTATGACTCGGAGTTGGAAGCAATTGCCTTTCCTTTCCTCTTTCTAGAGGTTTCTCCGGCCTTAGGTTCCATTGATGGTTATGGAAAAACAAAAAGCAGAACTTTTCCCACACCAAACTTAGAAGTTTTGCTTATCCTCGAGCAAAAGAAGAAAGAAAGGAGTAGAGGAAGAAGAAATGGAGGAGATGGAGGGGAGTAGTGAATTCGGCCAAGAGGGTTTAAGTGTGTATGAGGTGTGAAATTGAAGGTTGTAAGGAGGGGTATTTATAGGGTAAGAGAGAGAGAGGGAATTCGGTTATGAAGGGGGTGGGTTTGGGAGGGAAATGGTTTGAATTTGAATGGTGAGGTAGGTGGGGTTTATGATGGATGGATGTGAGTGGTGAAGAGAATATGGGAAAGAGGGTAGGATTTGATAGGTGAATGGTGTTTAGGGAAGATGTATTGATGTGATTGGTCAAGGGTATTTGGGGAAGAGTGTTATGGAAAGGTGTAAAGAGGAGAGAAGAAGAGGTGGGGTAGGTGGCGATCCTGTGGAGTCCACAGATCCTGAGGTGTCAAAGAATTCTGGTCCCTGCACCATTCTGGTGTGTAAACGCCCTCTGTGTGCCAATTCTGGCGTTTAACGCCAGTTCTGCTACCTTTCCTGGCGTTAAACGCTAGTCTGCTACCCCTTTCTAGCGTTTAATGCCAGCCGGACACCCTTTTCTGGCATTAAACGCCCAGAATGCTGCCCATTCTGGCGTTTAACACACAGAATGCTGCTAGACTGAGCGTTAAACACCTATTCTGCTATCCTTACTGGCGTTTAAACGCCAATGAGCCTGTACTCCAGGGTGTGCTATTTTTGATGCTGTTTTTGATTTTGCTTTAATTCTGCAGCTATTTTTATGACTTCACATGATCATCAACCTAAAGAAAACATAAAATAACAATGGAATATAAATAAATATAATTAAATAACATTGGGTTGCCTCCCAATAAGCGCTTATTTAATGTCAATAGCTTGACAGTGAGCTCTTAGAGAGCTTCACAGAGACTCAGAGCTTAATGGTGGCCTCCCAACACCAAACTTAGAAGTTGAGTGTGGGGGCTTTGTTTTACTCTGTATTGAGAGAAGCCTTTCATGCTTCTTCTCCATGGTTACAGAAGAAGATCCTTGAGCCTTAAACACAAGGTAGTCCTTATTCAATTGAAAGACTAACTCTCCTCTGTCCACATCAATCATAGCTTTTGCTGTGGCTAGGAAGGGTCTTCCAAGGATGATGGATTCATCTTCATCCTTCCCAGTGTCTAGGATTATGAAATCAGTAGCGATGTAAAAGCCTTCAACCTTCACTAAGACATCCTCTACAAGTCCATAAGCCTGTTCCATTGATTTGTCTGCCATCTCTAGTGGGATTCTTGCAGCTTGTACCTCAAAGATCCCTAGTTTCTCCATTATAGAGAGTGGCATGAGGTTTATTCCTGACCCCAGGTCATACAGAGCCTTCTCAAAGGTCATGGTGCCTATGGTACAGGGTATTAAGAATTTTCCGGGATCCGGTTTCTTCTGAGGTAATTTCAATTGAACCAAGGCATTCAGTTCTTTGATGAGCAATGGAGGTTCATCCTCCCAAGTCTCATTACTAAATAACTTGGCATTCAACTTCATGATTGCTCCAAGATACAGAGCAATTTGCTCTTCAATAATATCTTCATCCTCTTCAGAGGAAAAATACTCATCAGAGCTCATGAATGGCAACAGTAAGTTCAGTGGAATCTCTATAGTCTCTGTATGAGTCTCAGATTCCTTTGGTTCCTCATTAGGGAACTCCTTAGTGGTCAGTGGACGTCCATTGAGGTCTTCCTCACTGGAAATCACTGCCTCTTCCCCCTCTATAGGTTCGGCCATTTTGGTTATATTAATGGCCTTGCACTCTCTCTTTGGATTCTCTTCTGTATTGCTTGGGAGAGTACTAGGAGGAGTTTCCGTAACTCTTTTACTCAGCTGACCTACTTGTGCCTCCAAATTTTGGATGGAGGACCTTGTTTCAGTCATGAAACTGAGAGTGGTCTTAGATAGATCAGAGACTATGGTTGCTAAGTCAGAGAGGCTCTGCTTAGAATTCTCTGTCTGTTGCTCAGAAGATGATGGAAAAGGCTTGCTATTGCCAAACCTATTTCTTGCACCATCATTTTTATTGAAGCCTTGATTAGGCTTTTACTGATCCTTCCATTTGAAATTAGGATGATTTCTCCATGAAGGATTATAGGTGTTTCCATAGGATTCTCCCATGTAATTCACCTCTTCCATTGCAGGATTCTCAGGGTCATAACCTTCTTCTTTAGAGGAAGCTTCTTTAGTACTACTGGATGCAGCTTGCATTTCAGTCAGACTCTGAGAAATTATATTGACTTTCTGAGTCAATATTTTATTCTGAGCCAATATGGCATTCAGAGTATCAATCTTAAGAACTCCTTTCTTCTGAGTCATCCCATTATTCACAGGATTTCTTTCAGAAGTATACATGAATTGGTTATTTGCAACCATTTTAATGAGTTCCTGGGCTTCTGCAGGCATTTTTTTCAGATGAAGAGATCCACCAGCAGAGTGGTCCAATGACATCTTGGACAATTCAGATAGACTATCATAGAATATACATAAGATGCTCCATTTTGAAAGCATGTCAGAAGGACACCTTTTGATCAATTGCTTGTATCTTTCCCAAGCTTCATAGAGGGATTCACCTTCCTTCTGTCTGAAGGTTTGGACTTCCACTCTAAGCTTGCTAAACTTCTGAGGTAGAAAGAATTTGTCTAAGAAAGCATTGACCAACTTTTTCCAAGAGTTCAGGCTTTCTTTAGGTTGTGAGTCCAACCATATCCTAGCTCTGTCTCTTATAGCAAAGGGGAAAACCAGAAGTCTGTAGACCTCAGGATTAATCCCATTGGTCTTAACAGTGTCATAGATTTGCAAGAATTCAGCTAAGAACTGATGAGTATCTTCCAATGGAAGTCCATGAAACTTGCAATTCTGTTGCATTAGAGAAACTAATTGAGATGTTTCTTCCATAGAAGTCAGAAGTTGGTGCAGTAAAGTAACCAAGCATCTTCCTTGCATCTCCACCATTGTTGTTATTTTTGGCTACCATGTCTTCTTCTTTTTCGAAAATTTCTGTAAGGTCCTCTCCGGAGTGTTGTGCTTTAGCTTCTCTTAGCTTCCTCTTTAGAGTCCTTTCAGGTTCAAGATCAGCTTCAACAAGAATGTCCTTATCCTTGTTCTTGCTCATGTAAAATAGAAGAGAACAGAAAAGAAGAAAAATTTTCTATGTCACAGTACAAAGATTCTTTTCTGTGAGTAGAAGAATAGAAGAATGAAGAATGAGGTAGAGAGAAAATAAAGAGAATTCGAACACAGACAGAGGGAGAAGGTTCAAATTTTTAGAAGAAGAGAAGTGTTAGTAATTAAATAAAATAAATAGAAAGAGATGAGAGAGAGAGATAGCATTCGAATATTAATTTAAAAGAAAAGAAAAATATTTTTGGTTTTATTTTAATTATTAGTTAGAATTCGAATTTATTAAAAGAAATAAAATAAAATTAGAATTTAAAATAATTTGTTAATTAAAAAGAATTTTGAAAAAGTGGTTAGTGATTTTTGAAAATTAGAAGTGGAAAAGTAGTTAGGTGGTTTTGAAAAAGATAAGAAATAGTAAACTTTTTAATTAAAACAAACAAGTCAAGTAGTTAATTGAAAAAGATTTGAAAATAAATAAGAAGTTAGAAAAAGATTTTGAAATTAAGTTTTTAAAAAGATATGATTGAAATTTATTTTAAAAAAGATTTTAAAAAGAAATTTAAAAATATTTGATTTTGAAAATTAAAATTGATGACTTGACTAACAGGAAACTAAAAGATATGATTATAGAATTTAAAGATTGAACCTTTCTTAAAAGGAAGGTAACAAACTTGAAATTTTTGAATAAAAACGTTAAATGCTAGCAATAATTTCGAAAATTATGAAATAAAAATAAGAAAAATATTTTGAAATTTTATTTTGAAGAATTTTCTAAAAACGTGAAAGAAAAAATGGAAAAGATTTGATTTTGAAAAAGATTTGAAAAGATAAGATTTTTAAATTGAATTTTTGACTTGACTAACAAGAAACAACTAAATTTTAAAAATTTTTGACCAAATCAACTCAAAATTTCAAAATTTATGAGTAAGATAAGGGAAAAATATTATTTTTGATTTTTTTTGAATTAAGGAAGAAAGAGAAAAACAACAAAATGACACAAGACATAAGAATTTAAGATCAAAACAAATAATGCATGCAAGAACACTTTGAATGTCAAGATGAACACCAAGAACACTTTGAAAATCATGATAAACATCAAGAACATATTTTTGAAAATTTTTAAGAAAAGAAACACAAGCAAGACACTAAACTTAAAAATTTTTAATGTTTAGACACTATGAATTCGAAAATGCATATGAAAAACAACAAAAGACACTAAACAAGAAAAATTAAAGATCAAACAAGGAAAATCATCAAGAACAACTTGAAGATCAAAGAAGAACATAATGCATGATTTTTTGAAAATTAAAGAAAAATTAAAACATGAATTGACACCAAACTTAAAATTTGACACAAGACTCAGACAAGAAACACAAAATTTTTTTGGTTTTATGATTTTATTATTTTTTTTTGTTGTATTTTTCGAAAACTATTTTGGAAAAAGAGAAATAAGAAATTCAAAATTTTTAATAAGAATTCTAGGATTCGTGCAATGCTAGTCTAAAGCTTCGGTCCAAAAGAATTAGACATGGCCAAATGGCCAGCCAAGCTTTAGCAGAGCATTACATACAACAGCCAAATTGATGGGAACCAAAAGGCTCTTGCAAAGATAAGTGGAAACCTCAGTCCAAAAGATTAGACATGGCTTAACAGCCAGCCAGGATTCAACATATCTCATGAAACTCCAGAATTCGTTCTTAAAAACTCTGAAGAACAAAATAATATTTTTTTTTGAATTTTTCGAAAACCAAATTTTTTTTTTCGAATATAAAATTAAAAAGCTTAAACATAAAATAAAATTACCCAATCTAAGCAACAAGATGAATCGTCAGTTGTGCAAACTCGAACAATCTCCGGTAACGGCGCCAAAAACTTGGTGCACGAAATTGTGATTCACACTTTTCACAACTCCACACAACTAACCAGCAAGTGCACTGGGTCGTCCAAGTAATACCTTACGTGAGTAAGGGTCGATTCCACGGAGATTCTCGGCTTGAAGCAAGCTATGATCATCTTGTAAATCTCAGTCAGGCGGATTCAAATGGTTATGAGGTTTTGATAATTAAAGGATAAATAAAACATAAAATAAAATAGAGATACTTATGTGATTTATTGATGGGAATTTCAGATAAGCGTTTGGAGATGCTTTGTTACTTTTGAACCTCTACTTTCCTATTGTCTTCCTCTAATCATGCGTGCTCCCTTCCATGGCAAGCTGTATGATCCTCTCGGATGAAAAATACCAGGTACGATCTCTGCACGGCTAATCAACTGTCGGATTTCTCGTCTCAGATGAAAAATACCAAGTACAGCTACCGCACGGCTAATCATCTGTCGGTTCCCGCTAGCGTCGGAATAGGACCCTTTTCCTTTTGCACACTGTCACTGCGCCCAACATTCGCAAGTTTGAAGCTCGTCACAGTCATCCTTTCCCATATCCTACTCAGAATACCACAGACAAGGTTTAGACTTTCCGGATCTCAAGAATGGCTGCCGATTGGTTCTAGCCTCTACCACAAAGATACTAATCTCACGGACTCGGTCCGTGTATTAGAGACCCAAGAGATACGCACTCAAGCTGTCGCCCAATGACTACGTTGAGCTCAGATAGAACGGAAGTGGTTGTCAGGCACGCGTTCATAGATTTGAGAATAATGATGAGTGCCACGGATCATCATATTCTCCATATTGAAGTACGAGTGAGTATCTTAGAATAGAATCAAGCGTGATTGAATAGAAAATAGTAATAATTGCTTTAATTCATGAAGAACAGCAGAGCTCCACACCTTAATCTATGGGGTGTAGAAACTCCACCGTAGAAAATACATAAGTGAAAATAGTCTTGGCATGGCTGAATGGCCAGCCTTTCCAAACATGAATATGGCATAAGCTCTAAAGACCAGAGTAAAAAGTACTATTTATACTAAACTAGTAACTTAGGTTTTACAGAAAATGAGTAACTAAGTGCAAATAGTGCAGAAATCCACTTCTGGGGCCCACTTGGTGCGTGCTTGGGCTGAGCGTTGAAGCTTTCATGTGTATAGGCCATTCTTGGAGTTAAACGCCAGCTTGGGTGCCAGTTTGGGTGTTTAACTCCAGTTCTGGTGCCAGTTCCGGCGTTTTACTCCAGAAAATGGTCTCAGGTGGGTATTTGAACGCCAGTTTGGGCCATCAAATTTCAGGCAAAGTATGGAATATTATATATTTCTGGAAAGCCCAAGATGTCTACTTTCCAAAGCAATTAAGAGCGCCCCCAATTGGGCTTTCGTAGCTCCAAAAAATCCACTTCGAGTGCAAGAGGGTCAGAATCCAACAGCATCAGCAGTCCTTTTTCAGCCTCTGAATAAGATTTTTGCTCAGGTCCCTCAATTTCAGCCAAAAAATACCTGAAATCATAGAAAAACACACAAACTCATAGTAAAGTCCAGAAGTGTGATTTTTGCATAAAAACTAATGAAAACATACTAAAAACTATGTGAAAACAATGCCAAAAAGGGTATAAATTATCCGCTCATCAACCGTGATCCCCGATTCACTTCAAGGTTTTGGGGAGCTTTCCAAAGAGCTTTCGGTACGAGGCTATGTCTCAGTACCGCACATCATCTGCAAACAACTGGACAGTCAGAAAGGATCATTCAGACGTTGGAAGATATGCTGAGATCATGTGTTTCGGATCAACCCAAAAGTTGGGATCGCTACATGCCATTGGTGGAGTTTGTGTACAACAACAGCTTTCATGCGAGCATAGGGATAGCTCCATATGAGGCCTTGTATGGACGGAAGTGCCAGTCTCTACTTTGTTGGTATGAATCTGGTGAAGCAAGTGTATTGGGTCCAGATTTGGTAGCAGAGACTACGGAGAAGATTAAGAAGATTCGGGAGAGAATTCTAACTGCCCAGAGTCGACAGAAGAGTGATGTAGACCAGAGAAGGAAACCTTTAGAGTTTGGAGTGAGAGAGCAAGTATCTCTGAGGGTTACACCGATAACTGGGGTTGGAAGAGCAATTAAGACCAAGAAGTTGAATCTGAGATATATAGGACCGTTTGAGATTCTAAGGCAATTTGGGTCGGTGGCGTGCCAAGTAGCCTTGCCACCCCATCTGTCTAACTTGCATGACGTATTCCACGTGTCAAAACTTTGTATGTACATGTCGGATGTGGCTCATGTGTTAGAACCTGAGTCGGTCGAGTTGAGAGAGAACCTGACATTCCAAGTGACACCAGTAAGAGTCGATGACACCCATGTGAAGAAGCTGCGAGGGAAGGAAGTTTCATTGGTCAAGGTTTCTTGGAGGAGAGTAGGAGTTGGAGAGCGTACTTGGGAATTGGAGAATGAGATACTTTGGCAACTTGTTGGGTTGGTAACGTTGGGAGTAGGATGCTTCATAGAGAATATGTAATATATATCTATTACATCGCGTGGATCGGATTTTCGAGGGCGAAAATCTTTTTAAGGAGGGGAGAATGTAAGAACCGAATTTTTTACGAATAAAATCATTTAAATGCCCAAATTAAATTCCGGCAAGATAGGTTGAGAATTTGGGGGTTTAAATAGGATTTTTGGACTCAGTAGGTCTTTTAGAGCCAGAAAATGTTTTTTCTGCGAAAAACCGAGAAAAACCATAAACCGGCAGTTGAACCAGTTGAACCGATTCAAGTCTACCTGGTACTGTGCGAGAAAAAGTGAAAACAGTCAAAAACCTTAGAAAAATATTAGAAGTAAAAAACCGGGCGTTAATTTTAAAGGTTTGGCCCGAAGTTGGGCCAAACGGGCTAAAAATACTAACGGGTTGGACTGGGCCCAAGTGGGGCCTAAGCCCAACATATATAAGGTTCATTTAATGAACCAATCAGCACAAACACACTCAAACACACCCATCAGAAATTGAAAGAGGGAGAGGAGAAGAGATTGAGCACTATTCATCATCTTCTTCCCAAGCTCATATCTTGAGCTACAGAGCTCCGATCGCCGCACCGTTTGCGGCTACGCGTTCCTTGTGAAGAGCTCTACAAAACCCATATAATAAACTGGTAAGTAAAGCTCGAATCCCTCTTAGTTCTTCTCCTCAAATTTTCTAATTTTAAGGGTTTTTGGCTAAGTGAAGTTTTGTGATTTTTGGGTGTTTAGGTACACTCTAGCCTTTGATTGTTGTTGGTTTTGGCTTCCAAAACTGTTGGGCAAGGTAAGAGGCATTGAAACGCTTGTGAAATTTCAATTATAATGAGCCCTAGGTTGATTTGTGATGATTCATGTATATATAGCTTGGTTATGGTGAGTTTGGAGCTTGTTGATGCTTGTTGGAGATTCTTGGTGGCTTAGTTTATGATTAAGAGCTTATCTTGGGCTCAATTTTGGGTTTTCATGCATATTGAAATCGGCCAAGGTATGGTTTCGGTTTTCTCTATGTAGTATATAATATTCATGGACACTTAGGCTAGTGACCTATAGGATAGGTTTGAAATAAAATGATTATTGATATGTTGAATGTTGATGTATGATGGTTATTGATGAGTTGATGAATGTTGGGTTCAATTATGATTATTTACAATGATATGATGTTGTTGAATGATTGTATGGATTGGAAGTTGGTTTATTATGATAATTGTAGTGTTAAGATTGATGAAAGGGTAATTTGAATGTGGTTTGATCATAAGTGTTAAATAGTTGATGTTAAAGTTGAGAGTAATGAAATGAGAAGGAGAATGTGGTAAGGTTGGTGTATTATGATACAACAGGTTAATTTGATGAAAAGTGGAGTTTTGAATGGTTTGGTATGGTTTGGAATGTGTATGGTAAGGAATTGTGGGAATTGTGAAGTTTGGTAAAATTGGGATTTTAGGTGAACTTTTTTCGATCATAACTTATGCCTCGGTTTTTAAAATTTGATGAGATTTGTTTAGAGTTGAAGATCTTTGAAAACCCTTTAAATTGATATAAAGTTTGTAAAATTTGGAATTTTGTAGAGGAAGTTATGATCATTCAAAATTGGTGTTAAAAATCTGAAATTCTGTTAAGTTGCAAAATTTTATGATTTATGATATGTGGGTACGCAGACCCCTGTGCGGATGCAAAATCCTGTAAAAATTTTGATCTGTGCGGACGCACACACCTGTGCGCATGCACAGGCAGGGAAATGCGTTCTGTTTGCGGCGCTAGCACAGCTTGTTCGCGCACATATCTAAGGATGAATTACAACCTGTGCGTACGCACACACCTGTGCGTACGCACACACCTGTGTGCACGCACATGTTGGGAATGCCAGTCTGTTGGGGGCGCTGGCACAGGTTGTGCGACTGAACATATTTTGTAAGTTTTGACACTTGTGCGTACGCACACCCCTGTGCGTATGCACACATTTTAAAACTCTCCAGAGCGTGCGCGCGCACACCCCTGTGCGGACACACACACCCTATTTCTCAAATTTTACTTTGTTTTCAACTATTCCACCTTTCCAACAAGGTTGTAAGCTTCTCTAACACCATTTTAGGACTCTTGGGCCTAGTTTTAGACCTTTCAAACTTTGGGAAAGAATTTAGAGATTTTAGATGATATTATTTGGAAAACTTAGAAAACGGAGGTCTAGGTTTCTGACGTCCTGAGGACGGTGTGGTGTTATGTGATGAATGGTTGATATATGAGATGAGAATTGAGGAACTGTTGAGTTCGGATTAAAATGTGAATTGACGGTGGTTGAGATAAGTCGCGGACTCGAATGTGTGATGAGGAATCACTGATGTATTGAAAAATTGTTTTCTGGAAAACCACTCAAATATTATTTTATATTGAGATTATGAGACGCTATGCGCCCGGCAGGGGCTGCGGTTGGATCCCGCCTGTCGAGGTAGTGGCGGCGGCGTAAGGGTGGTAGTTCGTCCCGCTTGCACTTAGATGCGAGGTCGGTGGCAAGAGTATCCCGCTCACATCCATTCGGATCTATAGAGCGTGCAGGCGCCGGTACCTAGATAGTGATCCGAGCACTATATCTCGGAGGTTTCCATATGAGAATTCCGAAGGGCAACGTCTCCATGGAGATGTGTCGGGTTGGCAGTTGAACCGACAATGTGATATCACAGCCAGTAGGGCAGTCATTCATCATATGCATTTTCTATGTGTTTGTATGCTTTGACTATTTGAAATGGCTTGCCTATTTGTATAACATGATTATTCGCTATTTGAATTACTTGCCATATATGCTTCTACTTGTGATTTACTTGGCTTGTATATAATTGTGATTTCTGCTGGGATTGAAGAGGTTCGGAAGGCGGTGGCGATGGGATCGTATGGAGGATCGGTTGGTGAAGGTTGTGGGACAGTGGTGTTGGTTAGAATTGAAACCCCCTAAGATAGGTTACCCGGTTTATCTATGTTTAGGTTTATGTTATGCTTAACTGTTTTAGTATGCCTTAAGTTTGAGTCTTGTGATGGATATGAAGTCTAGGATTGCCTTTGGCATCCCGGGGTCTTATATCCTACATCACTGGGTACTGTTACCATACTGAGAACCTCCTGTTCTCATACCATATTTTCTGTTGTGTTTTTCAGATGTAGGTTGCGACTCACCTCGGTGAGTTGCTTGGATGGTGACAGAAGCAAAGGATCTTGATACCCTCTTGGAGTCTTTTGTCTATTTTGGTTATAATTCTCTCATCTTTTGTATTTTGTTTTGCCTAGAAGCATGTATTTGAGGGGATAAAACTTATAAAAGCTCTTTTAAAACTTCAGTTTCTGGTCGTCTGTATATGGCTAGCTGGCTTAAACTCCACGAGCCGTGGCTAGTTTCTTATGATTATTATATACTTATCTATGTTATCTTATATCTGTTCTTGTGCCTTAAACGAGTAGCTTCGTTAGTATGTTTTTGCGCTTTTGAAATCCTACTTTGTGCTATATCTTTCATCGGGCTTCTAGAATATATTATTTTCTTCTATATATAAATATGTATAAGCCTTAGAACTGTCGTAATCTCTGATTAACCTTTGCCTTACAGCTAGAGGTAAGGCTTAGGGTAATTAGGGTGTTACATGCTCGCCGTGCTGCTCGAAGGTTAGTGCTCAGTTGTGCTCCATCTTTATTTTTTTAAAATGCTCCATTTAGAATCAATCAAGAAAATTGGGTGATTATTGAATGTTTTCTACTGTTAACTTTTTATTGAATTGATTAGTGATTAGCTCTTGCTGTGCTGTTGGTTTAATTTGTAAAATAGATGATTATTGGATGATTATTGAATATTTTCTGCTGTTTTATTGATTAGTGATTAGCTCTTGCTGTGCTGCTGTTTTAATTTGTAATCAAGAAAATTGGATGCTTATTGAATGTTTTCTGCTGTTTTATTGAATTGATTAGTGGGTAATTCTTGTGATAGTGATAGTAATATATTGCTGTTTTACTACTAACATGATTTTTATTTTGAAAAACTTATTACATGTTCCTACCCTTGAAAAGAACTTAATCAGTATTTTCAAATTTTGTTTAAATAACAATGTGTTTTTCAAATTTTATACTTTTCATTGTTATGTCAAATCTCAGGTGTCTAAGGACGTGCTCCTTCAAGGGATACTTAAACAAGATCTATATATTTTTGAGAACATGTATATACCTAGACAGATTAATGAATCCAAAGTATTTCAATCTTTTCTTGCTATGTAAAATCTAATTTAGAACTTGGCATAGAAGATTAGGACATCCATCACTTATTATTTTTGAGATTATTCTTAGACACTGTAATATATAAAAATAAGTTTGATTCTGTTGTGTGTGAAGCTTGTGCAAAAGGCAAAATGCATACCTTACCTTTCTCTAATATTGTTTTTATTGCTCCTCTTGAATTAATTTACATTGATGTATGGATTCCTGTCCCAATTGTTTCTAGATCAGAATTACTATATGAGCATTATAGATGTTTACACAAGATACACTTGTTTATATTTAATTCAAAAGCTCAAGTTCTGCAAATTTTACAACAAGTTACTTATGAAAAACCAAACTGGAAATTCCGTTAAAGTTGTGCAGATAGATAATGCTAAAGAATTATTGTCATAGTAAATTATATATAATGTAGGGACTTATAGGTTTAATTCTATTTGAATTAACTGCCATCTTTATTTTTGTTACAACTTCTAATGATGTTTCATTAACAAGTTCAGGTCAATGTGGCTCTCATGGGATTTCTAGCCGAGATAATTCAAGGGAAAGCAAATTGAGGGATCTCCTTGACAGCTCGGAATACATGCTTACCTTTGGGAGTAAGTTCGTCTTTTCTGGTTTGATTTTTAGGAGAATGTCAATTACTTGAAGGAATTATGTCACCATTGTTGCTTGTTTTTGTTGTTCTTTATAATTTTTTTATTTTTAATCTAAAAGAAATATAGGGCAGCTTTATAATTAAACAAGTTAGCAGTTTCCTCCATTTTCTTTCTTTCTTCCTTGATAATAATATATGTAAGCTTATCAAAGCAAAATTTGACATCACCCTTCAGTGTTTCTACTTTCTTTCTTAAATTAGGCACTGCCGTTTTCTTTATTAATGCTATTGTGTTTGCTGTGTTGGAAATGATGGGGTTAAACAAATTTGATGCTAATCAAAATGATGAGGTTAAACAAATTTGCTATGTGAGAATTGAAATTCTGCTATGTATGAAGTCGGGTTTACTAATTCTGTTCGTTTGCTGTTGTTGTGACCTGTTATTTCTCTCATGTTGACTGATTTTTATTATTTGAACGAGCATATGGTTGCTCATTTTTGTTGAAACCTTTTCACTAGTTAACTACTTTATTTTTTGGGTTACACTCACTATCTAACCATAAAGCCAAAAATAGTGATTAGAAAATAATAGAATACACCCATTTAATCTGATTTCAGTCTTGTTATCACAGATCATAGTCTTTTGCAGCTCAGATCAAGATCATCCACACTGCTCCACGCTAATGCTACCTCTTCATTTCTAACTTTTTTTAACCCATTTAATTTTTCCGTTTATGTTTTATTTTAGGATTTGTTCTCTTTGGCTAACTAGTGTAATTAACGAGTCAACTTAGGTTTGATTTTGGTTAATAACTACTAATTAGGGTTACTACTGCTTCTGCATGTGCCACCGAGAAGGATCATATCTTTCTGATATTTTAATTCATTCCTTTTCAAAAAAGTTTTACCCGTATTGGATTTAATTTTTAATATCATGTCAATTGTGTTTGTTCTAGTATTCTTACAGTGTGCAGATTTTTTTTCAGGCATATTTAAGTTACAACCTCGATCTAAAAGAAGGGTAGAGTTCGATGAATGAGGATCCAACCTCATGTTATCTGCTCTAAGCTTCTCATTTTTCGCTCTAAGCTGTGAGTTCTCACTTCTTTTAGTTTGAGGCAGCAACAAAATTTAACTTATTCAAACACATACACTTTGTATTTAGTTTGCTTTATCAATACTACGCTGAATTGTATTAAAATTTACCTTCATTTGAGTGCATTTGCCTCTTTGAATATTGAGGACTCTGTATACTAGTACTACAATTTTTTGGTTTGCAAATTGCAAAGAATACCTTATCCTTATTTGTATTTTACTTTGTAGAGTAAGTACTATGTACTATGTAGGGTCTGATCTCTGTGTTAGCTATAGCAACTCAGTTAAATGCAATTACTACTACATCTGTTTGTATGTCATGCACTAATGCAGTCATATTGAAATTGAGTGAGTCACAAATTTATTTTATTATACACAAAAAGGTAATTAAGTCATTATTCAATGTTCTGGAATTAGTTGAGAATTCAAGAATTCAACTTAAATTATAGACCTACTATACTCAATCCCACTTGTCAGTGAAGAATTGTGGGTTAATTTAATTGAAATTTAAATGTGAGCATAACAACAATAATATATCTTAGCGGTTTATTTTGAACTACTTAAAATTTTTTAATAACTTTTTTTTTATTCCTCCTTGTCTCGCTACAAATAATCATCATAGATACTCTGTGTTTGTTTGCTTGAACTGAATGTTGTGTTTACTTGGTTACTACTAAATCTTATTAGTATTGATTTAAGTCTATTTTTTTATTACAGGCTTTTAATAGTTGTCTTTTCACTGCTGTTGCCGCTGCCACCTCTCTTGGTTTGCTTCTGCTGTGGTACTGCTGTTGCTGCTAGGGTACGGATTTAGTTTCTGCGGCGCTAGTTGACTATCTTTATTTTAGTTTAATTTTAAAAATTCCGACAGCTTCTGTAGAGGCAAATATGCTAATGAATGTTAAGTTGTTATAACTTATTTATTTTGTACAAGAACCCTTATCATTGGAGGTCATGTGATCGTGGTTCTCTATGTCCTAACCTCGTATAAACTACACTCGTTAATTATCATTAACCCATTGTTGGTTGGATCCTTCAATTGCTTTTATCATTAGCAATTTTTGTTATCAATTTGCTAAACTTCAAAACAACATCCATTAATTTGTTATTCATGTTATGTATACTACTTAAGTGTTTTCCCGAGGCAGTCACTTCAAGGCTTTCTTTAAGAATTGCTAAAACTCAATTTTCTTTGATATTTTTTGTTAGTTATTTTCAAAGTATTTTGGAGGTTGGGAAAACATTGTCTCTTATTAGTTACATAGGAAGCTAGATTTGCAGTTAGTGAAACTAACATTAATTAAGGACTTTAGAATAGGAACTTAGCGATCTATTTGAAATAGATAGGTTTTCAATGGATGTCTCCAAAGATTGGATGGATATGCCCCATCATTTGAAAGAATATCAACTCCGTGTAGAAAGGTTTTTACATTTTTCTTTTTCATCAGCGGGAATTCCTCAAGGGGAAGAAATTCAATGCCCATGTAAAAAGTGTTGTAATAGACTTTGGTTAAAGCGAGATGACGTGTATAACCATTTAATATACCACGGATTTGTAGAAGGTTATAGGTGGTGGTTTAATCATGGAGAATCATTTGTTGCTATGGATGCTGACAGTGAAACAAACGATGAATATATTGTAATGATAACATTGATGAGCTGTTACGTGATAGATTCAGAGATACTACATAATTTGATAGACAAAATACAGGGCCCAACGAATGTGCAAAGGAATTTTATAAATTGGTGGACGAGGCAAGCCAAGAATTATACCCCGAGTGTAAAGGATTCACAAGATTATCTTTTACTATCCGTCTTTACCTGTTAAAATGCTTGCATGTTAGAGATTCCTGAATTTCAGTTTCGTAAGCTAATTCGGTATTGGAGTCTTCCTACTATCAAGGTAATGTTATGTCTTCTATTTCTTCTAGCTATCCTTGATTTTTTTGTGATTAGACTTGGTATTTCAAAAAAAGTTGATGTGATTTTCAAAGAGAAAGAAAATGTGTCCATTAAGAATAATAATATCTTTTTTTCATATTTATATTTAGGCTATGTCTGTTAAGAATACTAAAAATAGGTCAAAGCAAACATGTCCTCACCAAATGGGATCCACAAATTTTGCAATAGTGCGCAAGCAGCTGGTAACATAACTTATTTTTTTGTGATTTCTCCTTTATATCCATGTTATATTGTCGAGTTAGTATGCTTCATGTAAATTTTTCTCTTCATACTCTAGCGTGACTCTAAAGATAACAATGGAGAGCCATCAAGGGCTGAAATTTTCATAGCAACTCGCACAAGTAAAAATGGAAAAGAAATTAATGCTAAAACACAAACAACAATTGTGAGTTGTTTTGTATTTGTATTTAGACTTGTACAATATAAATTCTAGATAGATTTGTATATATATTAAGTTAATGTGACTTTGTATTTTTGTTGTTGTTGCTTTTGGTAGAATGAACTTCAAAGCTGCATAGAGGCAGGGGAAAATTATGAGGATGCATTTGTAGCAGTGCTAGGAAAGGACCGACTAGGTCGAGTTCGTTGTTATTGGACTTCAGTTACAAGAAGCTCTTTTAGAAAGGATGATGAGATTCGCCAAGTGAAGGTTGAATACAATGATAAGGTTTTATCATTAGAAAAGAAGATGGATGGTGTTTGTGGTCTATTAAAGGTGATGTTACACCAACTCAATCCTAGAATGAGTGACGAAGAGGTAGCAGCCTTAGTGCAAGTAGCCCAAAATTCTCCTTTGGATGCCTCAAGTAGTAGACCAAGAAATACTCCCCACTCCTTCGAAGCAACTCACATTCCACCAACCAATGATGTAAGTAACTGTTCTAACCTCGTATTATTGTCATTCCCTTGATTTAGATTATAGAATTTCATTTTTGATGTTGAATTTATGTTGCTGGCTGAATATGTACTGTTGATTTATGTCCTAACCTCGTATTATTGGTTGTTGAATTTTCTTGTAGTGTACTATTGGCTGAATATGTATTGTTGATTGCTTAACTATAATTTTTTCTATGCTTTATCTTCTCATTGACATGGCCAAAAGTAACTAAGGGAGGTTTACCAAATAGCTAATTACTCCCTAATTACTATATTTTATGTTTAGCTATGAGTGGATGATTACATGTTGTGTCCTGCACCAGGCTGTTAAAGGTAGCTGATTTGAATAGCTACAACAACACTTGAGTTATTATAAAGACTACACAACCCATAAGTCGATAACTTCCACATGATCATGTGATATTGTATGTATATTGAAGAAAGACCACCGCTTTTTGTCTAGTTAAAGCTTGTGTTAATTGTTTGATCTAATCATTAGAAATTGGAAATAGAAAAAAGTGATGCTGAAGCTACCAACTGTGATTTTGAAGCTTCTTCGTATATTGTCTTGTGGCTGGGAAATTACTGAATATGTACTATTGATTGCTTAATTTGCTGCTTCGCATGAGTTTTTCTTTCAATTTTTTGTAGATAAATAGAATGAAATAAGTATATGTGTTCAATTCAATTTATTGTAGGAGCTAACCTTCTATTTTTCTTAGCTTCTATTCAAATAAAGTATCTGTTGAATTAGAATATAGGTATGTTATCAATGGTGCTAGATAAAAAAGTGCCAAGGGGAGCATATATGGTTGTGACCTTGTATAGGGACTATTTCTTTTGTGTTTGATATGTGTTTTTTGTTCTAATGGCTGAATATGCAATATTGCGGGACCTAATTAAAGTTGCCTTGCTATTTTCATGTTTAATCAATTTGGATTTGCAATTGGATTTGTTGGACTTAATTGAAGTCTCTTTTATAACATGCACTAACACAAGATTCTTTAAAATTCTGCAGGGTAGTGATAAAAACAATGGAGCTCATAATGGATGATCACACTACTCATGAAATTTGATATTTTGTAACTAAGAATATAAAAGAAGTAGATATGTGACAGTTGATGGAATTGCAATTCTTATTTACTTGTTATGACTTTACTTTTTGGTACTTTGTCATCAAAGCCTACTTTTGTGGTGACAATTTTTGTATGTATGTCTTTTTTTATGGGAAAATTTATATTTGTTGGATTAGTTCAATATATATAATTTTATTTTGGTCTATGATTTTAAAATTATGTATGAATTTTGCACGAAATATTAGGAAGATTAATGAAAAAAAAATTTTGACCAAACTTATGGGCACACTAAAAAAGGGAGGCTATATCTTAATTTTGGGCTCAACAAGCACGCATAATAAGCGTGGCCATAACTTGGCAACCGGCACGCTTTAAAAGCGTACTCATATCCTCATCTATTTGCACATTTTCTAAGCATAGCCGTATCTTTCCGTATTTGTAAATAGCCACGCTTTTGGAGCATAGCCATATGTTTACCCTATTGGCACGTTTAAAAAGTGTAGCCATATCTTCTCCTATTGGCACACTTTTAAAGAGTACCCAAAGCATACATTCTGGGACGTTTTAAAAGTGTGGTGATATGTGTACTTTTCGGTACGCTTTTGAAGCATATAGTACCTATAGGTTAAGACCTATGGCCACGCTTTTTAAGCGTGGCGATAGAGCAATTGGCACGCTGGCGGATGTGACCCTTTCAAAAGCGTGCCGATAGCTCAAAAAGCGTGGCAAAAAGTTATTGGCACGCTTTTTTGTACTTTTTGGCACGCTTTTAAAGCGTGGCAGAAAGCTTATTTTCTTGTAGTGTAGCCCTAGTCTTATGTTACGAGATTCTATAGCAAAATTAGGACGAAGCCTATCAAAGTCTTTCCATGATTGGACATTAGCTGGATGTCTTAACTTTCCATCTTTTGAACGATGTTCATCATGCCACCTTAATGATTCAGCTATTTTTGAACACATGAACAACTTCTTAAGCGTTGGAATCAAGGGAAAGTTCCTCAAAACCTTTGCAGGCACAGATTTTTTCTTCAACTTATCAACTTCCGTATCTACCTCAACATTTTCAATGTACCTAGAAGCTCCACAAATTGGACAAAATTCATCATCTTCATATATATCCCAGAACAAAATGCAATCATTGGGACATGCATGAATTTTATTATAACCAAGTCCTAGATCTTTTACCATGACCTTGATTTTATTGAAAGAATCAGGAATATTCAAATGAGGAATTGCTTCTTTCAATAATTCAAGTAGAGTAGTAAAGGATGCGTTGCTCCAACCATTTAGAGTCTTCAACATATACATTCGGATAACGAATGATAATGTGAAAATTTTTTTACAACCAGGATACAACTCTTGTTTTCCTTCCTTAAGCAATTTATAAAACTTTTCAGCATCTTCATTTAGTCCATCACCATCTTTATCTCCTTCAAGCACATGCCTAAATGTCTCATTTAGCAACCCTTCAATGTCATCGAAAAATCCTTGCTGGACCTCAACCTCTTCAGAATGAATATCCATGTGACTTATCCTCTCGCCATGATGAACCCACACAGTGTAACCTCTTTCAAATCCCTTACTTATTAGATTGTCATCAACTTCATCCCTTCGCCCCCAACTAAAGTTGTTACATATTGAACAAGGACAAAGGATTTCTTGTCCTTGTGATCTACCTTTAGAAAAGGCAAAATCCAAAAAAGAATTAACACCATGCTGGTACTCCTCAGTATGTCTTGTTAAACTAGTCCACTCTTTGTCCATTACTTTGTCAACTAAAATAAAATTTACAGACATAGACTTTAGACTAACGATAAGTGATTTTTTCAATCAATAGCTTATTAATTTTAAAGGTTCCTAGAAGTCAACCACTAATGCTTAAAAGAAACATCTCAAGCAATCATAAAACTAACAATTTGTATCCAATAAAGTATTCAAAGAAGTTTAATCAATCAATCAATCACTAAATGTTCTTAATAATTAAATCTTCAAAAGAAATCAAAGAGATAACATGCTAAATTATTTACCTGTAGTGTAGTTCAATTTCTAAGATGGTGGCAGCTACAAAGAGTGGAATAGTTGAATGTTTAATACGGTGCAATTCTCAACAGCTTGTGCTTTGTCATTACCTAGACAGTGCTCAAGTTAGTACTTTTGAACTACGACATGGATGCCTTAATAATTAGGTGGAAAAAACAAGAAAAAATTTAAAAGTAATAAAAAACATCAAATTAGAAAGTTAATTGTGCCATGTTTTGAAAATCAAAGCTAGTTTGGCATTATCAATATTAGTCATTAATGAATGTTAACATTTTCTCAATATTAGTGATTAGTGAATGTTAACATTTTCTCATTGGAAACTTTTCAAACAAGCTATTAGAAAATCAAAATTACTATTCATTGACATTTTTTTTATATAATCATTAATTAATATAACTGAAATACTTTAGATTTCTTAAAAAAATAATAACATTGCATAAATTGTAAGGAAACAAGAAAAAACCGGAGCATATTATAAATTGGATAAGGTTTTGGGTCGGTGGGATGACTGGTACTAAATTTGGTACTAAAATATGAATGTCCTAACCATATATATATATGAATCAAATTTAATATAAGTTATAATTAAATATGCAATTTTATAGTTACACGCGGTCTTAGACATGCAGATGAAAGACTTAAATAAATAGCATGCTGACAAAAAAAATGATGTTAAGAAATTAATTTTTTTAACTAATACTAATTAACTTTTTTTAATTTTTTTATTTATTTTAAATTCTTGATAATAAATCACAAATTCTTATTTCTTAATTTCAAACAAGCTATTAGAAAATCACTACAAATTTTGTCCTAGTCAACTATATTAAAAAGGCAAAAAGTTTTTTAACTTAGTTTATATCATTCACAAGCCTAAAAGCAATACCTTACTTACATAAACAGTTTCTAAAAACCCTAAAATCTAATTGAAAAAGTACCTTATCTAACTTTTGAAAGAATCGACTCTCTAAGAGGGAGCCATCCATGAACAACTTCACCAACAGTAACTGTGAGTCAACTTGAAAAAATCTCCTCCTCTTACCTGTACTAGTATTGTTCCAAATCTGATGCTACCTTCTTCTGGAGACATGAGTCAGACTCATCCCTTGCTTCCTATGAATCAAATTTTGGACCCAATTATTATATAGAATAATATATGCGTTCACATTTTTAACTTATATATGTCTAGATTCGAGGAGTGGGTTATTTTCTAATTAAAAACATTGAAATAGATAGATTCTATTAACAAAAGAGAACAAGGTTTTTCCATATGCCCTGCTTCTAAGTTCCTCTATGTATTTATTATTATTATTATTATTATTATTATTATTATTATTATTATTATTATTATTATTCATGAATCACATAATATTGCTTTTAATCAAATAGTAATTAACATTGAAAGAAAAGAGAATGTAAGATGGAAGCAATATATAAGATCGAAGCAATTTATTAATATGAAGAGACTTGAGTTACCTAAATTAGTGGTTGAGCCACAACGAGCTGAGGAGGCAGAGGACCGCAAGCAATTCAGAAGCAGAACAACGACGACAAGGGTAGACCATGACGCAATGCGAGGAGCGACTTTAGCAACGACGACTAGGAGAGAACCAGCAACGACCACGCACGCCGGGAAAGAGGAGAGGGGCATACACAACCAACGTTCACGGTGAGGAGAAGGGCAGACACGACCCACGTACGCGGCAAGGAGAGCGGCAAAGAGGACCCAAGTATGCGCAGGACAGAGGCAGAGACGCAACAATAGCGCACCACGAATGGCTTTTTTCGGCGGTGGGTTAGGGCTTCCTAGTAAAGGGAATGAAGATGGTGACTGATGGGTTATGCTGGTGGGAGTTATAATCACGTGAAGGAATGAACGGGAACTAGAAAGTCTTCTATTGGGCTCTAATTAACTCTTTGGATTTTTCTTTAAAAGTTTTAAAGTAATATTATATGTTAAATTTTAGAGGAACTGAATGAAACAAAACTTAATATTTGTATTAAATTTATTTTTTTTATAAATAATATTTGTTAAATTATTTAAATAATATTAAAAAATTATTATTTTGGATTTTTTTAAGTGTCAAAACAATATATTATGTTAAATTTTAGAGGAAATTGAATGAAACAAAAATTAATATTTGTTTTAAATTTATTTTTTCATAAATAATATTTGTTAAATTATTTAAAGAACATTAAAAAATTATTTTTTAATAAAAAATTTGATGTAATGGTTATAAAACCGTTCTTTAAAATAGTCAAAGAGAACAGTTTTATTTTATTGCTATAACGTAGTAAAAAATTGAACTTCAACAATAACATTGTAAAAACCGTTCTCTAATATTATCTTATAGAACGGTTTTAAAGTGTTACAATTTTGTCAACATTTTTTATGCGTGTTCTTTGTACAAATATTTAAACAACAATAAAAAACCGTTGCCTAAAAATAAATCATTGTAACGGTTATAAAACCATTCTTTAAAATAGTCAAAGAGAACAGTTTTATTTTGTTGCTATAAAAATAGTGAAAAATTGAACTTCAATTGCAACAGTTTAAAAAATCATTGTCTAAAACCCTCTAAGAGAACGGTTTTAAGGCGTTACAAATTTTGGCGTTGCTAAAGCCCATATTTGTGGTAGTGATGCCCCTCCTCCTCTGGTCTCTAGAACTCACAATGGGGTCCTTGAAACAGTCTTCTTGAAACTTGGCCCCGCATGTAACGCCGGGCCGCGACGTGTGGAACGCCACTCAACTAAAAAAGGTCTTGGGAGGTAAAAATGTGGCATGTGACATGCCCAAAGTGGGTCTAAAATTCCCTTGTATATTGCACATAGAAGCCTTCACTTACTGTGTCGAAGGTGTGTAAAGCTCAAACGCCCGTTCTTCCTGGCGTGTGGAACGCCCATTATTCACTGGGTCGTGCGTATGCATGATCATGATAAAAATCTTTAATCGTGCATACGCATGCAGCATGCATACGCATCAGTCCTCACTTTTCGAGCTTTTGCGCGTACGCATGTAGCATCTGTACGCATGAATCCCCATTTTTCAGGTGTTGCGTGTACGCATGAGGTATGCGTATGCATGAGTGCACTTTCGAAGGCATTTCATTCTACACACCCATTCAACCAGGCGTGTTAAACGCCATGCAATTCTTCGTGGGCCATGCTTTCAAAAGTGTGGACTAAAGTTCCAAAGCATGTCTAAAGCTTGAAAGTGTGTCCAAAACTTCCTTTTTTTTCTTCTTTTGAGCTTGTTTTGTGCTTTTTGCTTCATTTTCTATTATTTCCTGCAAAATTCATCAACTCAAGCAATCAAAGCAATATTCAATTTAAGCATAAAAATTCTCTATAATTAAGCATTATGCATTGATTTCTTATATGAAAAAGCATAGCAAAACATAACATGATGCGCTTGCATCATTGAGATAGAAGAAGAATTAAAATGCATTAGAAAATAGGTGCAGTATATTTGCTTAGAAATGGACATTTATACTTTGTTGATGTTTATTTATACTTTTCACAAGTGATTGTAATGCCTTGTAAGGCAATTACTACAAGAAAATCACCCATTCAGCAACACTTTTTTTAAGCTACATTTGAAAAGCGTAGCCTATGCATAGAATAGGCTACACTTTTTTGCGTATTACATTTTTTATGAGAATAGGAAACACGAGTATGGCATCACTTGAAAAGTGTCTCCCTAGATATTAAAAAAAATCACATATAAAGCGTAGCCGTTGCTTAATATCTATGGATACACTTTTCTTACCAAAGAGAACGCTTTTGAAAAGTAACCTATTTGTTATATTTTGGGTGCACTTCAAAAGTGTCTCCTAATATTAAAAATCCAAATAAACACTTAAGTAAAAAATTTTTTGTCCTCACCCTCAGTCCCTCACTCACGCAATAGACCCCCTCATACTCACTCAACACACACTTGAAAGAGGGAAGAAATCAGAAAGCTAAGGGGGAGAACGGGAAAAAAAAAGATAGGAGAGGAAAGGAAGGAGAGGACGACGCCGGCTAGGGCTCCACCATCGTCTTCGTCGAACAACAGTGTGAGATGGAGAGAGAGAGAGAGAGAGAGCTCGAGGAAGAGAGAAAACGCAATGGAGGAGAGAGGAAGGGAGTGCTCTGTTGCCGCTGAAGCTCCACCGCCGCTGCTAGGGCTTGTTGTCGTCGCCGTTCTGCCACCGTCGGGTTGCTATGCCGCCGCCGAGGAGCTCGAAGGGACGTCTCGCTGTTGTCATACTCTGTCGCTGAGCTGCCTTCGACTGGAGCTTGCCGCTGAGTTGCTGAACCGTCTCCAAGCCGTTCCGGTGCTGCTCATCTCTTCTTCACTGTCACTGTTCATCACCATCATTGTATCCTCTGTCACCAGGTAAGCAATCTCTGTTATGTATCCTCTCTTTCTCGCTCATTCTCTAAAATTGCTCTCACTTTTCAGTTCTAAGGTGTGTATGGCTTTGATAGTGGCTAAGTGAGATAGAGAAGGTATGTATCAATTTTCAGTTGGTTTTGTGAATTTTTGGGATTTTTGGGTTCTAATTTAAGGTTTTCTAATTTTAGGTTTTCAATTAGTTTAGTATCTTAAGGAAAAATTAATGAAAAGAACAAGTTTCACACTGAAATATTTTAATTTATGTCTTGGTTCATATGCATTCCTTGAACATAGAGGTTGTTTTCAATTTCTAGCTTCAAGCTATATTTCTATCTGATGCTTTTTTTGGTTATGTTTTCTTTGCTTTGGGTGTCTTATATGAAAATTTGATAACCAATTTAAATATAACAATACCAATAGTTGTTGATTGTGCAAGTTTAAAATATTTATTCATAGTAGTTTTGTACTCAAATTATTTTCATTACCTTGCTGACCAAGTGACCATTGTAAACATTGTTCTGTTCAACGTTAACTATCTTTGTTGGTGCCATAGAATATTATGAGTTATTAATCAACTATCTTTGTTGGTGCCATAGAATATTATGGGTTATTAAAAGTTGATTAAGACAAATTTTATTAGTAATTCGATCAATTCAACAACTAATTTAGAGTCTTAAACAATCACTATCTCTTATAAATGGCTAATGATTTTTATTAGAGGATATTTATGTATAATATAATATTTTAATTTTTTGTAGAGTATTAGTAATAAATTCTAAGTGGTCTCATGCTTATTTTGATATGACTATGTTTAATTTAGTGTGAGATATATGAATATTCAAAATTGACTTCATTCCAATACATTTGATTCATTATAAGTATATTTTGTTTACAAATAATTTTTATTATTTAAAAAATTATTTAGTATAATTATGTATTTATTTTTATTTTATAATATTTAACTCGTTCAATTAAAAATATATAATTATATATATAATCATATTACTAAATATTATGTTGTACAAAAAATTATTAGAATATTATATATAGAAAATTAAAAAAAAAATAATGAGGGACCTAAAGCTACACTTATATAGAATAGCTATAGTATACAATATGGCTACACTTTAAAGGTGATGCAATAGCAAGGATAAGTGTAGCCTATTCTGGTAAGTATGAAAAATGAAAAGTATAGCCTTTGATCCTGAATAGCATCACTTGAAAAGCACACCCGATTCCCAAACGTCAAAAGTGTATCCTTTAGTATAGAAAAGCGTAGCTTTTGAGAATAGGTTATAAACCCATATTTTATGATATATTTTGTACTTAGTTTGAGTGATTTATTCAATCCTTCACCCACTTATTCATATTAATTGCATGGTTTTACTTTCCCTTCCTTATTATGTGATGTATGTGAAAAACATGTTTCCTATACTTTAAAATTAATTATTTTAATTACCTTTATTTCCATTCGATGCCGTGATTTGTGTGTTGAGTAGTTTCAGATCCCCTAGGGTAGGAATGACTTAAAGGAATGGAAAGGAAACATACAAAAATGGAAGGAAAGCACAAAACGGAGTTTTTGAAGAAACTAGCATCCACACGATCGCATGGAAGACGCGGCCGCATGCCAAGCGCGAAGAAGCAGCGACACGGCCGCATGACTGACGCGACCGCGCGCCTTAAGCAGAACACATATGACGTGGCCGCATGACTGACGCGACCGCGTGACAAGAAAAACTCCAAATGACGCGACCGCGTGACCCACGCGGACGCGTGACAGAGGCCACGCACCAGAAATTGCAGAAAACGCTCCCAGCAAATTCTGAAGCCCTTTTTGGCCCAAATCCAAGTCCAGAAGGCATAGACCAGAGGTTATAAAGTGGGGGAATGCATCCATTCAAGGAGAGTCTCCACTTTTAGTTAGTCTTCATGATTTAGATTTTGTTTAGAGAGAGGTTCTCTCCTCTCTTTAGGATTAGGATTTAGAATTAGGATTTTATTCGCCCTCAGGATTATCTCTTTATCAGGTTCAATATTCCCTTTTATTTACTTTTGCAATTTAATTTATGAATTCTTCCATGTTACAGATTACTCTTTTGAATTAACGTTATTTGAGGTATTTCAGTTTAATCTTGCTTTATTTTATTTACATTATTGTTATTCCCATCTGAAGACATTTTTATTCCAGTAGATTTACTTTTCTCCTTTTGGTCTTGGTTAAGAAATCAGTAACTCAGGAGTTATCAAACTCAAACATGATTGATAATTGTTATCTTTGTTAATTAAATTGAACTTCAATAATCCCAATCTTTTCTTAGGAAATAAATAGGATTCGAAGTTCAAACCAATTAATCCCTTGACCTTTCTTTATCTTAGTAAAGGTTAACAAAGTGGAATTAAGATTTAATTCTCATCATCATTGATAAGGATAACTAGGATAGGACCTCCAATTTCTCATACCTTGCCAAAAGTTTATTTACAGTCATTTATTTATTTTACTTACCATTTAAATTGCTTGTTCTTCATTTACTTTATTTAAACCATTCGCTCCTCATTCTCAAAACCCCAATTTACAATCTCCATAACCAATAATAAGAACATACTTCCTTGCAATTCCTTGAGAAGACGACCCGAGGTTTGAATACTTCGGTTATCAATGTATTTAGGGATTTGTTACTTGTGACAACCAAAACGTTTGTACGAAGGGATTTCTGTTGGTTTAGAGACTATATCTACAACGCGACTGTTTTTATAAAATTCTTTACTGGTAAAAATCCTAACGTCAATAGGCAACGGCCGAATAAGCATCCTCCACTAAAGCATCTCCATAGCCCGAAAAGCGTAGCCTTTGCCTAAGGCATCATTTTTTTTATGTTTGGCTACACTTTTCAAGTGTATTTGAATGAGTATTTTTCTTGTAATGTATGCTTGTTTTGTTACTTTAAATTACAACAATGAAGAAGAAAAAAAATTCCTATCTTAATTGTGAATTTCAAAAGAACTCCATATCAATTCACAATTGATTTCTAATACATAATAATCAACATTTGTATTCTTTAATACCATAAGTAATCGAAAGTAGTAATTGTTATTAAATTCCTTTTTAAACAGACCATTGTCATATAGGTAAACATTGTAAAGGGTGTTTAGGCAAGCACACCAAAATAAAACATACGTCAATGGCTTGTTATCTAAACAAAACACCAAAATAAAAGTTTCATTTCATAAAAAAAAACACCAATCTACAAGGCTTTGCTTGTGATAAAAATAAAGGCCTAAATTCAAAATACACAACAAAACCCGGACACAAAACCTACTGTTTAGAAATATGTCACCACTATAGAATTAACTCTAGTTTAGGTTGTGTTTGGGTTCGGACTTAGACTTTAGATTAGGCTTAGACACTGATTCATGAGCATCTTTAGTAATTTTTTTATTAATTCTTTGACTAAAGTTAGTGATTTCCTTGTTATAACTGAGATTTTTGTGCTTTAATTAATGTTTCTTAGAGTTATTTTGTGCTTTGATATGTATAGAAAGTTATTGAAAAATTTTAGACAAAAATAAAAGAGGAGAAGGAGAACCAAAGAAGCCCTGAAGAACCAAAAAAGAAGGCATGAAAAACGAAGCAACCTCCCAAGGAACCAAAAATTGAAAACAAGCCAAGGGAAGTTCAAAGAGAATTTGCAACCCTGACCTCTTCCAACTCCATCAAGGATAACTTGAGCTCTGGAGGTCCAAATAATGTAGTTTGAACAGCATTCAAAAGCTAACTTCCATAGGTTTTGAACGATATATAATAGTTTATAGTGGACTTGCAAATAACACAGCCTTCTCCTACATTGAACGCAGCCCCATCTCAAGCGCAAGTTTCCCTGCTCCTCACGCAGCCTCCAAGTCCATTCCCAGGGGCTATTCTCAACATCTGCACCTCACACAACTCTCCTTGCACCTCACACAGCACTCCAGAGGCCTCCAACATCTTCACCTCGGGCCTACGTCTCACACAAGATATGTTGCATCTTACACACCAAGAAGGGACCACTCCCAAGGACATCCTAATCCTTCCCAATCTTTCACTAATGTCTCTAACTTCAAGTGCTCTCTTTGATTGGCCCAAGATTAACTTGAAGCCCATGATTTCAACTAAGCATGACATCAACTTTTGAATTTCAAATTACAAGAAAGATCACTAATTAGTTAAGATTTATTAAGAAAATATTTGATTTGAATTAGATTTGATTTTGTTTTGAATTAGTTTGAATTTAAATTCCAAGTCATTATTTATATAAAATCCGGTCAAACCGTAATTAATTAAGTAATAAATTAAATGAGAGCGAAAATAGTTGGAAAATTTACCAATTGTAATTTGAGAAATTTAAATATGAGATTTGGACTCGGTGGATTTTCTGAGTCGAAAAACATACTTTTCTGCGTAAAAATACATACGAAAAATTTGACCGGCAGTACCAGCTGAGATCTGTCTACTACTGTAGCTGAGAAGATTAATTATGAGTGAGAAAGGTTAAAAAGTTAAAAATTTGTAATTGAGATTGTAACAAATCATTAAAACATACATTAAAACGCTAATCTTAAAGGTTTTGGCCCAAAATTGGGCTAAACGGCCATATATATGAACCGGACTCAAGTTGGACCCAAGCCCAACATATATAAGCCCTAGCTTAGGCCATTTCAGCACTAACAACTCACTCATTTACACACTCATGCTGAAATTGAAGAAGAGATGGTCAAGAGAGAAACCCTAAGCTCATAAACACTAAATCTACCATAACTTCCTCTTTGGAGCTCCAATCGACGAGCCGTTTGTAGCCGCACGTCGCCCTTGTCAAGCTCTTCAAGTCTATCTAGGTATTGTGATAAGAAATCTCGAAACTCATTCCCAGTTTTCAATTTTCTTTTAATTTTGTGTTTTGGGTTGAGTTTTTTGGGAGATCTTGAATTTTGATGTTTAGGGGAGATTCAATGGTGAGTTCTTGCAAGGTTTTAACCCAAAGTCACGTGGAATAAGGTAAGAGAACCTTTCTCCACTGTTTATCCAAGTTTGAATTATGAACTTTGATGTGTGGAAAATGATCCAACACTAAACTCACCGGCAAGTGTACCGGGTCGCATCAAGTACTAATAACTCACGTGAGTGAGGTCGATCCCACAAGGATTGAAGGATTGAGCAATTTTAGTTAAGTGGTTGATTTAGTCAAGCAAATAAGAGTTGATTTGAGTGATTTGTATCCAACAGAAGCTAAATTGCATGGAATTTAAAGGGAGAGGGATAATTGGCAAGAATTTAAAGTGCAGAAGGATTAAAAGAGCTGAATCTTAAAGTGCAAGTAATGTAAATTGCAGAAACTTGAATTGCAAGAAATATAAATAACTGAAACTTAAATTGCAAGAAATGTAAATGGCTTGAATAATAAAAGAATTTGGGGACTGGGAGTGCAGAAATTAAAGAATCACAAGTAAATTGCAACAAACAGAAGAGTAGAAGATGAATTGAGTTGAAGTAGATCTCAAACAGAAAAGTAAATTAGCTTGAAGAAGCATTCAGCAAATGAACTAAAATGAAAATGCAGATCTCAGGGGTCAAGAGACTAGAAATCCAAGTCTAGATCTCACTACCTTCCTTGATCCAACTCATAGAACAATTGCAAACAAATTAAAGATCAAACAGTAAAGAAACTTGAATTCAAATCACCAAATCTTGAATTATGCAGAGAAAGGAACAAAGAGATCTCAAGGTGAGATTGAGAAAGAAATTTCCTCAATTCTCAACACCCAAGACTCAAGCAAAGTATGTAGAAAAGAAAACAAGAAAACCCAGAGGAAGAGAACTCAATTCTCCTCCCAATTCTCTAAGATCCAAAATCAAAGTAAAAACTCTCAAAATTACAGGTGAAAATTGTAAAAGAAGAAAAAAGTGTTCCTTTCTAACTCAAACTAGCTTTTATTTATACACTTCCTTCTAATGGCCATTAAGCCTTGAATTTAGGCCCTTGGCCTTGATGGAAGTGGGTTGAAGATAGCCTATGTTGATTGCTCTTGGTCTTGAGAAGAAATCCGTTCGCACTATGGACTTTGGGATCATTTACGTTTGAGTCAATGTTTGAGGCAAACGTTGACTCAAACGTCTTCGTGTAATGGCATCATGCAGAATGGGGATTTGTTGTCACTCACATTTGAGTTCACGTTTGAGGTCAAACGTGATCCCTCCAAGGCAATTTTCAGCCAACGTTTGACCTCACGTTTGAGGCAAACATTGGCGCAAACGTTGAGTCCTCCAGGGTATTCCTTTAAGCCAACGTTTGACCTCACGTTTGAGGAAAACGTTGGCACAAACGTTGAGTCCTCCAGGGTATTCTTTTAAGCCAACATTTGACCTCACATTTGAGGCAAACGTTGGCGCAAACGTTAGCTCTTCCCAAGGTGGCTTCCTTAGCCAACGTTTGACCTCACGTTTGAGGCAAACGTTGGCGCAAACATTGATCTCTTCCAGGGGATTCCTTAGGCCAACGTTTGAGTTCATGTTTGAGGCAAACGTGAACTCAAACGTGATCTTCTCAATGCTGCCCTCGTTTCCATTCCTGCCATCTCCTTTCTTCAACCTTCCTCCAAGCCTTTTGTTCACCTATCATCAATCAACAAATGCATCAAAGCAATGCTAAAATCATGAGACTTCTTCTTATCCTGGACATATAAGCAATTATAGCACAAAACCTCATGAAAATGCATCAATTTACTCATGGTTGATTGAATCCAAGTACACATGAATTTCTACCCAAATGGCTTACTTGTAACTCAAGAAAGTGTATAAAACCTATGAAACAAGTGAAAAATTGCTTGAAAAACTAGTATAGTCCAAACCAATAGTCAATCCTTAAATCAAATTAAATTTTTGGTTGTGTCACAAGTACAAACCCCAATAAGAATTAACCAAAGTATTTAGACTCCGGGTCATCTCACAAGGAATTACAATGAAGTGTATGATTATTGGCTATGAAGGATATAAGGGGGGATTTTGATTGATAAAAGGGAAAGAAATTAATTGACAAGGAAAGTAAATCAAGCAAATAACTAAAGAAAGCAAGTAATAAAGAGAGACATTCATGGCAAGAATTGAGATCATAGGCTTTTTATCCTAGTCATACAATGATTAATTCATCTTATTTAGTCAACTCCAACAAATGGAAGAAGGTATCATGTTATCTTCACATAGGAAGAATGTCAAACAAGACTAATCAATCATATCACAATAATAACAAGAATCGATCTCATTACGTCATCTCCAACATTGGAAGAAGATATAGGTTATCTTCCATGAGAGAAAGTCTAACAAGACTAGTTAATCTCAAATCAAAAGTCCTAATCAACTTACTAATTGGATTAGCAAAAGATTAGAGTCATTGAAAATGATATTAACTAACAACTCTAGATCACCAACATAAGTTGGGTTTTCATGACTCAAGATTGCCTAATTACTCTTTCCAAGCCAAGAATGCTCAACATCTACTCTAAGATCCACCAAGCATTTTGTCAAACACTTGGAAGGCATAAAAGGAAAGCATAATAAATGACAAGAAATAGTAAAATCTATCAACTACAAATTGGAAGGAGACAAGATCAACAACTCAAATTAACAATTAAAAGAACATCAAACATAAATTTCATAAAAGAGATCCAAATCCATTAAGAGTTCAACATCACAAAAGAGAACAAAAAGGGAAATTAACAAGAAAACTAAGAGAGTCAAGTAGTAGGAACAAGAAATTATGAAGGAAACAAGATGAAAACATGAAAATTGACCTAGATCTAAGATGGAGATTAACCTAACCTAATTCTAGAGAGAAGAGGGAGCTTCTCTCTCTAGAAACTAACCTACATGATGCTATACTACCAAACAATTGCTCCCCCCTTGCCCAAGCTTGAATTCTGCATGAAATAGTATTAGAAATGAGTTGGGTTTGTGATGCTAGGGCATTTTGGCCAGTTTCACTGACCTTTTCTTTACTGTTTTTAGGGTAGTTTCATGCATTTTCTTAGAAAATAAGTTAGTTTTGGGTAGATATTCACTTACATCTTGATTCAAGCATACATTGTGCACTTTACATGATTTCATGAGGATTTTGCATAAATTATATGATAAATTGGATGATGCATGACTCATGACTTGGACCAGAACTTTGATGCACTTTGTTGCTTAATTTCAGGACAAAGGAAGCAAAGAAGAACCACGTTAGCAGTCACGTTAGTACCGCTAACGTGACCTCTAACGTGGAATGGGTGCTAACTTGCAAAGTTAATGAGAAAGGTAATCGCCAATAATGCCCTCGAAGCCATCATAAGCCCACGTTAAGAGTCACGTTAACTAAGTTAACGTGAACTCTAACGTGGAAGAAGACAACAAGGCCAACGTTAGTGACACTCGCCTTTGTCACTAACATTGGACCAAGCTCATAATTGGCCACGTTAGTTGCCATGTTAACTTAGTTAACGTGGCTTCTAACGTTAAGAAGCAAAAAGGAAGCCAACGTTAGTGACATTCACCTTTGTCACTAACGTTGGCCAAGCTTCCATAAGCCACGTTAACTCCCACGTTAACTTAGTTAACGTGGAAGCTAACGTGGAGAGAGCAATTGGTCGCCAACGTTAGTGACACTTACCTTTGTCAGTAACGTTGGGGTGAACCACCAAGAGCCACCATGAGCAACGTTAACTCCCACGTTAACTTAGTTAACGTGGAAGCTAACGTGGATAAAGAGATGATGAGCCAACGTTAGTGACACTCACCTTTGTCACTAACGTTGGAGATGGCTAGCATGACCACGTTAGAAGCCACGTTAACCTAGTTAACATGGACTCTAACGTGAGAAATAGGGGCACATTGGAACGTTAGTGACAAAGGTAAGTGTCACTAACGTTCTCGAAGGATTGGAAAGCTTACGTTAAGAGCCACGTTAACTAAGTTAACGTGGACTCTAACGTAGGGAAGGGGGAGGTTTATCAACGTAATTGGGAAAGGTAAGTCCCAATAACGTGTGCGAAGGACCAAGAGGCAACGTTAGTGGTAACGTTTGTGCCACTAACATTGAGGTTAACGTGGCTCATACTTAGGTGAGCAACGTTAGTGAAAAAGGTGATTGTCACTAACGTTCTCGAACCCACACTTTCACTTAACGTTAACACCACTAACGTCCTGAGCTAAAAGTCCCTGCCTACTTCACACTTTCTCTCTGCAAGCAAAGCTAAGCCCAATGATGAAGATAACTGCTTCAAACTCAGGATCCAAAAGCCCATACCCAAGACTTGAAGAGCCAACTAGAAGATCAGAAGAGTAGTATATATAGGAGTAGCTTTGAATTAATTGGAGAGCTGGAAAGCTTAGGGAGCCTTTGGCCTAGAATTACTCTCTGTATTTTACTTTCTCTGCACTTCTAGTTTACTTTCAGCATGTATTCTCCATCTTTGTTTTTATTTTCCAGAGCTATGAACAACTAAACCCCTTTCATTGGGTTAGGGAGCTCTGTTGTAATTTGATGGATCAATTTTAGTTTTCATTCTCCTTCTTCTATCTTTTCTCTTGATTTTACTAGAAGGCTTTCGATCTTCATCCAATTAGGTAGTTATCTTGAAAAAGAAGCTATTCATACTTGGATCTCTTCTGAACCTTGAAAGAGGAATGAAGGGATCATGCTAGAAATGCTTTCTCATGCTGGACCAAATTGGGTGTGGATGGATATGTGACTATAATCCTTCCAACACTTGATTTGGGAAATGCATGTGGTATAATCAGTGACCATACTTCATCTCTTCTCATGAGCAATTGACCAAGGAATTGGCTATTGATCAAGATTTGAGAGATTGAATTACAAGGAATTGTAATTCGATCACTTAAGATTGTCAAGGAGATCAATAAATGCATTGATTGAGGAAGAGATGAAAATGAACTTGATCCGGAGAATGCAACATCTCCTGAGCCCAATGAACTCCCCATTTCTGATCTTACCCATTCTCTTTAATTTCTGCCATTTACTTTTATGAGCAATTGCCCCATCCCCATTTAAGATTCTGCAATTTACTTTCCGCCATTTACATTCAGCTATTTATTTCCAGCATTTACTGTTTCCACCATTTACTTTCCCGCCATTTAATTTTCTGCAATTCTCAACTCAAATTCTGGTTCGCTCAACTAGAACATTCCTTTAATTAAAGTTGCTTGATCAATCAATCTCTGTGGGATTCGACCTCACTCTATTGTGAGCTTTTACTTGACGACGAATTCGGTACACTTGCCGAAGGAAATTTGTTGAGAGACAAGTTTTTCGCGTATCAAGTTTATGGCGCCGTTGTCGGGGATTGATTTTGAATCAACAATGATTAAATTGGAGGATAACTAGATTGAGTATTTTTAGTTTGTTTGATTTAATTTTCTGTTTGAGTAATTTACTTTCAGTTTTAGTTAATTTCTCCCCCTCCCCTTACATTTTCATTTTTTTTAGTTATTTACAATTCAGTTCACTGACCCACTAACTGTTTGATATATTGCATCACTCACACTAACAGTAATTCTAACAGAAATACTTCTTGCATCTATTTTCCTTGCTTGTGCTTTGTTGGTTGTATGACAGGGAAAAGAAGCGGGGCTTCAACTTCCTTTGATTCAGAACCTGAGAGGACCTTCCTTAGATTAAGGAGGGAAGCAAGAGAAAAACGAGTAGTGGGTGCCGAGGAAGAGGAGGAATACTTTGAACTAAACATGGAAAAAAACATGGAAAACCATCATGAAGAAGAGGCTCACAACCATGGCAGAGAAGGTCGAGCAAATCATGCTGGGGAGGAGAGAAGAGTTTTAGGCTCTTACATCAATCCAAACCCAGGAAACTGTGGAAGTAGCATTCAAAAGCCGACCATCCATGCCAATAATTTTGAACTAAAACCGCAGCTCATCACCCTTGTTCAGAACAACTGTTCGTTCGGAGAAGGAGTCCAAGAAGATCCCAATCAACATCTAACCACCTTCCTGAGGATATGTGACACGGTGAAGTCTAATGGTGTTCATCCTGACGCCTATAGACTGCTCTTATTTCCATTCTCACTCAAGGATAAGGCAGCCAAGTGGCTGGAGTCTTTTCCGAAGGAGAGTTTGACAACTTGGGAAGATGTGGTGAACAAATTTTTAGCCAAATTCTATCCTTCCCAAAGAATCAACAGGCTGAGAGCTGAGGTCCAAACTTTCAGGCAACAAGATGGTGAGACTCTATATGAAGCATGAGAGAGGTTTAAGGACCTGACAAGGAGGTGTCCACCAGATAGGTTCAATGAATGGGTGCAGCTATACATTTTCTATGAAGGCCTTTCTTATGAATCAAAGAAAGCAGTAGACCACTCATCCGGGGGATCTCTGAACAAGAAGAAGACCATTGAGGAGGCCATAGATGTCATTGAAACTGTAGCAGAAAATGACTATTTCTATGCTTCTGAAAGAGGGAACACTAGAGGAGTGATGGAGCTAAACAATGTAGATGCTCTGCTGGCCCAAAATAAGCTCATTACCAAGCAGCTGGCTGACCTCACCAAGAAGATGGAGAGGAACCAAGTAGCAGCAATCACCACTTCATCAGCAACCCAAGAAGGAGTGAATGAAGAAGCAGAGGGTAGTCAGGAGCAAGCCAACTACATTGGGAATTCACCTAGGCAAAACCATGATCCATACTCCAAGACCTACAACCCTAGTTGGAGGAATCACCCAAACTTTGGGTGGGGGAATCAATAAGATCAAGGCCAAGATCGGAGACATCACAACCCCAACAACAATGTAGCTCACCAACAATTCACACAGAGAACATATCAACACCACCATGACAACACCTCTCCACATCCATATCAAAACCAAAATAATATTTCTCATCCTTCCACTTCTAATCCCAATCACCCATCATTTGATGACAGACTCTCAAGGATTGAGAATCTACTTGAAGGCATAGGCAAAGAGATTCAAGACAACAAGGCGTTCAAGGAGGAAGTGCGAGCAAATTTTAAGAACCAGGGAGACACCATCAAGAGGTTGGAATCTCAAGTAGGGTATCTCTCTGAGCAGATTCCCAAACCTACAGATGGATTCCCAAGTGACACAGAGAAAAATCTAATAGGAGAAACAAAGAAAGTAAGATGGGAAAATTGCAAGATGGTCACTATAAGTGATAAGGAGACTAAGGACAAGCCAAACAAGCTGTCAGAACAACCTGGAGATACCTCAGCAGAGGAGAAGGTAAAAGATCACCAAGAACCAAAAATCTCACAACAAGAGCTGCTGAGACTCTATGCACCCTTTCCCCAACTACTCAATGGTGCTGTGGAGAAGAGAATATACTCAAGATTTCTTGACTTGTTTGCATCTCTACATGTAAACATACCATTCATCAAGACCATCCAACAAATGCCTGCATACATCAAGTATATGAAGGAACTGCTTCCCAGGAAAAGCTCACTCAAGGGAGGCCAAACTATAGTGATGAACAAGGAGTGCAGCGCCCTCATTCAACCAGAGTTGCCTACAAAAAGAAAGGACCCAGGGAGTTTTCACATACCCTGTGCCATAGGAGAAACAATGTTTGATAGAGCACTCTGCGACTTGGGAGCAAGCATCAACTTAATGCCCTTGGCCCTTGTGAAGAGGCAGCAGATCAATGAGATAATGCCCACAGATGTAGTCATCAGGCTGGCTAACAAAACTAAAAAACAAGCAATAGGAGTGGTGGAAAATGTGTTGGTAAAGGCTGGGAAATACTTCCTCCCAGCAGACTTTGTCATATTGGACATGGAAGAGAGTTACACTCACCCAATCATATTGGGAAGACCATTCCTAGCTACAGCCAGAGCACTCATAGACGTGGAGCGAGGGGAGCTAATCTTGAGGATCCATGATGAATAGCTCACCTTCACTGTCTTCAAACTCTCACAAGAAACGGATCAAGAGAACAAGGAACCAAGGAAGGATCACAATGAGATACTGAAGGAAGAGATGAGTACTGAAGAACAACAAGCTCATCCGGAAACTCCCTTGGTTGATGGACAAGGAAACAAGCAGCTGTCACAGCTCAAGGAAAAGCTGGAGGAACCTAAACCACCAGAGGCATGTGAAGACAACATCAAAATTTCTTTAGAAGAAGAGGCCACAAAGAGTAAGACAACATCACAAGGAACAAAGAAGAAGGTACCAAGGAGGTGGAGGAACAAAAAGATCCCTACAGAGGACTTCTCTCCAGGGGATAAAGTGATCTCAGCTTACTTCCCAGATATCCCCCCTGATCTCCCCACTGTGCCATCTCAGCTACCTAAGGTCTTCGCTATCAACAGAGTTCTCTCCTTGGAACATGTAGAGATCATTGATACAACTACTGGATATAGGTCTACTGCCAGAGGAGAAGACTTGAAGCACTATCGACCTCCTTGATGAAGGCAAAACGTCAAGCTAGTGACTCTAAAGAAGCGCTTCATGGGAGGCAACCCATGTTTTATATGCTTTTAGAAAATAGTTAATAAGTCAATTTTTATGAATTCCAACTCAAACTTGACTAACACTTGGTGAAATCCTTGTTATGCAGTATATAGTGAAGAACAAGTTTGGTGTTCAAAGCATGCCAAGAAAGCATGAATGCAACTCAGAGCATGCTAGTCTTGGAGCTTTGAACAAAGACTTTTTCATCACAATGCTCCAAACTAAGTTTGGTGTCAGCCAAGGTGCCACGAATATGCATATAAAGATGCACAGTTAGTTAGTTAGTTGGTATTCATGAATAAACAATCTAATTCTTTTTCTTTATTATTCTAGCCGTAAAGTTTAAATCTTTTTTTATGATATTGATTTTTTTTTATTTTATTTTTATAGGGAAAAGGAAAGGAGCATTGAAGAGGATTGATTGGACAATTAAATGAAGAAGGTTTGGACACCACAAAAGGAGGATACAACACACGTGCCCCAAAGGGGGATGTATTGGAAAATGTTGCCATGCAACATTGAAGAAAGGAGACCCTTGAAGACCGAACCAATAGCCCTCATAAAGATGAGGACCCTTGTGCTCATGCTCTATAAAACCCCATCCGTCCATCCAACAACCTCCACATCAATCCATACCTTTCATCCCCTCATCATCTCTCTATATAAGTGAGTCCTGGTGCGTACTTACCCCTCACACTCGAATTCCCACTCTCTACACTTAACACTTCCGGCATCCAAAATTCCTTCATCACACCTCGTCCTAACCAACCAAATTCCTCATCTATCCGTACCTTCCAATCTCCTCACACAGCAACTCAAGTTCATGGCATCATCAAGCTCCAAGAGACAAAAGAGGAAGGAACCAATGGAGAGCATTCCTTTCGATGAGAAGAGATTCAAAACTGCGTTCCATGAACAAGAATTTGAGCGGATAAAGCTCAAAAAGATACTGCCCAAGTTAACCTTCCAAATCAATGAAGACGAGTGCCCACAGATTCAGGAGAAAATTGAACAAAGAGGGTGGCTGATGAGCGGATAATTTATACGCTTTTTGGCATTGTTTTTAGTATGTTTTTAGTAGGATCAAGTTACTTTTAGGGATGTTTTTATTAGTTTTTATGTTAAAAATCACATTTCTGGACTTTACTATGAGTTTGTGTATTTTTTCTGTGATTTTAGGTATTTTCTGGCTGAAATTGAGGGACCTGAGCAAAAATCAGATTCAGAGGTTGAAGAAGGACTGCTGATGCTGTTGGATTCTGACCTCCCTGCACTCAAAGTGGATTTTCTGGAGCTACAGAACTCAAAATGGCGCGCTTCCAATTGCGTTGGAAAGTAGACATCTAGGGATTTCCAGAAATATATAATAGTCCATACTTTGGCCGAGTTTAGATGATGTAAAAGGGCGTTGAACGCCAGTTCTACGCTGCTGTCTGGAGTTAAACGCCAGAAACACGTCACGAGCCAGAGTTAAACGCCAGAAATACGTTACAAACTGGTGTTCAACTCCAAGAATGACCTCTGCACGTGTAGATTTCAAGCTCAGCCCAAGCACACACCAAGTGGGCCCCGGAAGTGGATTTATGCATCAATTACTTACTTCTGTAAACCCTAGTAGCTAGTCTAGTATAAATAGGACTTTTTACTATTGTATTTGACATCTTTGATCAGTTTTATGATATCTTAGACTTTCATGGGGGCAGGCCATTCGGCCATGCCTGAACCTTTCACTTATGTATTTTTCAACGGTAGAGTTTCTACACTCCATAGATTAAGGTGTGGAGTTCTGCTGTTCCTCATGAATTAATGCAAAGTACTACTGTTTTATATTCAATTCAACTTATTTCGCTTCTAAGATATTCATTTGCACTTCAACATGAATGTGATGAACGTGACAATCATCATCATTCCCTATGAACGCGTTCCTGACAACCACTTTCGTTCTACCTTCGATTGAATGATTATCTCTTGGATCTCTTAATCAGAATCTTCGTGGTATAAGCTAGATTGATGGCGGCATTCATGAGAATCCGGAAAGTCTAAACCTTGTTTGTGGTATTCTGAGTAGGATTCTGGGATTGAATGACTGTGACGAACTTCAAACTCACGAGTGCTGGGCGTAGTGACAGACGCAAAAGGAGGGTGAATCCTATTCCAGTATGATCGAGAACCTCAGATGATTAGCCGTGCTGTGACAGAGCATTTGGACCATTTTCACAAGAGGATAGGATGCAGCCATTGACCACGGTGATGCCTCCAGATGATTAGCCATGCAGTGACAGTGCATCGGACCATTTTCACAGAGAGGATGAAAAGTAGCCATTGACAATGGTGATGTCCTTACATAAAGCCAGCCATGGAAAGGAATAGGATTGATTGGATGAAGACAGCAGGAAAGCAGGAGTTCAGAGGAACAAACGCATCTCTATACGCTTATCTGAAATTCTCACCAATGATATACATAAGTATTTCTATCTTTATTTTCTGTTTATTTGTTATAATTTTCGAAAACTCCATAATCAATTATTATCTACCTGACTGAGTTCTACAAGATGACCATAGCTTGCTTCATACCAACAATCTCCGTGGGATCGACCCTTACTCACGTAAGGTTTATTACTTGGACGACCCAGTGCACTTGCTGGTTAGTTGTATCGAAGTTGTGAATGAAAAACGATTTATTAAGACGTGCGTACAGAGTTTTTGGCGCTGTTGCCTGAGATCACAATTTCGTGCACCAAGTTTTTGGCGCCGTTGCCGGGGATTGTTCGAGTTTGGACAACTGACGGTTCATCGTGTTGCTCAGATTAGGTAATTTTCTTCTTATTTTATTTTCAAAAAGTTTTCAAAAAAAAATTTTCAAAAATCTTTCAAAAATTTCTCATCTGTTTTCAAAAATTATTCTAAATTTTTTTAAGAATGAATTCTAGTGTTTCATAAAGCATGTTGAAGCCTGACTGGATGTAAAGCCATGTCTAAATTCATTTGGACTGGGGCTTCCAACCCAATATTATCAAGAGCAAGCTAGTTGTTGCTAATCCACCTGCTGCTGTTCTGGATCCACCTGATTTACATCCTAAAGCTGACTGGCTATTAAGCCATGTCCAACCCTTTGATTGGAGCTTTGGGCTAATATTGAAAGATTCCTGGAATTCTTCTTAAAGATTTTGGATTTCTTATTTTCTTTTTCCTACATGTTTTTCGAAAATAATATACAAAAATCCAAAAAAAATTTAGAAAATCATAAAAATAAAAAATATTTTGTGTTACTTGTTTGAGTCTTGAGTCAGATTTTAAGTTTGGTGTCAATTGCATGTTCATCTTGCATTTTTTCGAAAAATTCATGCATTCATAGTGTTCTTCATGATCTTCAAGTTGTTCTTGGTAAGTCTTCTTGTTTGATCTTTAAATTTCCTTGTTTTGTGTCTTTCCTTGTTTTTCATATGCATTCTTGCATTCATAGTGTCTATACATGAAAAATTTTTAAGTTTGGTGTCTTGCATGTTTTCTTTGCTTATAAAAATTTTTTAAAAATATGTTCTTGATGTTCATCATGATCTTCATAGTGTTCTTGGTGTTCATCTTGACATTCATGGCATTCTTGCATGCATTCATTGTTTTGATCCAAAATTTTCATGCATTGCATCATTTTCATGTTTTTCTCTCTCATCATAAAAAAATTCAAAAATAGAAAAAAAATATCTTCCCCTTTTTCTTCTCATAAATTCGAAAATTGGAGTTGACTTTTTCAAAAATTTTTAAAATTCAATTGTTTCTTATGAGTCAAATCAAATTTTCAATTTAAAAATCTTATCTTTTTCAAAATCTTTTTCAAAAATTAAATCTTTTTCATTTTTCTCATTTATTTTCGAAAATTTTAAAAATATTTTTCAAAAATCTTTTTCTTAATTTTACATCATATTTTCGAAAATATCATCAACAATTAATGTTTTGATTCAAAAATTTCAAGTTTGTTACTTACTTGTTAAGAAAGATTCAAACTTTAAGTTCTAGAATCATATTTTGTGATTTCTTGTGAATCAAGTCATTAATTGTAATTTTAAAAATCAAATCTTTTTCAAAATTAATTTCAATCATATCTTTTCAAAAATATCTTCTTATCTTATCTTTTTCAAAAATTTGATTTTAAAATATCTTTTCTAACTCCTTATCTTCTTATCTTTTCAAAAATTGATTTTCAAAATTTGTTTCAACTAACTAACTAACTTTTTGTTTGTTTCTCATCTTTTTCAAAACTACCTAACTAACCCTCTCTCTCTAATTTTCGAAAATATCCCCCTCTTTTTCAAAAAAAAAATTCTTTTTAATTAACTAATTGTTTCAAAATTCAATTTTAATTTATTTCTTCTTTTAATTTTCGAAAATCACTAACCATTTTTCAAAAATAATTTTCAAAAATTCTCTTTCTCTCTCATCTCCGTCTATTTATTTATTCATCTACCAACACTTCTCTTCATCTCACATCTCTGCTCTCCTCACCCTTGTGTTTCTTTTCTTACATTACATTCTTTTCTTCTTCTTTTCTTCTACTCACACAGGGACCTCTATACTGTGGTAAAAATGATCCCTATTATTATTATTTTTTTGTTCCCTCTTTTTCATATGAGCAGGAGCAAGGACAAGAATATTCTTGTTGAAGTAGATCCAGAACCTGAAAGGACTCTGAAGAGGAAACTTAGAGAAGCTAAATTACAACAATCCAGCAAGCACCTTTCAGAAATTTTCGAACAGGAAGAGGAGATGGCAGCCGAAAATAATAATAATGCAAGGAGGATGCTTGGTGACTTTACTGCACCTAATTCCAATTTACATGGAAGAAGCATCTCCATCCCTACCATTGGAGCAAACAATTTTGAGCTGAAACCTCAATTAGTTTCTCTGATGCAACAAAACTGCAAGTTCCATGGACTTCCATCTGAAGATCTCTTTCAGTTCTTAATTGAATTCTTGCAGATCTGTGATACTGTTAAGACTAATGGAGTAGATCCTGAAGTCTACAGGCTCATACTTTTCCATTTTGCTGTGAGAGACAGAGCTAGAGTGTAGTTGGACTCTCAACCCAAAGATAGCCTGAACTCTTGGGATAAGCTGGTCACGGCTTTCTTAGCCAAGTTCTTTCCTCCTCAAAAGCTTAGTAATCTTAGAGTGGATGTTCAAACCTTCAAACAGAAAGAAGGTGAATCCCTCTATGAAGCTTGGGAGAGATACAAGCAACTTACCAAAAAGTGTCCTTCTGACATGCTTTCAGAATGCACCATCCTGGATATATTCTATGATGGTATGTCTGAATTAGCTAAGATGTCATTGGATACTTCTACAGGTGGATCCATTCACCTATAGAAAACGCCTGTAGAAGCTCAAGAACTCATTGACATGGTTGCTAACAACCAGTTCATGTACACTTCTGAGAAGAATCCTGTGAGTAATGGGACGCATCAGAAGAAGGGAGTTCTTGAAATTGATACTCTGAATGCCATATTGGCTCAGAACAAACTATTGACTCAGTAAGTCAATATGATTTCTCAGAATCTGAATGGAATGAAAGCTGCATCCAACAGTACTCAAGAGGCAGTTTCTGAAGAAGAAGCTTATGATCCTGAGAACCCTGCAATAGCAGAGGTGAATTACATGGGTGAACCATACGGAAACACCTATAATCCCTCATGGAGAAATCACCCAAATCTCTCATGGAAGGATCAACAAAAGCCTCAACAAGGCTTTAATAATGGTGGAAGAAACAGGTTTAGCAATAGTAAGCCTTTTCCATCATCCACTCAGCAACAGACAGAGAACTCTGAACAAAATACCTCTAATTTAGCAAACTTAGTCTCTGATCTATCTAAGGCCACTGTGAGTTTCATGAATGAAACAAGGTCCTCCATTAGAAATTTGGAAGCACAAGTGGGCCAGCTGAGTAAAAAGATCACTGAAATCCCTCCTAGTACTCTCCCAAGTAATACAGAAGAAAATCCAAAAGGAGAGTGCAAGGCCATTGATATAACCATCATGGCTGAATCCAAGGAAGAAGGGGAGGACGTGAATCCCAAGGAGGAAGACCTCCTGGGAAGTCCAGTGATCAATAAGGAGTTTTCCGCTGAGGAACCAAAGGAATCTGAGACTCAACTAGAGACCATAGAGATTCCATTAAACCTCCTTATGCCATTCATGAGCTCTGATGAGTATTCCTCTTCTGAAGAGAATGAGGATGTTACTGAGGAGCAAGTTACCAAGTACCTTGGTGCAATCATGAAGCTGAATGCCAAATTATTTGGTATTGAGACTTGGGAAGATGAACCTCCCTTGTTCACCAATGAACTGAGTGATCTGGATCAACTGACATTGCCTCAGAAGAAACAGGATCCTGGAAAGTTCTTAATACCTTGTACCATAGGCACCATGATCTTTGAAAAGGCTCTGTGTGACCTTGGTTCAGGGATAAACCTCATGCCCCTCTCTGTAATAGAGAAACTGGGAATCTTTGGGGTGCAAGCTACTAAAATCTCATTAGAGATGGCAGATAATTCAAGAAAACAGGCTTATGGACAAGTAGAGGACGTGTTAGTAAAGGTTGAAGGCCTTTACATCCCTGCTGATTTCATAGTCCTAGATACTGGGAAGGATGAGGATGAATCCATCATCCTTGGAAGACCCTTCCTAGCCACAGCAAGAGCTGTAATTGATGTTGACAGAGGCGAACTAGTCCTTCAATTGAATGAGAACTCCCTTGTGTTTAAAACTCAAGGTCATCCTTCTGTAAACATGGAAAAGAGACACAGTAAGCTTCTCTCAAAACAGAGTCAACCAGAGCCCCCACAGTCAAACTCTAAGTTTGGTGTTGAACTCCCATATCCAAACTCTAAGTTTGGTGTTGGGGAGTCTCAACAATGCTCTGAACATCTGTGAGGCTCCATGAGAGCCCACTGTCAAGCTATTGACATTAAAGAAGCGCTTGTTGGGAGGCAACCCAATTTTTATTTATCTAATTTTATTTTTATTGTTATTTCATGTTTTATTAGGTTCATGATCATGTGGAGTCACAAAATAAATATAAAAATTAAAAACGGAATCAAAAACAGCAGAAGAAAATTCACACCCTGGAGGAGGATCTCACTGGCGTTTAAACGCCAGTAAGGAGCATCTGTCTGGCGTTCAACGCCAGAACAGAGCTGCGTTCAGACGCCAGAAATGCACAGTGAAGAAGAGCTGGCGCTGAACGCCAGAAACAAGCATCTGGCTGGCGTTCAACGCCAGAAATATGCTGTATCTGGGCGTTGAACGCCCAGAACAAGCATCAATTCGGCGTTTAAACGCCAGAATTGCATGCAAAGGCATTTTACATGCCTAATGGGTGCAGGGATGCAAATCCTTGACACCTCAGGATCTGTGGACTCCACAGGGTCAACTCAGCATTTGTGGACCCCACAGGATCCCCACCTACCTCCACTCACTCTCTTCCCTCTTCTCAATGTTCATCCTCTCTTCCCAATAAACACTCTTCCCCAAAACACTTCACCACTCACATCATCCACTCTTACCCATAAACCTACCTCATAAACTCCACCTACCTTCAAAATTCACAAATCAATTTCCCACCCAAACCCACCCATATGGCCGAACCTTAACCCCCCTCCCTTCCCTATATAAAGCCCTCTATTCTTCTTCATTTTCACACAACACAACCCTCTCTTCCCCTTCTTGGCCGAAACACATCTCTCTCTCCCTCTCCTCCATTTTTTCTTCTTCTTCATCTATTCTTTCTTCTCTTGCTCGAGGGCGAGCAATATTCTAAGTTTGGTGTGGTAAAAGCATAAGCTTTTTGTTTTTCCATTACCATTGATGGCATCCAAGACCAGAGAATCCTCTAGAAAAGGGAAAGGGATGACAAAAGCTTCCACCTCTGAGTCATGGGAGATGGAAAGATTCATCTCCAAAGCTCATCAAGACCACTTCTATGATGTTGTGGCCAAGAAGAAGGTGATCCCCGAGGTCCCTTTCAAGCTCAAGAGAAATGAGTATCCGGAGACCCGACATGAAATCCAAAGAAGAGGTTGGGAAGTTCTAACAAACCCCATCCAACAAGTCGGCATCCTAATAGTTCAAGAGTTCTATGCCAATGCATGGATCACTAGGAACCATGATCAAAGTAAGAAGCCGAACCCAAAGAATTATCTCACCATGGTTCGGGAGAAATACTTAGATTTTAGTCCGGAAAATGTGAGGTTGGCGTTTGACTTGCCTATGATGCAAGGAGATGCACGCCCCTACACTAGAAGGGTCAACTTTAATCAAAGGTTGGACCAAGTCCTCATGGACATATGTGTGGAAGGAGCTCAATGGAAGATTGACTCCAAAGGCAAACCGGTTCAACTTAGAAGACTGGACCTCAAGCCTATAGCTAGAGGATGGTTGGAGTTCATACAATGCTCCATCATCCCCACTAGCAACCAATCTGAAGTTACTGTGGATCGGGCCATCATGATCCATAGCATCATGATTGGAGAGGAAGTAGAAGTTCATGAAGTCATCTCCCTTGAACTCTACAAAATAGCCGAAAAGCCCTCTCCTAGGGCAAGGCTAGCTTTTCCTCATCTTGTTTGCCATCTATGTTACTCAGTTGGGGCTTTCATAGAAGGAGACATTCCCATTGAGGAAGAGAAGCCCATCACTAAGAAAAGGATGGAGCAAACAAGAGAGCCCGTTCATGGATCTCAAGAGACGCATGAAGCTTATCACCATGAGATCCCAGAGATGCCTCAAATAAATTTTCCTCCACAAAACTATTGGGAGCAAATCAACACCTCCCTAGGAGAATTAAGTTCCAACATGGGACAATTAAGGGTGGAACATCAAGAGCACTCCATCATCCTTCATGAAATTAGAGAAGATAAAAGAGCAATGAGGGAGGAGCAACAAAGACAAGGAAGAGACATAGAAGAGCTCAAGGACATCGTTGGTTCCTCAAGAAGGAAACGCCACCATCACTAAGGTGGATTCATTCCTTGTTCTTAAATTCTTTGTTTTTCGTTTTCTTTATGATAAATGCTTATCCATGTTTGTGTCTTATTACATGATCATTAGTCTTTAGTAACTTTGTCTTAAAGTTATGAATGTCCTATGAATCCATCACCTCTCTTAAATGAAAACTATTTTAATTCAAAAGAACAAGAAGTACATGAGTTTCGAATTTATCCTTGAACTTAATTTAATTATATTGATGTGGTGACAATGCTTCTTGTTTTCTGAATGAATGTCTGAACAGTGCATATGTCTTTTGAAGTTGTTGTTTGAGAATGTTAAATATGTTGGCTCTTGAAAGAATGATGACAAGGAGACATGTTATTTGATAATCTGAAAAATCATAAAAATGATTCTTGAAGCAAGAAAAAGCAGTGAATACAAAGCTTGCAGAAAAAAAATATAGCGAAAAAAAAAGAGAGAAAAAGCAAGCAAAAAAAGCCAAAAGCTCTTAAAACTAAGAGGCAAGAGCAAAAAGCCAATAACCCTTAAAACCAAAAGGCAAGGGTAATAAAAAGGATCCCAAGGCTTTGAGCATCAGTGGATAGGAGGGCCTAAAGGAATAAAATCCTTGCCTAAGCGGCTAAACCAAGCTGTCCCTAACCATGTGCTTGTGGCGTGAAGGTGTCAAGTGAAAACTTGAGATTGAGCGGTTAAAGTCTAGGTCCAAAGCAAAAGAAGAGTGTGCTTAAGAACCCTGGACACCTCTAATTGGGGACTTTAGCAAAGCTGAGTCACAATCTGAAAAGGTTCACCCAATTATGTGTCTGTGGCATTTATGTATCCGGTGGTAATACTGGAAAACAAAATGCTTAGGGCCACGGCCAAGACTCATAAAGTAGCTGTGTTCAAGAATCAACATACTGAACTAGGAGAATCAATAACACTATCTGAACTCTGAGTTCCTATAGATGCCAATCATTCTGAACCTCAATGGATAAAGTGAGATGCCAAAACTATTCAAGAGGCAAAAAGCTATAAGTCCCGCTCATCTGATTGGAGCTATGTTTCATTGATAGTTTGGAATTTATAGTATATTCTCTTCTTTTTATCCTATTTGATTTTCAGTTGCTTGGGGACAAGCAACAATTTAAGTTTGGTGTTGTGATGAGCGGATAATTTATACGCTTTTTGGCATTATTTTTAGTATGTTTTTAGTAGGATCTAGTTAATTTTAGGGATGTTTTTATTAGTTTTTATGTTAAAAATCGCATTTCTAGACTTTGCTATGAGTTTGTGTGTTTTTTCTGTGATTTCAGGTATTTTCTAGCTGAAATTGAGGGACCTGAGCAAAAATCAGATTCAGAGGTTGAAGAAGGACTGCTGATGCTGTTGGATTCTGACCTCCCTGCACTCAAAGTAGATTTTCTGGAGCTACAGAACTCAAAATGGCACGCTTCCAATTGAGATGGAAAGTAGACATCCAGGGCTTTCCAGCAATATATAATAGTCCATACTTTGGCCGAGTTTAGATGACGTAAAAGGGCGTTGAACGCCAGTTCTACGCTGTTGTCTGGAGTTAAACGTCAGAAACACGTCACGAGCCAGAGTTGAACGCCAGAAATACGTTACAAACTGGCGTTCAACTCCAAGAATGACCTCTGCACGTGTAGACTTCAAGCTCAGCCCAAGCACACACCAAGTGGGCCCCAGAAATGGATTTATGCATCAATTACTTACTTCTGTAAACCCTAGTAGCTAGTCTAGTATAAATAGGACTTTTTACTATTGTATTTGACATCTTTGATCAGTTTTATGCTATCTTAGGCTTTCATGGGGGCTGGCCATTCGGCCATGCCTAAACCTTTCACTTATGTATGTTTCAACGGTAGAGTTTCTACACTCCATAGATTAAGGTGTGGAGCTCTGCTGTTCCTCATGAATTAATGCAAAGTACTACTGTTTTATATTCAATTCAACTTATTTCGCTTCTAAGATATTCATTCGCACTTCAACATGAATGTGATGAACGTGACAATCATCATCATTCCCTATGAACGCGTGCCTGACAACCACTTCCGTTCTACCTTCGATTGAATGATTATCTCTTGGATCTCTTAATCAGAATCTTCGTGGTATAAGCTAGATTGATGGCGGCATTCATGAGAATCCGGAAAGTCTAAACCTTGTCTGTGGTATTATGAGTAGGATTCTGGGATTGAATGACTGTGACAAACTTCAAACTCGCGAGTGCTGGGCGTAGTGACAGACGCAAAAGGAGGGTGAATCCTATTCCAGTATGATCGAGAACCTCAGATGATTAGTCGTGCTGTGACAGAGCATTTGGACCATTTTCACAAGAGGATAGGAGATGCAGCCATTGACCACGGTGATGCCTCCAGATGATTAGCCATGCAGTGACAGTGCATCGGACCATTTTCACAGAGAGGATGAAAAGTAGCCATTGACAATGGTGATGTCCTTACATAAAGCCAGCCATGGAAAGGAGTAGGATTGATTGGATGAAGACAGCAGGAAAGCAGGAGTTCAGAGGAACAAACGCATCTCTATACGCTTATCTGAAATTCTCACCAATGATAAAGATAAGTATTTCTATCTTTATTTTTTGTTTATTTATTATAATTTTTGAAAACTCCATAATCAATTATTATCTGCCTGACTGAGATCTACAAGATGACCATAGATTGCTTCATACCAACAATCTCCGTGGGATCGACCCTTACTCACGTAAGGTTTATTACTTGGACGACCCAGTGCACTTGCTGGTTAATTGTATCGAAGTTGTGAATGAAAAACGATTTATTAAGATGTGCGTACAGAGTTTTTGGCGCCGTTGCCTGAGATCACAATTTCGTGCACCAGTGGCAAAGGCTCACGAATCCAGAGGAGAAGATCAATGCAAACCTCATCAAAGAGTTCTATGCAAATGTGGTTAGAGAAGACAAAACCAAGGCCCCAACCTTCAAAAGCTACGTAAGAGGAAAGGAGGTGGACGTCAGCCCAAATGCTATAACAAGAACTCTTCACCTGAAATCACCACATTTTGATGAGCTCAGTTATCATGCAAGGATAAATAAGAGCCCTGACAATGATGAGCTCACAGAAATCGTGACTGATATCTGTGTTATAGCAGCTGACTGGGAGAGGTATGTAGATGGGAGACCCCGATTCATCAAGAGGGGAGACCTTAGCCCGAAGGCCAAGGGATGGTTTGAACTCATAAGGAGGTCTATCCTCCCAGCTGCAAATAATTCAGAGGTCAATATCAATCGAGTGACTATGGTACATTGCCTAGTACAGGGTGGAGAAATCAATGTGCATGAACTCATAGCTGAGGGGATTCAAGAGTCAGCTGAGAAGGTTGATCCGGGTGCCAGGCTTTGGTACCCCAGCACTATTCTCAGATTGTGTACAAGAGCCAAGGTAGTCTTCGAAGATAGCAATCCAAACTGGGTGAATCTTGGGAGGCTAGTTACACTCCAGTGTCTGATCTATACTACTCCCGCCCAACAACAAAGAAGACCCCAAATAGGAAAGCAAAAAGCGAAAGAAGGAGCTCATCAAGAGGAATCTCATCAAGAAGAATATCAATAAGAAGAACATCATGACCCAGCCAACTTGAATATGAATCACCTTCTAAGAGCCATTGAATATTTGGGGATGAGACATATGGAAGGACAAGAGCAAATACTAAACCTTCAGTCCAACTGGATGAGCCAACAAGAAGAGTGGCAGAAACAACAAATAGAGCAGCAACAGGAACACTACTCCCAGCTCACTCAAGCCATCCACTAAGTTACTGAGAGGCAAGAACGTCAAGATAAGCACTTGCAAGAACTCAATCAGTGGCAAATAGCTCAGATGAAAGCATTCAATGAGTTCACTGTACTTAATGAAGGACGGCAACTACATAGGGAGGAGTTCAACGTAAACACTCAAGCCAAGATGAACTACATGTCTAGTCATATGCATCATCTACACTATGCTATCCCTACATATGATGAGGTTCAAAAAGATTTTGTAGAACAAGAAGAAAGGAAAGTGAAACAGCAGAAGAAAACACTAAAGAAGAAGATGGAAGATGGTGGTTTCTGGAAGAAGTTGATTGGAAAGAGCAAAGGGAGTGGGAGTACGAGCACTCAAGAGGGACACAAAGAGGACAAGCAAGGAGGAGAGCATGGGCAACCACATGAGTAAAAGGTGGTGGAGTTCCTTCTTTGGTCCATCTTTTTCTATGCTTTGAATAAGGAAGATCTTGTATGAGATAGAACATGCTTCCATGTTAGTTTGAACCATTTTCAATTCTGTCTTTAAAACTTTTTGTTGATTAGGGCTGTGTTTGCTAGTCTGAATGTCATTACTACATCATTTCCTTACTTATTTGTATGCTTGTCCTTTTGAATCAAATGAAAAGAGAATGAGTGTTTTATAAAAGACCAGAGTGGAGTTCATACTATGGAGTAAGTTCTTGAGTTTGTGGTGTGATCATAAGTTAGCTAAGTTGGTTCAACCACAAGGTGAGAAGACAACTATCTGTCATGAATACTATGCTTTGAACGCACCCCATGAGACTAGCTAAATAACAAGATCCTAATAAGAAAAAGGGAAAGAACAATCAAAGTTGAAGAATAAAAGAAAAATAGCAAGAAAAGAGGCTAGGCACCAAGGGTTTGAGTCTTGAGGGATGTGTCTGTGGTGTTCTTGTACCAAGGATCTGCTTGGATTACTAAGCTCTCAGGGGTGCTTTATCACTTGGTAACTTGGGTTAACTAACCCGGGATCATCAGCTGAAAGTCCACTATCAAGAGCAATCTTTGCTACAGAACATTTAGTAACCCAAAGAGGTGCTGGACACCAAGACCTCAAGGAAAGAAAATAAACAAACCATGTGCCTGTGGTGTGTATGTATGGGGGAGAGACTTGAGGAAGTAAGTCCTTAGGGGTGCTTCAACACCTAGCACCTTGAACCAACTGGTTCGGGAGTGTTGGCTGAAAGCTTATTTTAAAGAGTTGCCCCCTTACAGAGCACTTAGCCTAAGAACACAAATAAGCCCTGAAATGACAACAAAAGGATCAATGAATAAAATTCTCATGGGATGCAATCACAGTGAGTATTCTAGGACATGATAAAGGTCTGAAAGCCAGTGAAGGAATGAACCTAAGTTGCTATGCATGAAACCACCATAAAACCAGAAACATGACTTCCACAAGAATGACTCATTTCTCTTGGCATTCCATTCATCATTCTCTTGTTCCAGTACTTGCTTAGGGACAAGCAAGCTTTAAGTTTGGTGTTGTGATGCCAGGGCATTTTGGCCAGTTTCACTGACCTTTTCTTTACTGTTTTTAGGGTAGTTTCATGCATTTTCTTAGAAAATAAGTTAGTTTTGGGTAGATATTCACTTACATCTTGATTCAAGCATACATTGTGCACTTTACATGATTTCATGAGGATTTTGCATAAATTATATGATAAATTGGATGATGCATGACTCATGACTTGGACTAGAACTTTGATGCACTTTGTTGCTTGATTTCAGGACAAAGAAAGCAAAGAAGAACCACGTTAGCAGTCACGTTAGTCCCACTAACGTGACCTCTAACGTGGAATGGGTGCTAACTTGCAAAGTTAATGAGAAAGGTAATCGCCAATAACGCCCTCAAAGCCATCATAAGTCCACGTTAAGAGTCACGTTAACTAAGTTAACGTGAACTCTAACGTGGAAGAAGACAACAAGGCCAACATTAGTGACACTCGCCTTTGTCACTAACGTTAGACCAAGCTCATAATTGGCCACGTTAGTTGCCACGTTAACTTAGTTAACGTGGCTTCTAATGTTAAGAAGCAAAAAGGAAGCCAACATTAGTGACATTCACCTTTGTCACTAACGTTGGCCAAGCTTCCATAAGCCACGTTAACTCCCACGTTAACTTAGTTAACGTGGAAGCTAATGTGGAGAGAGCAATTGGTCGCCAACGTTAGTGACACTTACCTTTGTCACTAACGTTGGGGTAAACCACCAAGAGCCACCATGAGTAACGTTAACTCCCACGTTAACTTAGTTAACGTGGAAGCTAACGTGGATAAAGAGATGATGAGCCAACGTTAGTGACACTCACATTTGTCACTAACGTTGGAGATGGCTAGCATGACTACGTTAAAAGCCACGTTAGTGACACTCACCTTTGTCACTAACGTTCTCGAAGGATTGGCAAGCTTATGTTAAGAGCCACGTTAACTAAGTTAACATGGACTCTAACGTAAGGAAGGGGGAGGTTTATCAACGTTATTGGGAAAGGTTAGTCCCAAAAACGTGTGCGAAGGGCCAAGAGGCAACGTTAGTGGTAACGTTTGTGCCACTAACGTTGAGGTTAACGTGGCTCATACTTGGGTGAGCAACGTTAGTGAAAAAGGTGATTGTCACTAACGTTCTCGAACCCACACTTTCACTTAACGTTAACACCACTAACGTCCTGAGCTAAAAGTCCCTGCCTACTTCACACTTTCTCTCTGCAAGCAAAGCTAAGCCCAATGATGAAGATAACTGCTTCAAACTCAGGATCCAAAAGCCCATACCCAAGACTTGAAGAGCCAACTAGAAGATCAGAAGAGTAGTATATATAGGAGTAGCTTTGAATTAATTGGAGAGCTGGAAACTTTAGGGAACCTTTGGCCTAGAATTACTCTCTGTATTTTACTTTCTCTGCACTTCTAGTTTACTTTCAGCATGTATTCTCCATCTTTGTTTTTATTTTCCAGAGCTATGAACAACTAAACCCCTTTCATTGGGTTAGGGAGCTCTGTTGTAATTTGATGGATCAATTTTAGTTTTCATTCTCCTTCTTCTATCTTTTCTCTTGATTTTACTAGAAGGCTTTCGATCTTCATCTAATTGGGTAGTTATCTTGGAAAAGAAGCTATTCATACTTGGATCTCTTCTGAACCTTGAAAGAGGAATGAAGGGATCATGCTAGAAATGCTTTCTCATGCTGGACCAAATTGGGTGTGGATGGATATGTGACTATAATCCTTCCAACACTTGATTTGGGAAATGCAAGTGGTATAATCAGTGACCATACTTCATCTCTTCTCATGAGCAATTGACCAAGGAATTGGCTATTGATCAAGATTTGATAGATTGAATTACAAGGAATTGTAATTCGATCACTTAAGATTGCCAAGGAGATCAATGAATGCATTGATTGAGGAAGAGATGAAAATGAACTTGATCCGTAGAATGCAACATCTTCTGAGCCCAATGAACTCCCCATTTCTGATCTTACCCATTCTCTTTAATTTCTGCCATTTACTTTTATGAGCAATTGCCCCATCCCCATTTAAGATTCTGCAATTTACTTTCCGCCATTTACATTCAGCTCTTTATTTTTAGCATTTACTGTTTCCACCATTTACTTTCCCGCCATTTAATTTTCTGCAATTCTCAACTCAAATTCTGGTTCGCTCAACTAGAACATTCCTTTAATTAAAGTTGCTTGATCAATCAATCTCTATGGGATTCGACCTAACTCTATTGTGAGTTTTTACTTGACGACAAATTCGGTACACTTGCCGAAGGAAATTTGTTGAGAGACAAGTTTTCCGCATATCAGTTGGGCCCAAAGTACTTCAGAAATCGCTGGGGGCAATTTCACTTTAGTGGGCCACAAGCAGCATCGGTGCGCACGGGTACATGACGCGTGTGCGCCCCTATACGCAAAGCAACATATGGAAAATTTTATATCATTTTGAAGCCCAGGATGTTAGCTTTCCAACGCAACTAGAACCGCCTCATTTGGACCTCTGTAGCTCAAGTTATGGTCGATTGAGTGCATAGAGGTCAGGCTTGACAGCTTCACGGTTCCTTTATTTCTTCATGAGTTCTACCACTTTGCATGCTTTTCTCCTCACTTCCTCCATCCAATACTTGCCTTATGAACCTGAAATCACTCAACAAACATATCAAGGCATCGAATGGAATTAAAGTGAATTAAAATCACCAATTTTTGGGCCTAAAAAGCATATTTTCACATTTATGCACAAATCAAGGGAGAATTGCAAAACCATGCTATTTCATTGAATAAATGTGAGAAAAGGTGATAAAATCTCCCAAAATAAGCACAAGATAAACCACAAAATTGGGGTTTATCAGCGAGCATGTGGATGCGTACGTGACCACCCTGTTTTTCTGAAAAATGCATTTTTAAAGCTTTCAATCATTTCTCGAGCCTTCTAAACCTTTATGGTAATGGGTCTTCATTGTTTTCAGAAAGTGTCCCCACACTTGGACCTTGCTCCATGTGCTTCTCTTCCATTTCTTCATGGTGAACTTTAGCTACAGTTTCATCAATAATGTCGCACTGGAATATAGAATGATCTTCTGGAGGGTGCTTCATAGCTTCATTTAAACTGAATTTCACTGTTTTACCATCTATCTCAAAGGAGTAAGTTCCTGAGAATGCATCCAGCTTGAACTTTGAAGTCTTCAGGAATGGTCTTCCAAGCAGGATTGATGATGGTCTTCCTGAGACATTAGGGGGCATTTCCAGGATATAGAAGTCAATAGAAAATGTGAGCCCCTTAATGCTCACTAATACATCTTCAGCAATTCCGACTACTGTAATAATGCTTTTATCTGCTAATACAAAATGAGCTGCTGACCTTTTTAAGGGAGGGAGCCTCAAGGTATCATATATAGACAATGGCATTATACTAACACATGCTCCTAAATCACACATGCAGTCAGAAAAAATTACACCTCAAATGGTACAGTTAACCATACATGTACCTGGGTCACTACATTTTTCAGGTATACCTCCCATTAAAGCAAATATAGAACTACCTAAAGGAATAGTTTCTAATTCATTATCTTATCCTTATGTATGCATAAATCTTTTAGAAACTTTGCGTATTTAGGTACCTGCTGAATAACATAAAAAAAGGGGAACAGTTACCTCAACCTTTTTGAATATTTCTACCATTTTGGGATCAAGTTCCATCTACTTCCTGGATTTCTTTGCCAGGTGTGGAAATGGGATAGGAATGGCGTCCTGTACAGCCTCTGCATCCTTTGGTGTTTCGTTCCGTGGTTGAGCTACTTCTTCTTCAACTATGTCTTGTACGTCCTCTTCCTCTTTAGCATCTTCCACTTCCACTACATCCTCAGTTGGGGCGTGTTCTAGTAGGCTTGGCTCTTCCTGGTCCCTCTCCTGCAATATAGTTTCGGGCCTTAAAGTGATAGCATTGATGCCACCTTTGGGATTAGGTAGGGGTTGAGAAGGAATTTCACTGGAGCTTGAAGGTTGATAGGTGGAATTTGGTGATGAATCTAACCAGGAGACGAGAGCTTGTAAAATGGAAGTCATACCATTTAAAGTAGAGTTCAGCTGCGTCTGCATGTCTTGGTGCCCTTGTGCGAGAAAATCGAGCATCTCGTTATTTGATGAGGAATTTGAGTAAGTGATCTGAGGAACCTGTTGTTCGTTTTGCTGGAATCCTTGAGATTGTCTTAGGTGAGGTGCTCTGTAAGGCTGGTTCTGATTCTACTGTCTATTGTTAATGTTATTATTCCACCTTTGGTTTCCATTATTATCTCTGCCTCCTCTGTTATAGTTGTCCCTCCAATTATGGTTAGAATTATCTCTCCAACCTTGGTTATGGTTTCCACCTTGGTTGTAATTGCCACCTTGTTGATTGTATCCTTGATTCGGGCGGTCATAGAAGTTATGAGTAGCTGCCAAAGTGTTGTCTTCCTGTTGGAGCTGCAGACATTTATCAGTATAATGACTGTAATAAGCACAGATCCCACATACTCTTTGTGGAACCAACTATTGGCTCTGTTGTGGTGGGTGAGGCTGAGCTTGTTGTTGTTGGTTTAACTGCATCTGCTTCAGTAGGTTGGTCATTTCACATATACTCTGTGTAAGAGCAGTAGTCTCAATGCTAGAGGAAACCTCTGCAACAGCTTTTGAGTGGCTACGCCTCGGCCTGTGATTCCTAGTGGACTCAGCTAAGTCACTGATCAGTTGCCATGCTTCATCTGCGGTTCTATACTTTTTCATAGAACCATTACTAGTACCATCCAGTGTAGTTTTATCCTGGGGATTCATGCCTTGAGTCAAGTAGCTGATCAACACTAGTTTGTCAATCATGTGATGGGGGCATACATCTAGAAGGTTCTTAAAATGCTCCCAGTATTCATAGAGAGTCTCTGAGTCACCTTGAACAATACAGAAGATCTCTTTTTTCAGTCTATCTGTGACTTCAGCTGGAAAGTATTTTTTTCAAAAATTCTCTCCTGAGTGTATCCCAGTTGGTAACAGTCACTTCAGGTTGGAAGTAGTACCACTCCCTTACCTTCCCCTCAAGAGAAAACAGAAAAGTAGTTAACAGAATAGAAGTTTCATCTGTACCATTACGCCTAACAGTAGAACAGGCTGTCTGGAAATCTCTAAGGTGCTTAATAGGCTCTTGAGCAGGTAAGCCATGAAACTTGGGCATCAAGTTGATTAGTGCAGTCTTCAATTCAAAATCTGCAGCCATATTTGGATGACGTACTTGATAAGATTGTAGTGTAAAATCTAGGGCTCCAACTTCCTGGAGAGTAATTCTCCTAGGTTTTGCCATGTCACCTGCACATGAATCAACTGGATTAGTAGTAAAGGAGCTTGTCTCGCACTCAGATGGCGGTTTAGATTCACCCTCAGATGAGATTGGTGAATTGATAACAATCACTTCACCACCCTCAGAGGCTAACCGACGTCGAGCTCGCCTAATACGTGAAAGAGTTCTTTCAATTTCAGGATCAAAAGCGGCTAAGCTCGGATCAGGCAATGATCGCGTCATTCAATGAGAAAGACGTATAGCTCATGGTAATAGAAATAAAAATAAAATATGCAAATAAAATAAAATATGTACACTAATTAATAATCTAGCACACTATTGCAACTCTCCGGCAACGGTGCCAAAAATTGATGCGTAGCAGAAGTTAGACCAATTAAGAGAGTCTTAATAAGAAAAATGCGTTGCAAGTATAGCTCTCAACCAGCTAAAGTCTACCTCACCAATTTAAAAAGGGGTTGTCACAAATTTTAGAAATAAAAATACTGGGAGTATGAGTCCCAGGTCATCTCCCAATGAGTTGCAGGAAAGAGTGCTATTTTATTAACTAGAAGTTTTCCAGAAAAGTTGAGTTTTGATAATGAGTAAAAATAATTGTAAATTAAAGCAATTTGAACTAAGAATTATTATTAATATTAAAAGGCCTTGACTGGGGGAATGATTAATTGGAAGTTCTATCCTTGTTGGAATCTTCTCAAGTGTAGTGTAAAGAGGTTATTGTTTTCACATAGTTAACCCTTACTAAATAAAGAAAAGTCAAGTGATTAAGACTCTTACCCGCAAATCCTAGTCCTCTCCCTTGGGGAGGTCTAGCATTAGTGGGTACAGAATTAGCCAACGACATCCAATTTAACTAAGCACTTGAGCATTCCAACTCAAGTGTCTCCTCTTAATCAACTCCCATGTCAAGTAGAAAATCTACTCCATTGACATGGAATTAATACTCATAAAAATATAAGAAGACATAATAAATTAAAACAAAATAAGATAGAGAATGATGAGCGGATAATTTATACGCTTTTTGGCATTGTTTTTAGTATGTTTTTAGTAGAATCTAGTTACTTTTAGGGATGTTTTTATTAGTTTTTATCCTAAATTCACATTTCTGGACTTTACTATGAGTTTGTGTGTTTTTTTGTGATTTCAGGTATTTTCTAGCTGAAATTGAGGGACTTGAACAAAAATCAGATTCAGAGGTTGAAGAAGGACTGCTGATGCTGTTGGATTCTGACCTTCCTGCACTCAAAGTGATTTTCTGGAGCTACAGAACTCAAAATGGCGCGCTTCTAATTGCGTTGGAAAGTAGACATCCAGGGCTTTCCAGAAATATATAATAGTCCATACTTTGACCGAGTTTAGACGATGTAAAAGGGCGTTGAACGCCAGTTCTACGCTGCTGTCTGGAGTTAAACGCCAGAAACATGTCACAAACCAGAGTTGAACGCCAGAAATATGTTACAAACTGGTGTTCAACTCCAGAAAGAGCCTCTGCACGTGTAACATTCAAGCTCAGCCCAAGCACACACCAAGTGGGCCCCGGAAGTGGATTTATGCATCAATTACTTACTTTCGTAAACCCTAGTAGCTAGTTTATTATAAATAGGACTTCTTACTATTGTATTAGATCCTGGATTGTATTTTTGATCCTGTGATCACGTTTTGGGGGCTGGCCATTCGGCCATGCCTGGACCTTTCACTTATGTATTTTCAACGGTAGAGTTTCTACACTCCATAGATTAAGGTGTGGAGCTCTGCTGTTCCTCAAAGATTAATGCAAAGTACTACTGTTTTTCTATTCAATTCAACTTATTCTGCTTCTAAGAATTCATTCGCACTTCAACCTGAATATGATGAACGTGACAATCATCATCATTCCCTATGAACGCGTGCCTGACAACCACTTCCGTTCTACCTTAGATTGAATGAGTATATCTTGGATCTCTTAATCAGAATCTTCGTGGTATAAGCTAGATTGATGGTGGCATTCATGAGAGTCCGAAAAGTCTAAACCTTGTTTGTGGTATTCCGAGTAGGACTCTGGGATTGAATGACTGTGACGAACTTCAAACTCGCGAGTGCTGGGCGTAGTGACAGACGCAAAAGGAGGGTGAATCCTATTCCAGTATGATCGAGAACCTCAGATGATTAGCCGTGCTGTGACAGAGCATTTGGACCATTTTCACAAGAGGATGGGATGCAGCCATTGGCAAGGGTGATGCCTCCAGACGATTAGCCATGCAATGACAGCGCATCGGACCATTTTCCAGAGAGGATAAAAAGTAGCCATTGACAAAGGTGATGTCCTTACATAAAGCCAGCCATGGAAAAGATTAGGATTGATTGGATGAAGACAGCAGGAAAGCAGAGGTTCAGAGGAACGAAAGCATCTCTATGCGCTTATCTGAAATTCTCACCAATGATTTACATAAGTATTTCTATCCTTATTTTAGTATATATTTTCGAAAACTCCATAACTATTTTAAATCCGCCTGACTGAGATCTACAAGGTGACCATAGCTTGCTTCATACCAACAATCTCCGTGGGATCGACCCTTACTCACGTAAGGTTTATTACTTGGACGACCCAGTGCACTTGCTGGTTAGTTGTATCAAAGTTGTGAATGAAAAACGATTTATTAAGACGTGCATACATAGTTTTTGGCACCGTTGCCTGATGACAAGTCATCCTAGCCTATTTTAGCTAGTCTTTTTCTTTTGTTTTCATTAGAATTATGCACTTTCTTGAGCTACAAGCAAGCTAATTGAGTAGATTTTCATGTTTCCCTTGATTGAACCAACCATATATGAATTCATGCCATTTCATGAGGTTTTATGCTATATTTGTTGCATATTATGAAAGATTGAATACCTCATGATTTTGAGCATAGCTTTGATGAGTTTGGTTGATTAATGATAGGTGAAGAAGGCTTGGAGAAAGGTTGAAGCAAGAAGGAATGGCTAGGAGTGAAGAGAGGACAATGGAATAAGTGAAATTGAACCAGGAAGCAAGAAGCTGGACCTAAAGTTAGCATCAAACTTTTGCACAAACTTTTGGTTGAAAAGTTAGCCCCAACGTTAGCCCCCTAACTTGGAGGCTAACGTTGGAACTTGAAAATTCTCCCCTGGGCTTCAAAAGTTTGCGCCAACGTTAGCCCCCTAACTTTGAGGCTAACGTTGGCACATGGATTTCTCCCCTGGGCACCAAAAGTTTGCGCCAACGTTAGCCCCCTAACTTTGAGGCTAACGTTGGCACATGAATTCCTCCCTGGCCATCCAACGTTTGCGCCAACGTTAGCCCCCTAACTTGGAGGCTAACGTTGGCACATGAATTACAATGGGGAAGGAGCAAAAGTTTGCGCCAACGTTAGCCCCCTAACTTGGTGGCTAACGTTGGCGCCACTAGCACACAAGGCATTGCCAACGTTAGGGTCAAAGTTAGACCCCTAACGTTGGCACCAACGTTCATACCAGCAAATTGTGCTGGCTGCTATGAAAAGTTAGAGCCAAAGTTAGACCCCTAACTTTGGCTCAAACTTTTGGTCCAACTTTTGCTAACCTCAAAACCGGTTCAATTGGTTCACTTCGGTTCTTCTCCAAACTTCAAGAGCAATCAACCAAGGCCTCTTTTAACCCAATTCCACCAAGAGCAAAGGCCCAACTCAAGGCTTGAAGATCATTGGAAGAAAGTGTATAAATAGGATAGAATTCAAGTTCTTCGGAGAGCTTTCCTTTTGGAATTTTTATAATAGTTTTCGGAGAGCTTTTGTTATTTAGTGAACTTTAATTTCTTTGCTTTCATTGCTTTCAATTTCATTTTACACTTGTCTTGGATCTTGGATTGGAGAATTGAAGAAATTCTGTTTCAATCTCAATCTTGGATCTCTCTGTTTCTTTACTGTTAATTGAATTTTATTTCTGGTTAATTGCTCTTCATCTATTCTCTTTGCAATTTACAATTCCCTTTCAATTGTTCTTGTTGGATCTAGGAAGGCATTGAGATCTAGACTTGGTTTTCTAGTCTCTGGGACCTGAGATCTGAATTTCTCATTTCACTTCTCTGTTTACTGCCTTCTACGTTCATTTACTTTTCTGCTTCATATCCGGTTCAATCCCAATTCCCTTTCCCTCTTCTGTTTGATGCAATTTAATTTTTCCTTGTTTAATTTCTGCAAATCCACATCCCAATCCCCTTTACATTTCAAGCAATTTACATTCCTTGCGCTTTAAGATTCCGCAATTTACATTTCTTGCACTCTAAGTTTCTGCTATTTAATTTCTTGTTCCTTAAGATTCAGCAATTTAATTTCCTGCACTCTTTACTTTCATGCAATTTACATTCTGCAAATCACAAATCACCCAACCAACACTCGATTCGCTTGACTAAATCAACCACTAAACTGAAATTGCTCAATCCTTCAATCCCTGTGGGATCGACCTCACTCCCGTGAGTTTTTATTACTTGATGCGACCCGGTGCACTTGCCGGTTAGATTTGTGTGTTTTGGGAGAAATTTATTTTTCCTCCAAAATATCTCATCAAGTTTTTGGCGCCGTTGCCGGGGATTGATTAGATTGACAATGATTAAGTGAGGTGGTAATCTAGATCAAGCACTTTTTCTTTAATTTTGATTGACCCACTAACTGTTTGATTTTTTGCTTAAACTAACTAACACTTCAATCTGGCAGTAAATTGAAGTGTCACTGGTTTTGTGCATTTCTCATGCTCTGCTTGTATGTCAGGTACAAGAAGAACCATACCCAATTTTCATGAACAAGACGAAAGAACTCTCAGGAGGTTAAGAAGAGCTGAAAGAGGGAAAAATATTATTGGAGAAGAGGAATCAGACGAAGAATTCCAAGAGATGGAGGAACATTTAACCAATCCACCAGGTGGAGAAGACAACAACAATGGCAACCCACCCCAGAGGAGAGTTTTGGCTTCCTATACCTTTGCAAATCCTAGACATTGTGGGAGCAGCATCTTGGCTCCAAATGTCAATGCCAACAATTTTGAACTCAAGCCACAACTCATCACTTTGGTTCAGAACAATTGCTCTTTTGGTGGAGGACCACTTGAGGACCCACACCAACATTTATCCACTTTCTTGAGGATATGCAACACTGTCAAAACTAATGGAGTGCCCCCTGACAGTTACAAACTGATGCTATTCCCATTTTCTCTTAGGGACAAGGCCACTCAATGGTTGGAATCGTTTCCAAGGGACAGCATTAACAGCTGGGATGATTTGGTAACTAAGTTTCTTGCCAAATTTTATCCACCTCAGAGGATTATAAGGTTAAAGGCTGAGGTACAAACATTTACACAAATGGAGGCCGAACCCATCTATGAGGCATGGGAGAGGTACAAGGCTCTGATCAGGAAATGTCCCCCTGCCATGTTTAATGAGTGGGAGAAGCTTCAAAACTTCTATGAAGGCTTGACACTGAAATCCCAGGAAGCTTTGGATCATTCAGCTGGAGGTTCCTTGCAACTCATGAAAACTGCAGAAGAAGCTCAAGAACTCATTGATATGGTGTCCAACAACCAATATTTCTTTGCCCATCAAAGAGGCCGCCAACCATCACAAAGGAGAGGAGTAATGGAGCTAGAAGGAGTGGATTCAATCCTGGCTCAAAACAAGATGATGCAGCAGCAAATTCAACAACAATTTGAGCAAATGGCCAAGAGGATTGATAGTCTCCAAGTTGCAGCAGTTAACACCAGCCAACCATCAACCACATGGGGACAGAGTGAAGAAACTCAAGAAGAACAACAACAAGAGCAAGTACATTATATGCACAACCAAGGACCAAATGAAGTGTATGGTGATACATACAATCCATCCTGGAAAAACCACCCAAACCTCAGATGGGGAGATAACCATACCCAAAACCAACAACCATGGCAGAGGAACTCAAACCAACACAACCCAAGAAGCAACCAAAACCACAACCAGCAACAAACTAACTAAAACCCCTACAGAAAACCTCAAAACAACTACCCCAACCTCAACCAATACCAATCTAATAACCAACCCACCAACCAAAATGCCTACCATCCACCACCCACATCTCATAACCCACCTCAAGTATCACCTGAAGCCCAAAGAATCACTCACTTGGAGGCCATGATAGACAAAATGTTGAAACACCAAGAAATGGTAACCAAGAATCAAGAAGCCTCCCTGAAGAGCCTAGAGAGACAGATGGGGCAACTCTCCAAGCAAGTATCTGTTGAGAGACCTTCAAACTCACTGCCCAGTGACACAATTCCAAATCCCAAGGAGGAATGCAAGGCAATACAATTAAGGAGTGGGAGAACATTGATAAGCAACAATGACACTACAAAGAAGCAAGCAGAGAACATCAAAGAACCAACCGAGGATGAGAAGCAAACAAAGGCAGATGAGGCTAAGAAGCAAGTTGTGATGCCAAACAAAGGCACTGAGAAACTCAAAGAGAAGGGCAACCAGTCACATAGCTCAAAGGAAGTAGCTCAGGGGCAGCAGCAAATAGGAAAAAGCATCACACCTCCACTGCCATATCCCCAGAGGTTCAACAAAGAGGTTAAAGACCAGCATTTTCACAAATTCCTTGAGATTTTTAAGAAGCTGGAAATCAATATTCCCTTGGCTGAAGCACTTGAGCAAATGCCTCTATATTCCAAATTTCTGAAGGATCTTATCAACAAGAAAAGAAGTTGGCTTGAAAGGGAAACCATATTACTCACCGAGGAATGCAGTGCTGTGATTCAACGGGGTATTCCACCAAAACTTAAGGATCTGGGAAGCTTTGTAGTCTCATGCACTATTGGCAAGATAATTCTCAACAAGGCTCTCTGCGACCTGGGTGCCAGCATCAATTTAATGCCTCTCTCAATGATGAGAAAACTTGCCATAGAGGAACTTAAACCCACCAGGATGTCACTAGTCATGGCTGACAGATCAATCAAGACACCCAATGGAATTGTGGAGAATCTATTGGTGAAGGTTGGGGAGTTCATTTTCCCAGCAGATTTTGTAATTTTGGACACTGAAGAAGAAGGAATCGACTCAATCATTCTGGGAAGGCCATTTCTACACACAGCAAGGGCCATCATTGATGTAGAAAAAGGAGAAATGACCTTCAGGGTCCATAATGAACAAATGATCATAAATGTGTTCAAATCAATGCAAAACGCTCCTGAGCAAGAGGATTACGTAAGAGTGGATATGATAGACAGTTGGGTGGAAGAAACATTGGAAGAAAATTTTCAAGAGCAAGAAGGAAATCAAGGGGCAACAGAGGAACAAGTGGCTGAGACCTCTACTGAGCAAGATGAAAGACAAGATAAGAAGGAAGATGTACGAAAACAAGAACTGAAACCTTTACCCACCCATCTCAAATATGCATTCCTTGGCACATCGGAGAGCTTCCCAGTAATCATTAATTCATCCCTGACAAAGAAGGAAGAAGGAGAACTTCTTGACGTACTCAAAGCTCATAAAGATGCTTTAGGATGGACCATTGATGACCTGAAGGGAATCAGCCCTGCAGTATGTATGCATAAGATCCTCTTGAAAGATAATTCCAAACCAGTGGTTCAACCGCAAAGAAGACTAAATCCCACAATGAAGGAAGTTGTCCAGAAGGAAGTAATGAAGTTGTGGAATGCAGGGATAATTTTCCCAATATCTGACAGCCCATGGGTGAGCCCGGTTCAAGTTGTACCAAAGAAGGGAGGAATGATGGTCATCACTAATGAGAAGAATGAGTTGATCCCTACTAGAACAGTGACTGGGTGGAGGATGTGCATAGACTATAGAAGATTAAATGATGCCACCAGGAAGGATCATTTCCCTCTCCCATTCATTGATCAGATGCTGGAAAGGTTAGCCGGCCATGCCTATTACTGCTTTTTGGACGGATATTCTGGGTATAATCAGATCGTGGTGGACCCCAAGGACCAAGAGAAAACTGCCTTTACATGTCCATTTGGAGTTTTTGCATATCGGAGGATGCCCTTTGGGCTCTGCAACGCCCCTGCCACATTTCAAAGGTGTATGCTCTCCATTTTCTCTGATATGGTCGAAAAATTTTTAGAAGTCTTCATGGATGACTTCTCTGTTTTTGGTGATAATTTCAATGCTTGCCTAAACCATTTAACTCTTGTCTTGAAACGGTGCCAAGAAACTAATTTGGTTTTAAACTGGGAGAAATGCCATTTCATGGTACCCGAAGGGATTGTTCTTGGCCATAAGGTTTCAAGAAAAGGGATAGAGGTTGATAAGGCAAAGGTTGAGATCATAGAAAAACTCCCTCCACCAATTAATGTGAAATCTGTTAGAAGTTTCTTGGGGCATGCCGGATTTTACAGAAGGTTTATCAAGGACTTTTCAAAAATAGCCAAACCTTTGAGTAATCTGTTAATGCTTGATAACCCTTTTGTTTTTGATGAAAACTGCCAGCATGCCTTTGAAACTTTAAAAAATAGACTCACAACAGCACCAATCATCACACCTCCAGATTGAGAATTACCTTTTGAACTCATGTGTGATGCAAGTGACATTGCAATTAGTGCTGTACTTGGACAAAAGAAGGGAAATTTGCATCATGTCATATATTATGCAAGTAAAGTGTTGAATGAGGCCCAAAGAAATTACACTACAACAGAAAAAGAGTTGCTAGCTGTAGTCTATGCATTTGATAAGTTTAGATCATATCTGATAGGATCCAAAGTTGTGGTTTACACTGATCATGCTGCACTTAACTATTTGATGTCAAAGCAGGATGCTAAACCAAGACTCATCAGGTGGATACTGCTCCTACAAGAATTCGACATTGAGATAAGAGATAGGAAGGGCACTGAAAATCAGGTCGCTGATCATCTGTCAAGGCTACCACAAGAAACAAGTCAAAAAGCATCCCAGCCCATAAATGAAAGCTTCCCAGATGAGCACCTTCTGCAGATCCAGCAAGCACCTTGGTTTGCTGACATAGCAAATTACAAAGTGGGAAGGAAGATACCGCAAGAATTCTCTAAGCAACAAGTGAAGAAGTTGATCAATGAAGCAAAGAAGTTTTCATGGGATGAACCCTTCTTATTCAAGAGATGCTCTGATGGAGTGATCAGAAGGTGTATTCCTGAAAGTGAAGTGAGGGACATCTTGTGGCATTGTCATGGTTCAGCCTATGGTGGACACTTTGGCCCAGAAAAACAGCCGCAAAAATACTGCAGAGTGGCTTCTATTGGCCAACTATCTTCAAGGATGCCAGAGAATATGTACACCAATGTAATGAATGCCAGAAAGCAGGAGGATTAACAAGAAGGAATGAGATGCCTCAAAACTTTATCCTAGAATTAGAATTGTTCGATCTATGGGGAATTGATTTCATGGGGCCTTTTCCTCCTTCCTATTCTTTTAGATACATCCTGGTAGCAGTGGAGTATGTCTCAAAGTGGGTGGAAGCCATAGCCACAACCACCTGTGATGCACAGATCGTCCTCCAATTCCTTAAAAAGCACATCTTCACTAGGTATGGAGTGCCCAAGGGTCTTATTAGTGATGGTGGTAGTCACTTTTGCAACAAACAAATGGAGAAACTCCTTCACAAATATGGAGTAATTCACAAAGTAGCCACACCTTATCATCCTCAGACTAACGGCCAAGCTGAACTTGCAAATAGAGAATTAAAGAAGATCCTAGAGAAAACAGTGGGAATCACAAGAAAAGATTGGGCTAGAAAGCTAGAGGATGCATTGTGGGCATATAGGATAGCTTTTAAAACTCCTATTGGCAAGTCACCCTTTCAGCTATTGTATGGAAAATCCTGCCACCTCCCTGTAGAGCTTGAACACAGAGCTTTTTGGGCCACTAAACTCCTCAACCTTGATCCCCAAGCTGCAGGAGAAAAAAGGTTGTTACAACTAAATGAGTTGGATGAATTTAGACTAGAGGCTTATGAAAGTGCGAAGATATACAAGGAGAAAGCTAAGAAGTGGCATGACAAGAAGATCACAAAGAAGGAATTCAAGCCAGGACAGCAAGTGCTCCTGTATAATTCGAGGCTTAAAATTTTTCCTGGCAAACTGAAGTCTAAATGGACTGGCCCATACTTGGTGACAAAGGTTTTTCCCTATGGGAGTATTGAACTGCTAGATGAGGCAACAAATAATCAATTCACAACAAATGGTCATAGAGCAAAGCTGTATTTGGGAGGACAATTGGATAAGGAAAAAGAGGTTCAACACCTACAGCCCTCTTAAAAAGAATTGAAAGATGTCAAGCTAGTGACAATAAAAGAGCGCTTGTTGGGAGGCAACCCAACCGGAGGTAGTCTTCTTTTCATAACTTTTTCAATAAGAATGTTGGATAACTGCTATGTATTGCGAGAAGCTAAGTTTGGTGTTGCACACCAAAAACAATCGAAAGGAGAATGCAAGATGCTAAGTTTGGTGTTCCACCAAAACTTCATTCTAACTTCCTGCACATTGCTAGTTCCAAGCAATCAAACAGATTATTCAACAACTCAACTATTTTTGTTTAGCCTCAATTTCATAACCTTTAGCAAGGACACAAAAGTTTGCCCGGAGTTAACCTGTTGAATCAGAAGAAGTAGCAAGGAATTAAGTCTAGGAGCTAACCACCAATTGAAGATACCATGCATCAAGACTCAAAAAGGAGCACAACAGAAAGAAGAACAAAAGAAATGCAAACCAATAGGTTGTATCTATACTTAACCTTTGCTGTTAAAGAATACTTTTGATTGATGTCTTGTTAAAGTGTTCATTTAGTTCAAACAGATTCAAATTTCTCTTAGAATAAGTAAACTAGTTTATGTGTGTGCTTGTGTGTTTATTTTCACTTGACAAAAAGCATGTTTGTCCCCTGCACTTTTAATTCAATAAAAGAACAGTTTGAATGTGAAGCAAGATAGTCTCTGTTAGATAGAAGTAGAATAAAAGTAAGTGGTGGTATGTGTGTGATTGTATATTAGCTCACTTTTAGTGAATAAAGAGCCAGGATATCTCCTTCTAAGTAAAGAGTGGCTTACTGTCTATGAATCTCAATTGAATTAAATTCCTTGGTTAGAAAGAAAAAAAAAAGGGAGGAAAGAAAAAAAAGGGATAGCCAAAAAAGTGGCAAAACAAAAGAAAAACAAAAAGAAACAAAGCTGGACACCAATAGCTTGAACCTTAGAATATATGTCTGTGGTGTCTTTGTATTAGGATCTGCTTGGATTATTAGGCTCTTTGGAGTGCATCAACACTTGGTGACTTGGGTTAACTAACCCGGGATCATCAGCTGAAAGTCCACTATCAAGAGCAACCTAACTACAAGGCATTTAGTAACCCAAAGAGGTGCTGGGCATCAATGTTTTAAGAAGGAATGTGAGCCAAGTGTCTATGGTGAATAATGTGTCAAGTATAAAGAAAAGAAAATGAACTTGCTACACATGACACTCAAATAAAGCTTATGAACAAAGTAATAGCCAAGGATAAAGGAATAATGAGAGGTCATAGCATTATGTCACTTGAAGCTTGAAGGAGACTTTCTAGGCCTAGGAGTCAATAAGAAGTGAGTATTGGCATATCCACACAAAACCCCATGAACTATCAATAATACTCTGCTAGCATGAACATCCTCTTCTATTTCATTCTTTCTTCTCAATAAATCTTTTCTTGCTTGGGGACAAGCAAGCTTTAAGTTTGGTGTTGTGATGACAAGTCATCCTAGCCTATTTTAGCTAGTCTTTTTCTTTTGTTTTCATTAGAATTATGCACTTTCTTGAGCTACAAGCAAGCTAATTGAGTAGATTTTCATGTTTCCCTTGATTGAACCAACCATATATGAATTCATGCCATTTCATGAGGTTTTATGCTATATTTTTTGCATATTATGAAAGATTGAATACCTCATGATTTTGAGCATAGCTTTGATGAGTTTGGTTGATTAATGATAGGTGAAGAAGGCTTGGAGAAAGGTTAAAGCAAGAAGGAATGGCTAGGAGTGAAGAGAGGACAATGGAATAAGTGAAATTGAACCAGGAAGCAAGAAGCTGGACCTAAAGTTAGCATCAAACTTTTGCACAAACTTTTGGTTGAAAAGTTAGCCCCAACGTTAGCCCCCTAACTTGGAGGCTAACGTTGGAACTTGAAAATTCTCCCCTGGGCTTCAAAAGTTTGCGCCAACGTTAGCCCCCTAACTTTGAGGCTAACGTTGGCACATGGATTTCTCCCCTGGGCACCAAAAGTTTGCGCCAATGTTAGCCCCCTAACTTTGAGGCTAACGTTGGCACATGAATTCCTCCCTGGCCATCCAACGTTTGCGCCAACGTTAGCCCCCTAACTTGGAGGCTAACGTTGGCACATGAATTACAATGGGGAAGGAGCAAAAGTTTGCGCCAACGTTAGCCCCCTAACTTGGTGGCTAACGTTGGCGCCACTAGCACACAAGGCATTGCCAACGTTAGGGTCAAAGTTAGACCCCTAACGTTGGCACCAACGTTCATACCAGCAAATTGTGCTGGCTGCTATGAAAAGTTGGAGCCAAAGTTAGACCCCTAACTTTGGCTCAAACTTTTGGTCCAACTTTTGCTAACCTCAAAACCGGTTCAATTGGTTCACTTCGGTTCTTCTCCAAACTTCAAGAGCAATCAACCAAGGCCTCTTTCAACCCAATTCCACCAAGAGCAAAGGCCCAACTCAAGGCTTGAAGATCATTGGAAGAAAGTGTATAAATAGGATAGAATTCAAGTTCTTCGGAGAGCTTTCCTTTTGGAATTTTCATAATAGTTTTCGGAGAGCTTTTGTTATTTAGTGAACTTTAATTTCTTTGCTTTCATTGCTTTCAATTTCATTTTACACTTGTCTTGGATCTTGGATTGGAGAATTGAAGAAATTCTGTTTCAATCTCAATCTTGGATCTCTCTGTTTCTTTACTGTTAATTGAATTTTATTTCCGGTTAATTGCTCTTCATCTATTCTCTTTGCAATTTACAATTCCCTTTCAATTGTTCTTGTTGGATCTAGGAAGGCATTGATATCTAGACTTGGTTTTCTAGTCTCTGGGACCTGAGATCTGAATTTCTCATTTCACTTCTCTGTTTACTGCCTTCTACGTTCATTTACTTTTCTGCTTCATATCCGGTTCAATCCTAATTCCCTTTCCCTCTTCTGTTTGATGCAATTTAATTTTTCCTTGTTTAATTTCTGCAAATCCACATCCCAATCCCCTTTACATTTCAAGCAATTTACATTCCTTGCGCTTTAAGATTCCGCAATTTACATTTCTTGCACTCTAAGTTTCTGCTATTTAATTTCTTGTTCCTTAAGATTCAGCAATTTAATTTCCTGCACTCTTTACTTTCATGCAATTTACATTCTGCAAATCACAAATCACCCAACCAACACTCGATTCGCTTGACTAAATCAACCACTAAACTAAAATTGCTCAATCCTTCAATCCCTGTGGGATCGACCTCACTCCCGTGAGTTTTTATTACTTGATGCGACCCGGTGCACTTGCCGGTTAGATTTGTGTGTTTTGGGAGAAATTTATTTTTCCTCCAAAATATCTCATCATTGCCTGAGATCACAATTTCGTGCACCAGAGAATTAATAATTAATTAAAAATAAAAATAGCTCTATATATTAATAAATTCAAAATGCAACATACTTAATTGAATAGGGTCAATGAGCAACTAATAAGAGTAAAGGAATAAGGAAACAAACTAAAGTAATGTCTTCACAGAGGTAATAACTCTTCAGCATCCAAAAAATACAAAGCAAAAGCCTAAACTACTAATGTAAAGCTAATCTAGATATAGATCTGAAACTGAAAGAAATCCTAATATCGATGTATCTGAATGTGTGTGGATGCGTATTGAGTTTTTGCATGTTCCCTAGCTTTAATCTGTGTTTCTGAGCCGAAACCTAGGTCAAAATGCGGCCCGAAATCGCCCCCAGCGTATTCTGTTATTTCTACAGATCGCGCAGGTCACGCGTACGCGTCGTCCACGCATTCGCGTCATTTGGCAATTTTCCTTGTTACGCGTTCGCGTCATTCGTGCAGACTCCACTCCACGCATTTGTGTCAGACACGCGTTCGCGTCGCTGCGATTTCTTCATTTCGCGCGCTCGCATGAGCCATGCGGTTGCGTCAGTGTTCGCTGGTCATCTCCTTAGTTTCTTGTGTTCCTTCCATTTTTGCAAGCTTCCTCTCCATTCTCCAAGCCATTTCTGACCTATGAAGTCTGAAACACTTAACACACGGATCATGGCATCGAGTGATAGAAAGGAGAGTTAAAATGTACTAATTAAAGGTTTCTAGGAAGCAAGTTTTCAACCATAAACAATACTAGGAAGGAATTATAAAATTCATGCAATCTATATGAATAAGTAGGTAAAGACTTGATAAAACCGCTCAATTAAACACAATATAAATCATAAAATAATGGTTTATCAATGCACTTGCTATATTTCCATTGATGAACTTATCACATGTAGTCGCGACCATGTGTTAACGACATCCTTCTTTACCGTGCAGTAATTATTACTTGTACTGTCCTCCTCCTTGTTTTAACCCTTGGCTTTACATGTTACTTTCCTTTTCCCTTTTCAGGATGGCAACCAAGAAGGGTAAAGAGAAAGCTGCTCCCAAACCACCGGCAAGGAGAGGAACAAAAAGAGTGCTAGCTGCGGAACCATCCTCAACATCAGTCAAGCCATCCACAAAGCGAGTCAAGAGGATCATCAAGGTCGATGAAACAGAGAAAGCCTTTCCAGCAAGGGACACTGCGCGGTTCACTAACCGCTACTGTGAGCAGATGTTCCCCATCCTGGCTGAGTGAAACTACAACAATGAGCACCTACCCATCCTCCCTACCCACATTATTGAGTTTGTAGAGCCCCGCATTGAGCACAGACAATGGGGATTCTTACGAAGACAGCCACGGCAGGTTAACCTTTCATGGGTAGTTGAATTCTACTACAATTTCTACATGCCAACCCTACAGTCTGTCTATGTCCGTCAGAAGCAAGTCCCGATTTCCAAAGAGGCCATTCAGCGAGCTTTAGATCTCCCCCCTGCTGCAGAAGGATTGGATGCATACCAAGAAGCCTCTTTCAAACGCCAGACATACCAATTTGACTGGGACGCCGTCCTCAGAGTTATAGCACAACCTGGCAGCAGATGGATATATGGATACCATCGATCCCGACCTAAGGGCATATTGGCTTTAGCACTCACCTTGGAGGCTCGAGTGTGGGCACAGATTATGTCCCATTACGTCTTTCCGAGCACTCACGAGTTCTCCTTCACTGCAGATATGGCTGTTCTCCTCTGGTGTGTCCTTACAGACCAGCCTCTTAACCTACCAAGACACCTCTGGGACGCCATGGGACACGTACAGATTACGGGCAACCTACCTTTTCCCGCCTTGGTTTCAGATCTAGTTTCGGCAGCCAGAGTTTCCTACAGAGCTGGGGAAACCAAGTCCATACTTCCGTGGGATGATCAGATTGTCCCCAATGGGAAGTACATCAGACCTCCAGCAGCCACTATCAGCCGGACCGCAGACCCGACCGGAGACACCCTTTCTCCTTCCACATCACAAGCACCTTCAACAAATCAGCTGCTCCTACAGATACTTCAGAGGTTAGACCGGCTTGACCGGCAGGCGAAGCGAATGGAGTGCTGTAACAAGCGCCAATTTACATACCTCAAGGAGCTGATTGTTGGCAACCACCCACCTGAAGAAGAACCAGACACTCCGAACTCCACCTCACCTACCAGCACCGGAAGCCATGACAATCCCGACGGTGGAGATGCTGTTACAAGCCCCCCTTTGTTCCTAACTGATGGCACCGAGGACGGTGCCAAGCTTTAAGTGTGGGGAGGTCGGTCCGTACCTGACTTCCGGAGGTAATCTCTTTCTTAACACCAACATTTTTTTTTCTTTTGTTAGATAGAATAAATTGCATGATTATTTGCATTTATGTTTGCTTGGTTAAATTAATAAATTTCTTTTCAAGACTCTATTTTATAATATTTCACTAATTTAAATTAAAAACTTTTTTGTTAAACTTGTTTGAAGACTGTAAATTAGAACATGAATTATAGCTAAGAACACACAACCCAGTAGATTTTTGAGCCTAATAGTTTGGTTACATCATCTAACCATGATATTTTATTCTTGTGTGTTTTCTTCCCTATGATTGTAATCTTTATTTTGTTCTTTTCTATATGTCCAATGTTTAGTGTATTCACATGCTTGCATATGATTGAGGCCATTATTTTATTAGCTCACTTATCCCAAATAGCCTACCCCTTCAATTACCTTTGTTAGCCACCTTGAGCCATGTAATCCCCATTTGTTCTATATTTTACCACATCACTAGGCTTAAGCGAAAAAATAAATTAACTACCCCAAATTGAATCTTTGGTTAGCTTAAGATAGAGATTGTGTACCAACTAAGTATGGGAAAATTGTGGGAACATGGGTTAATAAGGGAATGTGCTATGTTTCTACTTTGATAAAATATTAGTAATTTGGCTACCTACTCATGTGAGACCAGAAAAATTGAAAATCCATGTGCATTGATATGTTATGTTTACTTTTATATTTAAAAAAAAAACCAAAAATATTCAGTTAAATAAATAAATAAATAAGGGGACAAAATTATCCCAATGTTAAGCTAATGAAAGATCAATGCATAGGTGATACAAGTAAAGAAGAGTTGATGCATGAGTATGTAATGCAAAAGTGGGAATTTTGGGTAGCTAGGCATGATTTTAGAACTATATAGAGTGTATGTATAGGTGAGAGCATAGGTTAGTCAAGGATTCAATTTATACCTCACTTAGCCATATATATACCCTCACTTTTACCTTAGCCCCATTACAACCTTGAAAAGACCTCATGATGTTTGCATTGGTACATTAAATATTTGTTGATTGGTTAGGTGAAGAACAAAGTTTAGATAGCATGACTAGAGAAGAGTAGAGTGATTACCCTATACACTTGAGTGATTAGAGTGCACATACACTACCAGTGAGGGTTCAATGCATGATTCTATGTTCCCTGCTTTCATGAGCTGTCTACTTACAAGTCTACTTGTGTTTACTGTATGATTTAAATTAATGATATTTGATTTATGTCTGTCTTGAAGAACTAATTTACTTTTAACTAAGTATACAGAATCATCTTAGCATATAGTTGCATTCATACATAGGTTGCATTTCATGAGTTTCACTTTTTCCTATCTATTCTTTTGATCTCCTTGAGCTTAGCATGAGGACATGCTAATGTTTAAGAGTGGGGAGTTTGATAAACCACTATTTTATGGTTAATCTTGTGCTCAATTGAGTGGTTTCATTAAGTCTTTGCACACTTATTCATACGAATTGCATGGTTTTACAACTCCTTCCTAGTTTTGTTCTATGGTTGAAAACTTGCTTCCTAAAACCTTAATTTGTGTATTTTAATCCCCCTTATACCATTCAATACCGTGATCTGTGTGTTCAGTATTTTCAGGCTTTACAGGGCAGGAATGGCTTAGAGGATGGAGAGAAAGCTTGCAGAAATGGAAGGAGCACAAGAAATAAAGGAGATGACCAGCGAGCATTGACGCGCATGCATGGCTCACGCGTGCGCGCAATTTGGAGATTTTTACAATGACGCGTGCGCGTACCTGATGCGTACGCGTGGATTGAAGTTCTGCTAGATGGCGCGTGCGCGTGCGCGTGCTTGACGCGTACGCATGACACGCAAAGATGACCAGCGACGCGTGTGCGTGCTTGACATGTACGCGTGACATGCGCGATTTGCAGAAATCACAGAAAATGCTGGGGGCAATTTTGGGCCGAGTTTGGACCCAGTTTCTGGCCCAAAAACACAGACTAGAGCCAGGGAACGAGCAGAGACTCAAGAGAGATTCTCATTAGTGTAGTTTTAGTTTTAGTTTCGAATCTTAGAGAGAAAATTACTCTTCCTCTAGGTTTTCTTTTACATTCATAATTTTTAGTTTTATGCTTTTGCTTTGGATATTGAAGAGTCATTGCCTCCGTTGAAGAAGTTATTATTCTAATTTGTTTTTTTATTCCCTTACTCTTCCATATCCTTAATCTTTGTTCAGAGTTACAATTGGATTGTTTTTAGAATTTATTAATGCAAAGGATTACTTTTACTTTTAATTAATTTGTAGTTATTGTCTATCATGTCTTTCTTTTATTTCCTTTTTAATTCTGTGCAAGTAATTTTTATGTCAATGGAGTAGACTCCCAACTTGACTTGGGGGTTGGTTAAATGGAGACCCTAGAGTTGGAATGCTCAAGTGATTAGTTAAATTGGAAGTTGTTGGCTAATTCTCTATTTATTAACGCTAGACCTTCCCAAGGGAGAGGACTATGATTTGTGAATAAGAGTTAGCTCAATCACTTGACTTTCCTTTATTTAGTAAGGGTTAACTAAGTGAAAATAACAACCTTTTTATACAACACTTGAGAGAATTTCAACAAGGACAGAACTTCCAATTAATCATTCTCCAGTCAAGGCTTTTTATTCTGAATATATAAATATCTTTTAAATTTCATTACGTTAATTTACAATTATTTATTTCTTGTTATCAACTCTAAAAAATTCTCGAAAAACATCTGATTAATAAGATAGCACCCTTTTGTCAACTTGTTGGGAGACGACCTGGGATTCATACTCCCAGTATTTTTATTCTGATTTTGTGACAACCTTTGTAAATTGATATGCAGATTTTTGCTAGTTAAGAACTATACTCACAACGCTATTTCTTATATTAATTTCTTAATTGGCTGATTTCCGCCCGCATCAATTGCAATCATAGGGAAGAAAACACACAAGAATAAAAATCATGGTTAAATAATGTAACAATATAATTAAGCTCAAAATCTCACAGGTTGTGTGTTCTTAGCTCAAAAACCATATTCCAAATTGAAATCTTCAAACAAGTTTAGCAAAAAAGTTTTAATTTAAATTACTGAAATGCTATGAAAAGGACGATCATGCCATGGTGGGTAGTCTCCCACCTAGCACATTTAGTTATTGTCCTTAAGTTGGACATTCGGTGGGCTCCTTGTCATGGTGGCTTGTGCTTGAACTCATCTTGAAACTGCCACCAATGCTTGGACTTCCAATAAGCTCTATCAATTCCCAGTAAATTCCCCAAGCTTTGATGGAGTTCTTCACAAGCTTTGAGCTCCCAAAGTTGATCTTTTTGTATGCCGGGATCACAAATCTTGTTCCTACACCCAGCTGTAAGTTGTTCATCATCGCTCCAACCGGGTGGCAAGCAATCCAAATTCTCAATGCAATACCAAACTCTTCTCTTAGATCCAACCAAATGTTCACTAGCTACACCCTTGCATCTAGCTCTTGAAGTATCGACCTTGATGAGCCTTGATTTGCAACTCCAAATACTAAACATCCTTCTCTTACGCTTAATGCCACAAAGCTTCCTAAGTTGGCCATCTGTTTCAAGAATACTGTACTCAAGTGGGATAGGAAGGCGAAGAGAGATAAGTCTTACCCACTCAAATGAAGGAGTAGATGGCAACCTAGGTAGAGAAGTCTCCAATGATCTTGACAGAGCATATTCAACTCCCGTCCACCCTTTCCGAAGGACTTCCACTTCCACATCATTCTCAGACTCAATCAGAGAAGGGTCTTCATATTCACGGAGTTCATTTGTGGATGTAGATTCATCACTAGGAGGACTTGATTCATGATCCTCATCACCAAGGGAACTTGCTTCTTGATCTATCCCATCCAAGTCTTCATAAGGAATATGCCATGGAGGTTGTGCCCTGGATTTCTTGACATCAATTTCAATCTTCTTGGAGGAATACTCTGCAACTCTAGATTTCCATGGAGGTTCAGCGTCTCCTAAGTCTTCAACCACTTCTTCCTCTTCAACTATTACGGCTTCCTCCACTTGTTCCAATACAAAGTCACGTTCCTCATTGTCCAATGGAGTTTCTAGTGTCTCCTTCATGCTAGGCTCTTTTATTGATTCTCCATATGTAGCCATGGGAGTACTTTGAGTGTCCAAATGTTGGGAAGCTAATCGATTTACTACCTCGGTCAAGGCAGCCGTGAATTCTAGTACTTCCATTTTCATCTCTCTTTGCCCTTGAAAAAGAACACCAATAGTGTCATGCATTGGAGATTGGGGTGGATATGAGGGTTCATTATTTGGGAGGAAAGGTTCATGATATGAGGGTGGTTCATCATAATAAGGAGGTGGTGGTTCAACACTCTCCATCTTTTCCACTTGTTGCACAACACACTTCAATTCCTTGTTCTCAGGTTGAGATTATTTAGCCATGAGAGCTTCGTGTACTTCCGGATTTCCACTTTCTCTAATTGATGAAGAGTTGCTTGAAATTGATCCAGTGTCTCCTTGAGACGATCCTTTGACTCTTGTTCTGCTTGGATAACATAATTAGGATCATATGGCTCTTAGATTAATGGATATGGACAAGGTGTATATGGAGGTGGTGGTTCTTTGAATTAATTGGGTTGGAATTGGGGTGGTTCCATATATGGTTCATATGGCTCATAAGGTGGTTGGTATGGTGGATGAGGGTTAGGATCATATGAGGGTGTTTGGTAGTAGGGGCTTGTGAGTATGGTGGTTCAAAGCTACGTTGAGGAGGGGGTTCATAGGCATATGGTGGGGCTTTTTGGTAACTACAAGGGGGTCCACCATATCCATTGTCTTGGTACGCACCTCGGAATGGCTCTTGCTCATAGTAAATTGGTGGAGGTTGGTTGTCATGAAAAGGTCCACATAACTATTGTCTTGGGATGCATCGTAGAATGGTTGTTACTCATGGCACATTGGAGGAGGTTGTTGTCGAAAGGGTTGATTAAATCCTTGTGGCTCCTCCCATCTTTGATTGTCCCAACGTTGATGCATGTTCGCATTGTAACTTCCATTCCCTACAACATAATTTGAACCAAACTCGTAACCAAAGGGATGAGAATTCATAATAGCAAATAAAAATAAAGACTAATAAGAATTAATGAAAATAAACTCCTAAAGCTAGAAACACTAACAAAGAAACGAAAAAGCAAAATTATTCACACTATTCACAATAACCAATAATAAGGCACAAGTTTGCAATTCCCCGGTAACGGCGCCATTTTGATGAATATATTTTTGACGGTCTAGAATTTCATAAATGAAACCTCGTTGCAAGTATAGTTTCTAAACCAACAAAGAATCCTTTCATACAAAACTTTGGTTGTCACTCAAACAAATCCCTAAAAATAATAACCGAAGTATTCAAACATCGGGTCGTCCCTCAAGGAATTGCAGGGAAGTATGTTACTATTGGTTATGAGATAGTATCTTTTTGGGTTCTTGAAATATGGAACAAGGAAATAAAATGGCGAGAAATTAAACTAATAGCTGATAAAGCTCTTAGCAAAGTATGAGAACTAGAAGTCCTATCCTAGTTGCCCTTATCAATTGTGATGAGAATTGTCCATTGCTCTCACTTAGTTAACCTCTAACTATGAAGGAAAGTCAAGTGGATGGATTAATTTGATTCCTCAAGTCCTAGTCAACTCCTAAGGAAAGACTAGCTTTAGAGGGATTCAAATCAACTAGCAACTTTCAATTATCAATCAACAAAAGAGTTTGATAACTCAAGAGTCTCCAATTACTCTACTAAAGCCAATAGAAGAAAAATCTAATTTAAAACCCTACCAAGTATTTTATCAAACACTTGGAAGGCACAACACAAAAGTATAGAAAAGAAATAAGAGATAATAAAATCCAAACAACCAATTGCAAGCATCAATGATAACAAATAATGGAAGAAGCAATAAACATGAAATACCTCAAATTGCATTAAATAGAAAATCAAATCTAACGACTAACATGAGAATTCATAAACTAAATTGGCAACATAAAGTAATAAACAAGGGAAATAGATAAACTAAAATGCTAGAACAAATAAAAGTAGAAGAGAAACTAAATTGAAATAGAGTATAAATCTAAAATTGAAAATAGCTAAACCTAAGAATTCTAAAACCTAGAGAGAGGAGAGAGCCTCTCTCTCTAGAAACTACATCTCAAAACCTAAAATTATGTGAATAAAAGTTGTATCAATGAATGATTCCCCTACCTCGCAGCCTCTAATCTGTGTTTTTCGGGCTTGGAACTGGGCCAAAAGGAGACCAGAAATCGCCCCCAGCATCTTCTACAATTTTCGCACGTGGCGCACGTCACGTGTACATGTAATGCACGCGTGCGTGTTACTTAAATGCATGGAAACTATAGAAAATTGCATATTATTTTGAAGCCCCGGATGTTAGCTTTCCAACGCAACTAAAACTGTCTCATTTGGACCTCTGTAGCTCAAGTTATGGTCGATTTAGTACGAAGAGGTCAGGGTTGACAGCTTAACAATTCCTTCAATTTCTTGTATTCCTTCCACTTTTGCATGCTTCCTTTCCATCCTCTAAGCCATTCCTGTCCTATAAATCCTGAAAACACTCAGCAAACATATCACGGCATCTAATGGTAATAAGAGGGAATTAAAATTAGCGAGTTTAAGGCCAAAGAAGCATGTTTTCAATCATAATATAAAATTAGGAAGGAAAATGTAAAACATGCGAATTATAGAATAAGTGTGAGTTTAGTGGATGAAATTCACTAAATTAAGCACAAGATAAACCCTAAAAATGGGGTTTATCATAGACCGAACCAACTAAAGAATAGCGGCCTCATTCCACTAGCAAGGGGATGGTTGGATTTTATCCAGAGGTCTATCTTTCCGACTATCAACCGGTCGGAGTGCACTGTGGACCGAGCCATAATGATCCACTGTATCATGAAAGGAGAGTATGTGGGGGTAAATAACATAATTTTACAGCAGATATACATCATTGCCTTCAATCTTTCTTCAAATGCCAAGTTAGCATTCCCGCATCTCATTTACCGCCTCTGTGATACTGCTAGAATGAAAGTGGAGAATGATTTTCCCATTCCGTTTGAGAGGCTAATCTCCAAGAAGACGATGGAGTATGTGAGGGAATATCAAAGAGTTCAGAGGGAAGATCAGGCTGAGGAGAAGGCTCAATAGGACTAACCTCCCATACCTCGAGGGCAATACTTTCCACCTTAGGAGTACTGACAGTAGCTTACATCCTCTCTTGAGCAGATGAGGATGAACTAGGATAGTCACGGCATCCTTCTCCATCAGATCATGGCTAAGCAAGAAACCCAATGCCATGAGCTTCTTCAGATAAGACAAGACATAGGGCGACTGAGAGGACCGTACGGAGCACAGCCTGAAGAGAGAGATACCCACCATGATGGCTGAGGTGGTTTAATTCCCTTTTCAATTCTTATTTCCCTTCTGCTATTGTTATGTTAATTTCCTATTTTTCTATTTGATTTATATATCCTTCACATGAGTCTTAGTAGTTCCTAGTTTTCCTAACCTAGTTTAATTAAGTTTCAATTCAAGAATGTCTCATTTATCACTATCTGAGCTTAAATTCTAAGAAAAAAAAAGAGAAGCAAGATAAAAAGTGGTGTATGATGCATGTGCATCATGTTATATTTTTCTATACTTTTTCATATAAAAATTAATGCATAATGCTTAATTATGGAGTGTTTTGGTGCTTAAGTTGTATATTTCTTTGATCTTTTAATTTGATAAATTTCGTAGAAAATAATAGAAAAAAAGAAGCAAAAAGCACAAAACAAGCTCAAAAGAAGCAAAAAGAAAATTTTTTGACACGCTTTAAGCCTTAGGCCACTCTTTTAAAAGCGTGGCCCTTGAACCGTGGTCCATGAAAGCATGGCCCATGAAAGTGTGGCCCCTGAAGTGTGTACTATGACGTGTGAAGTCAAGTGTGGATGGCGTGCACTGTGGCGTGTGGATGATGCCAGGGCATCTTGGCTAGTTTTACTAGCCATTTTTTGTATGCTTTAGGTTGGTTTCATGCATTTTCTTAGGAAATAAGCAAGTATTTGGTTGAAAATGCATTCATACAATGATTCAAGCAAACATTGTGAATTTTGAATGATTTCATGAAAATTATGCATGAATTGAATGATAAAATGGATGATGCATGATCTCATGATTAAGAGCAAGACTTTGATGTACTTTGTTTGATTGATTTCAGGTAACAAGAAGCAGAGAAGAGCTACGTTAGCACCACTAACATGGCCATTAAAGTGGAAGGAAGGAAAGCTTGGAAAGTTAGTCAGAACGTTAACGCCACTAACGTTAGCAAAAGGCAAGAAGACCCACGTTAGCAACCCCATTAACTCCACTAACATGGAAGAAAAGAGAAGCCCCAACGTTAGTGAGAAAGTTAATGGCATTAACTTTGAAGAAGGAGCAGCGTTATTGGCAAAAAGTGAGTGCCAATAACACTAGCGAAGCAAAAGAAGACCCACGTTAGCTTCCACGTTAGTTACATTAACGTGGGAACTAACGTGGAAGGAAAGGGAAGTGCCAACGTTAGTGGAAAATGTGAGTGCCACTAATGTTTGCGAAGCAAAGGAAGACCCACGTTAATGGCCACGTTAGTTAGATTAACGTGGACATTAACGTGGGCAAAAGTCTCACCTGGAAGCCTGACCATACCTTCTTCAAACAAGAATAACTTGAGCCACAAAGCTCCAAATAAGGTGATTCTAATGGCATTGGAAAGTAGGATTCCAGATCTTTCCAAGAATATATGGCACTACATGGTGGACACTAAATTTGAGGGAGAAAACCTGCCCCGAAAGTGCAAAGATGAACATGGTATCAACCTGTAGTAAGGCCAGCTGACCTCTTCACCTTCCAAGAAGTGTAACTCGAGCTGTAGAGCTCCAAATGATGCCCTTTCAAAGGCATTGGAAAGTAGACATCTAGGGCTTTTCAACAATATATAATAGTATGGAGTGGACATTAAGTTAGAGCTCCAGAACCTGGCAATATTAAGCCCCTGATCGCTAACGTTATTGTGACACGCTTTTTCCAGTAATGCTAGAGACTATGCCAGCGAGCTTGTCCACTTCAAAGGAGCATAACTTGAGTTACAGAGGTCCAATTGAGGTGATTCTAGTTGAGTTAGAAAGCTGACATTCAGAGCTTTCCAACGATATATAATACTCTATAGTGGGCATGAAATTGGAGCACAAACCAGAGGCATCTTTTAAGTCCCAAAAATACCAATTGGGTAGCAAGTATGACGTTAGCCACACTAACTTCAGCACTAACGCCACACTTGTAGCATTAGTGTGGCTAACGGAAGCAATAAAGCCAAGTCACCCTAGACCTCAATTTGATTCACTTCTCTTTCAAGGACCACCCAACCTCAAGGAAGCAAGCCCACAAGTGTCAACCAATTAAGGCCACAAGAAGCATCTAGAATAAGAATTTTCATTTAATTGTAATTTACTTTTAGTTTCATTTTGTAATTTAGGAGAGCCTATATAAGGGCCTTAGTTTTTACATTCAAAAAAAAGGGGACGGACATTCTGGAATTGGGAATTGAAGAGGGGTCTTCGGACTCCCTCCCCTCACATACTTTTCCTTCTCTTTCTTTGTACTTTTCATTGATGAATTTTGAAGTTTCAATTTTAGTTTTAATCTTCATCTTTACTTTTCTGCACTTTCTTTCTTTTCTATTTTGGTAGAGCAATGATCAACTAACTCTTTTCATTGGGTTAGAGAGCTCTATTGTGATTCAATGGATCAATTATAGTTCTTATTCTTCTTCTTCTTTCTTTTCTCTTGACTTTACTAGAGAGCTTTCGATCTTCATCCAATTGGGTAATTGTCTCGGAAGAGAAATTGCTCATACTTGGATTTTCTCTGAACCTTGGAAGAGGAATGAGGAAATCATGCTAGAAATGCTCTCTCACATTGGATTAGGTTGGGGGTTGGATGGATATTGTGACATTTAATCCTACCAATACTTTGATCTATGAATGTGTATGTTATAATCAGTGACCAAACTTTATCTCTTTCCATGAGCAATTAAATCAAGGAATTAGGAAATTGTTCAAGCTTAAAGATATTGGATTGCCAAGGAATTGGGATCCAATCACTTAAGATTGCCAAGGAGATCAATGAATGCATTGATTGAGGAAGAGATGAGAATGAACTTGATCAGGAGGATCGCAATATCTCTTGATCCCAATGTTCATTTTATTTTTAGTTCTTACATTTACTTTTCTTGCTATTTTACTTTTCTGCACCTTATTGCTTTCTTTACTTTTATGCCATTTACATTTCCTTGTTACTTATCACTCCAATATGATTCGTCTAACTAGGATAATTAATCAACTATTGATTGCTTAATCCGTTAATCTCTGTGGGATTCGACCTCATTCTTTTGTGAGTTATTACTTGACGACAATTCGGTATACTTGCCGAGGGAAATTTGTTGAGAGACAAGTTTCCGTGCATCAGTGGAGTGGCGTATCTAAAACTACAAGCCTTTAAGCCCTCAAAAGTGCAATCTGGGCATGTGGAGGGCGTGCCTGGGAAATGGCATACTGGGCCAACTTCCCAGAGGACAAATTATTGTAATCTAGGTGTGTGAAGGGCGTGCAAGAGATGTGGCACGCTGGGCCACACTTCCACCAGATTGACCTCTCTTCACTCCAACAAGGATAATTTGAGCTATAAAACTTCAAATGAGATGATTCCAGTGCCTTTGGAAGGTAGACTTCTGAGGCTTTACAACCATATAACTTCATAATGGATACTGGATTGGAGATTACAATTAACCCCGAAAAGGAAAGATGAGAATAACATTAGCATTTCACACGCCGGCCAGACCTCTTCATCTTCAAAGGAACATAACCTAAGCTATAGAGATTCAAATGGCACGCTTCTAGTGGCATTAAAAAGTAGACATCCCGAGCTTTCCAACCATATATAACATTTCATAGTGAACACTAGATTTGAGGGTGCAAATCACTATTCTTTCTGGGATACCTACCCGGTGTGTGGCTGGCTTGCCTGGGAAGTGGCACGCTGGGCCAAATTTCCTGCAATCACGCCAGGGTGACCTCTTCACATTCGAAGGAGTATAAATTGAGATATAGAGGTCCAAATGGTGCACTTTCAACGTTGGAAACTTCACATCCAGTGCTTTCCAACCATATATAACACTCCATAGTGGACATTGGATTTGAGGATGCAAATCACTATTTTTCAGCACTATATACCCGCCGTGTGGCTGGCCTACCTGGAAAGTGGCACACTGGGCCAAATTTTCTGCAAACATGCCAAGGTGACCTCTTCACCTTTGAAAGAGCATAACATGAAAGCTGGCGTTAGAAAGCTGACTTCGTGAAATTTCCTAAGATATATAATAGTATATAGTGGACATTCAGTTTGGGGCCGCGGACGACCCCATATTTCAGCATTGCAAAGGCTGGCGTGTCCAGCAGAGTGTCGCCAGCAAGGAAATTATACACACCTTTGAATTTGCACTCCCAGGGGCACTATTTTAATGCTGGCGTGTAGACTGGCATGGGAGAGAAGTGGCATGATGGGCCACAACTCCAGAAAGCAATTTTTATTCAAAATGGGTGTGCCAATCAAGTGGCACTTGAACCACACACAAACTTCCATTTGCAACCTCCAACCTTCAACCAAGCCCACTCCAACCTTTATTCAAGCCACAATTGCCAACCAATCAAGGACACAAGAATTATCTAGAAGTATTTAGTTAAATTACATTTAATTGTAATTTGAATTTGATTTGAATTTGAAATTTAGGATAGTCTATAAATAGGATTTGAATATTCTATTTAATGCAATTTGAGGTATTTCAAATTTATGATTGTTTTATTCTATTTATGATGCTTTCAATTTAATTTAGATTTTCCCCCTTTTGGTTTTGGATAAGTAATTGGTGACATTTGAGTTATCAAACTTAGCAGTTGATTGAAAATTAGAATTTGCTGATTGGTTTGGATCCCTCTAAAGCTAGTCTTTCCACAGGAGTTGACTAGGACTTGAGGAATCAAATTAATTAGTCCACTTGACTTTCCTTTATTTAGTAAGGGTTAACTAAGTGGGAGCAATAAACAATTCTCATCACACTTGATAAGGATAACTAGGATGGGATTTTCAGTTCTTATACCTTGCCAAGAGTTTTTCTAATTATTAATTTATTTTTGGTTTAATTACTCTGTTGGTCCCTATAGTTTCACCAAATTTTTAATTAGGTCTTTATACTTTTTTTCCTTTCGATTGGGTCCCTACACTGCTTTAATTTTGTAATTAAGTCCTTCCTAGTGTAAAAAATAATAGAGTTAACTGAATATTTCTTTGCAAATTGAAGATATTTATAATTAAAAATTTAATTAAATCTTTGACTGCATGTATTTTGGTAAAAATATTATGTTAATTTTAATATTTTTAACATGAAAAGGACGTAATTACAAAATTAAAAGCAGTATAGGGACCCAATTGAAAAGAAAAAAAGTATAGGGACCTAATTAAAAATTTGGTGAAACTATAGGGACCAACAGAGTAATTAAACCTTTATTTTTCCTGCCATTTAAATTACTTGTTCCTTATTTCAAAAATCCAAAAACATACCAAACCCATAACAAATAATAAATACACCTCCCTGTAATTCCTTGAGAAGACGACCCGAGGTTTAAATAGTTCGGTTATAAACTTTACTTGGTTTTGTTACTTGTGACAACCAAACTTTTGTACGAAAGGATTCTCTGTTGGTTTAGAAACTATACTACCAATGCGATTATTTTTATAAAATTCTTTACTAGCGAAAAATCCAATTCGTCAAAATGGCGCCGTTGCCGGAGAATTGCAACTGTGTGCCTTATTATTGGTTATTGTAAATATTTTCTTTTACCTATTTATTTATTTTTATTTTTTGTTTTTTAACTTTTTTTATTAGCTACCATGAGTTCTCACCCCTTTGGCTTTAAGTTTGGTTCCAATGTTGTTGTAAGGAATGAAAATTATAACAGGAACATGCATCAAGGTCAATACAATCAAAGATGGAAGGAGCCACGAGGGTCTGATCATCCCTTTTAGCAACAGCACCTTCCGAAGTACCATGGACAACGACCATCCTACAATGCATGCCCAGAAAATAGATATGGTGGACCCCTTCGTGACAACCAACACCCACCAAATTACTATGGTCAAGAGCCATTCCGAGGTGCGTACCAAGATAATAGATATGGTGGACCCCCTTGTGGTTACCAACAAGCCCTATCATATACCTATGAACCACCTCCTCAACATAGCTATGAACCACCACACTCACAAGCCACCCACCACCATTCACCTCCATATGACCCCAACCCTTACCCACCCCAATTCCAATCCAATTACCCCTAAGAACCACCACTTCCATATGCACCATGTCCATATCCATCAACCCGAGAATCACAGGAACGTCTCAAGGAAACAGTGAATAAATTTCATGCAACCCTTTACCAATTGGATCAAGCAATCAATCGATTAGCTTTCCAACGTTTGGACACTCAAGGAACCCCCATGGTTTCATGTGGACAATCTAATAAAGAACATAGCATGAAGGAGATACTAGAAACTCTAGTGGACAGTACGGAGCATGACTTTGTACTGGAACAAGTGGAGGAAGCCGTCATTATCAAAGAAGAAGAATTGGTTGAAGACTTAGGAGATGCTGAACCTCCATGGGAACTAAGAATTTTGGAAAATTCTGCCAAGCAGTTTGCAATCGATGCTAAGGAGGATAGTGCACAACCCCCGAAGCATGTATCTTATGAAGAACTGGACGGAACAGATCAAGAAGCAAGTTTCCTTGGTACTAATAACTATGAATTAAGCTCCCCTAGTAATGAACTTGCATCCACAAGTGAATTCTTTGAGATTGAAGAATCTTCCCCGAGTTAATGATGCCAGGGCATTTTGGCCAGTTTCACTGACCTTTTCTTTATGGTTTTAAGGTAGTTTCATGCATTTTCTTAGCAAATAAGCAAGTTTTGGGTAAATAATCACTTACATCTTGATTCAAGCAAACATTGTGAATTTTACATGATTTCATGAGAATTATGCATGAATTAAATGACAAAATTGAATGATGCATGTCTCATAACTTGGATTAGAGCTTTGATGCACTTTATTGCTTGATTTCAGGACAAAGGAAGCAAGGAAAAACCACGTTAGTAGCCACGTTAGTCTAGCTAACGTGACCACTAACGTGGAATGGAGGCTAGCTTGTAACGTTAATGAGAAAAGTGATCGCCATTAACGCCTTCGTGAGCCATCATAGCCCACGTTAGTTGCCACGTTAACGTGGAAGCTAACGTGGAAGAGAAGTAGAACTCCAACGTTAGTGGTAAAAGTAAGTGCCACTAATGTTCCAAAGTGGCAGCTGGCCACGTTAAGAGTCACGTTAACTCAGTTAACGTGAACTCTAACGAGGATGAGGAAGATAATGCCAACGTTAGTGACACTCACCTTTGTCACTAACGTTAGACTAAGCTCATATTTGCCACGTTAAGAGTCACATTAACCTAGTTAACGTGGACTCTAACGTGGAGGGAGCAAGGAATCACCAACATTAGTGACACTCACCTTTGTTACTAACGTTGGATTAAGCCACTATAAGCCACGTTAGTTGCCACGTTAATGTAATTAACGTGGAAGCTAACGTGGAGAAGAGGGATGATGAGCCAATGTTAGTGACACTCACCTTTGTCACTAACGTTGGAGATGGCTATCAATACCATGTTAGAAGTCACGTTAACCTAGTTAACATGAACTCTAACGTGGGAAATAGGGGCGTTTTGAAGCGTTAGTGACAAAGGTAAGTGTCACTAACGCTCTCGAAGATTTGGCAAGCATACGTTAAAGGACACGTTAACTATACTAACGTGAACTCTAACGTAGGGAGAAAGGGGTACTCTCAACGTTATTGGAAAAGGTAAACCCCAGTAACGTTTGTGAAGGGCCAAGAAGCAACGTTAGTGGTCACGTTAGTTCCACTAACGTTGAAGTTAACGTGGACCATTTTTGGGTTAGAAACGTTAGTGAAAAAGGTGATTGTCACTAACGTTTTCGACCCCACAGTTTCACTTAACGTTAACACCACTAACGCCCCAAGCTAAAGTCCATACCTACTGCACACTTTCTCTGCAAGTAAAGCTGAGCCCACTGAAGAAGATAACTGCTTCAACTCAAGATCCAAAGGCCCATATCCAAGACTTGAAGAAGCAACTAGAAGATCAGAAGAATAGTATAAATAGGGAGAACTTTGAACTAGAAAAAAAGCTTTTTGGCATTATTAGAATTACTCTCTGTATTTTTTACTTTCTCTGCAACTTCTAGGTTAACTTTTCAGAATGCATTCTCCATCTTTGTTTTCCATTCCCAGAGCTATGAACAACTAAACCCCTTTCATTAGGTTAGGGAGCTCTGTTGTAATTTGATGGATCAATAATAGTTTTCATTATTCTTCTTCTTTCTTTTCTCTTGATTTTACTAGAAAGCTTTCAATCTTCACCCAATTGAGTAGTTATCTTGGAAAAGAAGCTATTCATACTTGGATCTCTTCGGAACCTTGGAAGAGGAATGAAGAGATCATGCTAGAAATGCTTTCTCATGTTGGACCAAATTGGGGTTTGGATGAATATAGTGATATATAATCCTACCAACACTTTGATTTGGAAATACATGTATTTTAATCAGTGACCATACCTCATCTCTTCTCATGAGCAATTGGACCAAGGAATTGGCTATTTATCAAGATTTGAGAGATTGAATTACCAAGGAATTGGAATTCAATCACTTAAGATTGCCAAGGAGATCAATGAATGCATTGATTGAGGAAGAGATGAAAATGAACTTGATCCGGAGGATGCAACATCTCCTAAGCCCGATGAACTCCCCATTTCTGATCTTACCCATTCTCTTTAATTTCTGCCAATTACTTTTATGATCATCTTCCCCATTCCCATTTAAGATTCTGCAATTTATTTTCCGTCATCTATTTTCAGCTCTTTATTTCCAGCATTTACATTTTCTACTATTTACTTTCCCGCCATTTAATTTCCTACAACTCTCAAACCAAATTCTGCTTAGCTCAACTAGAACATTCCTCCAATTAAAGTTGCTTGACCAATCAATCCCTGTGGGATTCGACCTCACTCATTTGTGAGTTATTACTTGACGACAATTTGGTATACTTGCCGAGGGAAATCTGTTGAGAGACAAGTTTCCGTGCATCAAGTTTATGGCACCGTTGCCGGGGATTGATTTTGTATCAACAATTATTAAATTGGTGGATAACTAGATTGAGCATTTTCCTTTTGTTTGATTTAGTTTCATCTAATTAATTTACTTTCAGCTTTAGTTATTTCTTTCCCTTTACCTTTCACCCATTAGTGGTGTTACCTGCATTTTGTTTTAATATTTGGTTCACTGACCCACTAACTATTTGATATATTACATCACTCACACTAACAGCATTTCTGCAGAAAATATTGTCTGCATCTATCTTTTTTGCTTGTGCCTTATTGGGTGTTGATGCACGGAAACTTGTCTCTCAACAAATTTCCTTCGGCAAGTATACCGAATTGTCGTCAAGTAAAAACTCACAGTAGAGTGAGGTCGAATCCCACAGGGATTGATTGGTCAAGCAACTTTAATTGGAAAAATGTTCTAGTTGAGCTAAGCAGAAAGTGAGTTGACAATTGCAGGAAATTAAATGGTGGGAAAGTAAATAGCAGAAAATAAATGACGGGAAGTAAATTGCAGAATCTTAAATGGGGAAGGGAAGTTTAGCATGAAAGTAAATGGCATAAAGTAAAGAGAATGGGTAAGATTAGAAATGGGGAATTCATTGGGCTTAGGAGATGTTGCATTCTCCGGATCAAGTTCATTTTCATCTCTTCCTCAATCAAAGCATTCATTGATCTCCTTGGCAGTTTTAAGTGATTGAATTCCAATTCCTTGGTAATTCAATCTCTCAAATCAGATCAATAGCCAATTCCTTGGTCTAGTTGCTCATGAGAAGAGATGAAGTGTGGTCACTGATTATACCACATGTATTTCCAAATCAAAGTATTGGGAGAATTATATGTCACCATATCCGCCCAAACCCCAATTTGGTCCAACATGAGAAAGCATTTCTAGCTTGATCTCTTCATTCCTTTTCCAAGGTTCAGAAAAAATCCAAGTATGAATAGCTTCTTTTCCAAGATAACTACTCAATTGGATGAAGATTGAAAGCTTTCTAGTAAAATCAAGAGAAAAGAAAAAAGAAGAATAATAAAAACTATTATTGATCCATCAAATTACAACAGAGCTCCCTAACCCAATGAAAGGAGTTTAGTTGTTCATAGCTCTGGGAATGGAAAGCAAAGATGGAGATTACATTTTGAAAGTTAAACTAGAAGTGCAGAGAAAGTAAAATATAGAGAGTAATTCTAATAATGCCAAAAGCTCTCTACTCTAGTTCAAAGCTACTCCTATATATACTACTCTTCTAATCTTCTAGTTGATTCTTCAAGTCTTGGATGTGGGCTTTTGGATCTTGAGTTGAAGCAGTTATCTTCTTCAGTGGGCTCAGCTTTACTTGCAGAGAAAGTGTGAAGTAGGCAGGGACTTTAGCTTAGGGCGTTAGTGGTGTTAACGTTAAGTGAAAATGTGGGGTTGAGAACGTTAGTGACAATTACCTTTTTCACTAACGTTCCTAAACCAAAGTGGTCCACGTTAACTTCAATGTTAGTGGCACTAACATGACCACTAACATTGACCCTTGGCCCTTTACAAACATTACTGGGGTTTACCTTTTTCAATAACGTTGAGACTACCCCTTTTTCCCTACGTTAGAGTTCACGTTAGAATAGTTAACGTGGCCTTTAACGTAGGCTTGCCAAATCTTCAAGAGCATTAGTGACACTTACCTTTGTCACTAACGCTTCAGAACGCCCCAACTTCCCTCGTTAGAGTTCACGTTAACTAGGTTAACGTGACTTCTAACGTGGTATTGATAGCCATCTCCAACGTTAGTGACAAAGGTGAGTGTCACTAACGTTGGCTCATCATCCCTCTTCTCCACGTTAGCTTCCACGTTAATGTAATTAACGTGGCAACTAACGTGGCTCATAGTGGCTCAATCCAATGTTAGTGACAAAGGTGAGTGTCACTAACGTTGGTGATTCTTGCTCCCTCCACGTTAGAGTCCACGTTAACTAGGTTAACGTGGCTTTTAATGGAGCCAATATGGGCTTAGTCCAACGTTAGTGACAAAGGTGAGTGTCACTAACGTTGGCATCATCTCTTCTTCTTCCATGTTAGAGCTTACGTTAACTAAGTTAACGTTGCTCTTAACGTGGCCAATTGCCCCTTTTGGAACGTTAGTGGCACTTACTTTTACCACTAACGTTGGAGTTCTACTTCTCTTCCACGTTAGCTTCCACGTTAACATAGTTAACGTGGCAACTAACGTGGGCTATGATGGCTCACGAAGGCGTTATTGGCAATCACTTTTCTCATTAACGTTGCAAGCTAGCCTTCATTCCACGTTACTGGTCACGTTAGCTAGACTAACGTGGCTGCTAACATGGTTATTCCTTGCTTCCTTTATCCTGAAATCAAGCAATAAAGTGCATCAAAGCTCTGATCCAAGTTATGAGACATGCATCATTCAATTTGTCCTTTAATTCATGCATAATTCTCATGAAATCATGTAAAATTCACAATGTTTGCTTGAATCAAGATGTAAGTGATTATCTACCCAAAACTTGCTTATTTCCTAAGAAAATGCATGAAACTACCTTAAAACCATAAAGAAAAGGTCAGTAAAACTGGCCAAAATGCCCTGGCATCAGGTGTATGACAGTTAGAAGAAACAGTGCTTCAACTTCCTTTGATTCTGAACCTGAGAAGACCTTCCTTAGATTAAGGAGGGAAGCAAGAGGGAAGAGAGTAGTTGGTGCTGAGGAAGAGGAGGAGTACTTTGAACCAGACATGGATGAGAATATGGAGAACCATCATGAAGAAGAGGCTCACAACCATGGCAGAGAAGGTCCAACACATCAGGCTGGAGAAGAGAGAAGAGTTCTGGGTTCTTACATCAACCCAAATCCAGGAAACTGTGGAAGTAGCATCCAAAGGCCAACCATACATACCAACAACTTTGAACTAAAGCCACAGCTCATCACCCTTGTTCAGAACAATTGTTCATTCGGAGGAAGTGTCCAAGAAGACCCCAATCAACATCTGACCACCTTCCTGAGGATATGCGATACTGTGAAGTGTAATGGTGTTCACCCTGACACTTATAGACTACTTCTGTTTCCCTTCTCACTTAAGGACAAAGCATCTAAATGGCTGGAATCCTTTCCAAAGGAGAGTTTAGCAACATGGGAAGACATGGTGAACAAATTCTTGGCAAGATTCTATCCTCCTCAACGAATCAACAGGTTGAGAGCTGAGGTACAAACCTTCAGGCAGCAAGATAGTGAGACTCTATATGAAGTATGGGAGAGGTTTAAGGACCTGACAAGAAGATGCCCGCCAGATATGTTCAATGAATGGGTGCAGTTGCACATTTTCTTTGAAGGCCTTTTGTATGAATCAAAGAAAGCAGTAGACCACTCATCCGGGGGATCTCTGAACAAGAAGAAGACCATTGAAGAAGCCATAGATGTCATTGAGACTGTAGCAGAGAATGACTACTTCTATGCTTCTGAAAGAGACAACACTAGAGGAATGATGGAGCTGAACAATGTGGATGCACTGCTAGCTCAAAACAAGCTTATTACCAAGCAATTGGCTGACCTTACCAAAAAGATGGAGAGGAATCAAGTGGCAGCAATCACCACCTTAGCAGCAGCTCAAGAAGGAGTGAATGAAGAAGCAGAGGGTGATCACGAACAATCCAACTACATTGAAAATTCACCTAGGCAGCACCATGACCCATACTCCAAAACATATAATCCCGGTTGGAGGAACCACCCAAACTTTGGGTGGGGAAACCAACAGGATCAAGGCCAAGATCAGAGATGCCACAACCCCAACAATAATGCAGCTCACCAACACTCCACACAGAGGTCATATCAACTCCCACCTAACAACACCTCTCAACATCCATACCAAAGTCAAAATGGCCCTTCTCATCCTTCCAATCTCAACTCTCCATCATCGGAAAAAAGACTATCAAGGATTGAGACTCTACTTGAGGGCATATGTAAGGAAATCCAAGATAACAAGGTGTTCAAGGAGGAGGTGCGAGACAATATCAAGAACTAGGGAGACACCATCAAGAGGCTGGAGTTTCAAGTGGGATACCTTTCTGAGAAGATCCTCAAACCTACTGATAGCTTCCCAAGTGACACAGAGAAAAATCCGAGAGGTGAAGCAAAGAAGGTCAGATGGGAAGATTGCAAGATGGTTACTATAAGTGATAAGGAGACTGAGGAAGAGCCGAACAAACCATTAGAACAACTTGAAGATACATCAGCAGGAAAGTAGGAAGAGAATCATCAAGAAACCACAATCACACAGAAGGAGCTGCTGAGACTCTATGCACCCTTTTCCCAAATACTCAATGGTGGTGTAGAGAAGAGAATATACTCAAGGTTTCTTTACATGTTTCCATCTCTCCATGTAAACATACCATTCATCAAGGCCCTCCAACAAATGCCCTCATACATTAAGTATATGAAGGAGCTGCTAACCAGGAAAAGCTCACTCAAGGGAGGACAAACAATAGTGATGAATAAGGAGTGCAGTGCTCTCATTCAAACAGAGTTGCCTACAAAAAGGAAGGACCCAAGGAGTTTTCACATCCCCTGTGCCATAGGAGAAACACTGATTGATAAGGGACTCTGTGACCTGGGAGCAAGCATCAACTTAATGCCTCTATCTCTAATGAAGAAGCTGCAGATCAATGACCTAATTCCCACAGACGTAGTCATCAAGCTGGCTGACTGATGTTAGGATTTTTGCCAATAAAGAATTTCATAAAAAAATAGTTGCATTGTAGATATAGTCTCTATATCAACAGAAATCCCTTCGTACAAACGTTTTAGTTGTCACAAGTAACAAACCCTTTTAAAATTGATAACCGAGTATTTAAATCTCGGGTCGTCTTCTCAAGGAATTGCAGGGAGGTATGTTCTTATTATTGGTTATGAGTTTGTAAATTAGAGGTTTTAGAAATTAGGGAGCAGTATGTTGCATAAGAAGAATAAAATAAATAAATAACTATAAAATAAACTCTTGGCAAGGTATGAAAACAGGAAGTCCTATCCTGGTTATCCTTATCAATTGTAATGAGAATTGGATTTTTCTCCCACTTTGTTGACCTCTAACTATGAAGGTAAGTTAAGTGGATGAATTAATTTTTATTCCTCAGGTCCTAGTCTTTCCTTGGGAAAGGCTAGAGTTATTGGAACTCGAATTAATTCTTGAAGAATTCTAATTTTCAATCAACAATGAGTTTGATAACTCAAGTGTTTCCAATGATTCAACCAAAGCCAAAAGGGAAGAAAGTCTACTTGAATGAAAATAACTTGGATAAACACAGAGCATTAATAAATTAAAGAGAGCAATCATAAGTCTGAAATACCTCAAATTATATTAAATAAAATATTCAAATCATAACATGGAAAAGTTCATAAATTAAATTGGGAAAATAAATAAAAATAAAGAACCTGTGATTGAGAGCCACTCCTAAAACTAAGAGAAATCCTAAATCCTAATCCTAAGAGAGAGGAGAGAACCTCTCTCTCTAAAAACTACATCTACTCCTAAAATTGTAAATATGAGAGCCTTTTTATATCCTCTAATCTGTGTTTTCTGGGCCGCAAACTGGGTCGGAAACAGCCCAGAAATCGCTGGAGGAGAAATCTGCCACGCTAGTTTTTCGTCACTGCGACGCGACCGCATGGAGCACGCCATCGCGTCACCTAGCATTAGAGCAACTATGACTTATTATATATCAAATCGAAGCTCCGGACGTTAGCTTTCCAACGCAACTAGAACCGCATCATTTGGACCTCTGTAGCTAAAGTTATAGCCGTTTGAGTGCAAAGAGGTCAGGCTGGACAGCTTAGCAATTTCTTCAGCTTCTTGTATTCCTTCCACTTTAGCATGCTTCCTTTTCATCCTCTGAGCCATTCCTGCCCTGTAATCTCTGAAATCACTTAACACACATATCAAGGCATCTAATGGTGATAAGAGAGGATTAATATTAGAAATTATAAGTCCAAAGAAGCATGTTTTCAATCAAGGCACATAATTAGGATGGCAAATGTAAAACCATGCAAATAGTATGAATAAGTGGGTAAAGAGTTGATAAAAACCACTCAAATGAGCACAAGATAAACCAGAAATAGAGGTTTATCAACCTCCCCACACCTAAACAATAGCATGTCCTCATGCTAAGCTCAAGAGAAACTATAAAGGTGAAGAGGAATGATAGAATGTATGAAATGCAACCTACCTATGTGAATGCAACTACATGCAAAAATGTTTCTACCTACTTGGTTAAAAGCAAATAAGTTCTCCAAGACAAACATAAATCAAATTCCACTAATTCAAATTATACAATAAAAAGCAAATAAACTTGTAAGAAGACAGCTCATGAAAGCAGGGAACATAGAATCAAGCATTAAACCCTCACTGGTACTGTATATCACTCTAATCTCTCAAGTGTATAGGGTTATTCACTCTACTCTTCTCTAGTCATGCTTTCTAAACCTTGTTCTTCATCTAACCAATCAACATTATTTAATGTACCAATGCAAACATCATGAGGTCTTTTCAAGGTTGTAATGGGGCTAAGGTGAAGGTAAGGATATATGTATGGCCAAGTGAGCTATAATATGAATCTTTAATTAACCTAAACTTTCACCTGACATACATATACTCTATATAATTCTAATTCATGCCTAGCTACCCAAGATTCCCACTTTTACATCACATACTCATGTATCAACTTTTTCTTTTTAATTTATCACATGTGCATTGATTTTTTCATTAACTCAACATTGGGGTAATTTTGTCCTCTTATTTATTTATTTATATTATATATATATATATATATATATATATATTTTTTTTTTTTCTTTTTCTCGTTTTCTTTTCTTTTCTCTTTTTTTTTTGAATCATAAAAGCAAACATAACTTATCAATGTACATGGATTTTTTATTATTTTTCTATTTTGGTTTTTCATGAGTAGGTTCCCAAATTTTCCATATTCAAATAAATTAAAAACATGATACATTCCCTTATCAACCCATGTTCCCACAATTTCCCATACTTATTTGATACACAATCTCTATCTTAAGCTAACCAAAGATTCAATTGGGATAATTAATTTGTTTTCCACTTAAGGCTAGTGATGTGGTAAAATATAGAACAAATGGGGATTAAATGGATCAAACTGGCTAATAAGGGTGATTTAAAGGGTAGGCTTGTTTGGGATAAGTGAGCTAAAATCAAACAATGGCCTCAATCATATGCAAGCATGTAACACATTAAACATTGGACATATAGAATGGAACAAAGCAAAGATTGCAATTATAGAGAAGAAAACACACAAGAATAAAATATTTATTGTTAAATAATGTAACCATATAAATAAGCTCAAAATCTCACAGGTTGTGTGTTCTTTGGCTCAAAAACCATGTTCCAAATACAACCTCAAACAAGTTTTAACATAATTTTTTTTTCAATTTAAATTAGTGAAATTTTTCAAAGATAGGGTCTTAAAAGAATTTTATTACTTTAACCAAGTAGTAACTAAATGCATAAAATCAAACAAATATGCAAATGCAATAACTAATTTAACAAAGAAAATTAAACATTGGTGCTAAAATATGAAGTGACTAACCCATGGAAGTCGGTATCGACCTCCCCACACTTAAAGATTGCTCCGTCCTCGGTGCATGCTGAGATGTGCAGGTGGACGGGTTGCTCCAACTGACGCTTGTAGATAGAGGTGTCTCAGTTGGAGATCTCTTAGTTCCTTTCCTTGCTGGTGTCTTGTCAGTGACCTTCTCTTTTTCTTTCTTGGTACCCATGCCTAAGGAGGAAGAAAAAGGAAGAGTGTAAAATATAGAAAACTAAGACTGGAAGGGAGGAAATTCCAAGTAATAAGGAATGCCAAAGGAAAGATGATAGCCCAACTACATGGTAGCTACAACATGTAGGAAAGACAACAATAAAGATCAAAAGGGGCAATTCAAAATAATTAGATGCAAGAGGATAAAAACATGCAAATAATTGGCATGAGAAGCATAGCTCAAGCATAAATGTGCCAAATTAAAGAGCATGTGTAATGATGACAATTGTGAATGATAATCTCAAATACATTGGGTGTGCAAGTTAAAAATAGGGATGAAAATAATGTAATCCAAATGTATATGAGAGCCATAAGTAAATGTCAATTGTCAAATCTTTCCTCAGAATAGCCACTACATGCTCAAATAAATTAAGGCACTTATCCAAATAAAACTCCAACACCAACATAAAAATGCATGAAAAAGAATTGAAAAAGAAAAAGGAAAGAACAAATAAATGCATTAAATTAAAGGGATAGAAGAGTAGAGGGGAAGAAGAAGAGAAAGAAAGAAGAAAGAAGGAAAGATAGAAGAAATAAGGATTACAAAAGAAAAGATAAGATAATTGGCACTAATCTGGATAGGTTGTGCGACGCTGGCGACGCGGTTGCGTGGGTGACGTGGTCGCGTGGTGCGCAATAAGGTCAGGTGACGCGGACGCATGGGGCACGCGATCGCGTGACTCGATTTGTGCTAGTGGCACGAGTGCAGCCTCGCGGTCGCACAACGCTCTGTTCAAAACTTAGTATTGCCAAAATCCAGGGTGACGCGGTCGCGTGGTCGACGCGATCGCGCGGGTGGCCTTATTTCTAATATGACGCGGACGTGTAGGTGACGCGTTCGCGTGGTAGGGCTTGTGCTGCTAGCACGGGTCCAACCCAATTCCAGCTCAACTTTCGGCCATACACCCTTGTTACGCCGATTTACAGGGCCACGCGGTCGCGTGGGTGACGCGGACGCGTGGGGGAAGCTATTTTGCAAATGACGCGGCCGCATCAGCGACGCGGTCGCGTGGGACGGTTTGTGCCATTGGCACGCCTCCAGCCCTGCTCTTGCGTAACTCTCTGTTCAATTTCTTTTCCTCCTAACGCACTGGTGACGCGGACGCGTCAGCGACGCCGCCGCGTCACGTGCATGCTCTTTTTTTCTGAAAAAAATGCAGAATGTAGTGTTAATATGAATGTGATGTAAAACTCCAGGTTCAATATAATATAATATAATAAAATAAAACTCGAAAACAAATAAAAATAAAAAAGGAACGATCATACCATGGTGGGTTGTCTCCCACCTAGCACTTTTAGTTAAAGTCCTTAAGTTGGACATTGGATGAACTTCCTGTTATGGTGGCTTGTGCTTGAACTCATCCAGGAATCTCTACCAATGTTTGTAATTCCAATGGCCTCCGGGATCCCAAACTAGGCACGTAAAGCCTTTGAGTAGCTTCAAACAGATTCTTAGGCTCCCGGGGTATCGGATGTCAGAACAGATTCCAGGATCCCAAATCTTGCTTTTACACCCATCCTTGTCGGGATCTGTATTTTTCCAACTGGGTGATAAGTAATTTGAATTCTCACTGCAGCTACCAAACAGCTTCCTAGACCCACTCAGTTGAGCTTTACACCAACCTTTGCGTTTAAACTTAAAGCTTCCCACCATGATGAACCTTGCAGGACAATTCTTACCACTGGCCATCTTCCTCTTACTCTTAATGTTACAAAGAGCTCTAAGTTGACCATCCGTTTCCAGTAGCCCATATTCAAGTGGAATTAGAAAGCTAAGGGATATGAATTTTACCCACTTGAATGTTGTGAAGGATGATGGCAACTTAGGGGGAGGTATTTTCAATGAAATTGCAAGCTCCACTCCCTTGTGCTCTTCTCTGATAATTACCACCTCTTTGCAAGCTTCTTCAATTTCAACCTCTTCCTCTTGGTAGCTTTCTTCCAATTCAATCTCCTCTTCATTGCTTTCCAAGGGCATGGGAGGTTGTGCTTCTTCTTCTTGAATCTCCACCTCTTGATCAACCTCTTCCAAGTCTTCAACTGTGATATGCCTTGGAGGTTGTACACCCTCCTCAGCATCAATTTCAAATGTCTTGGAAGGGGGTTCTATGACTGGACTTTCCCATGGAGGTTCTGCATCTCCTAAGTCTTTAACCAATTCTTCTTCTTTGATAATTATAGCTTCCTCCATTTGTTCCAGTACAAAGTTATGTTCCATACTGTCCACCGGAGTTTCTAATGTCTCCTTCATGCTACGTTCATCATTAGATTATCCACATGAAGCCATGGGGGTTCCTTGAGTGTCCGAACGTCAGGAAACTAATTGATTTATCGCTTGCTCCAATTGACGAATGGTTGCCTGAAATCGATCCACTGTTTCCTTGAAATGATCCTTTGTCTCTTGATGCACTCGGCTTTCATAAATAGGATCATAGTGCTCTTGGATTGATGGATATGGAGATGGTGAATATTGAAGTGGTGGTTCTTGTGAGTAATTGGGTTGGAATTGAGGTGGTTCTATATATGGTTCATATGGCTCATAAGGTGGTTGGTATGGTGGTTGAGGGTTAGGGTCATATGGAGGTGAATGACGGAAAGGGGCTTGTGAGTATGGTGGTCCAAAGTCATGTTGAGGAGAGGATTCATAGGCATATGGTGGTGGTTGTTGATAGTCCATTGGAGGTGGTTGTTGCCATGAGGGTTGATCAAATCCTTGTGGCTCCTCCCATCTTTGATTGTTCCAACCTTGATGCCTGTTCTCATTGTAATTTCTTCTTCCTGCAACATAATTGTAACTAGACTCATAGCCAAAGGGGTGAGAGTTCATAGTAGCAAATAAAAATTAAAAAGAAAAATAAAAAAAAATTACAATTAAAAGGTTATTTAAATTTTGAATTTGAAAATTAAATTTTGAAATTTGAATTTTTGAAATTTGAAATTTGAAAATTTTTAAATTTGAATTTTGAAAAAAAAATTTCAATTTGAATTTTGAAATTTGATTTTTGAAATAAGATAAGATAAGATAAAAATTTTAAAATAAAAATCAATAACCTCTTAATTTACGAAAAAGTAAAAAAAAATAAAAATAAAAACAGATCAAAAAGCAAATATTTACAATAACCAATAATAAGGCACACGTTTGCAATTCCCTGGCAACGGCGCAATTTTGATGTTATGATTTTTGCAAGTAAAGAATTTCATAAAAAAAAACAGTTGCGTTGTAGATATAGTCTCTATACCGACAGAAATCCCTTCGTACAAACGTTTTGGTTGTCACAAGTAACAAACCCCTTTTAAAATTGATAACCGAGTATTTAAACCTCGGGTCGTTTTCTCAAGGAATTGCAGGGAGGTATGTTCTTATTATTGGTTATGAGTTTGTAAATTTGGAGTTTTAGAAATTAGGGAGCAGTATGTTGCATAAGAAGAATAAAATAAATAAATAACTATAAAATAAACTCTTGGCAAGGTATGAAAACATGAAGTCCTATCCTGGTTATCCTTATCAATTGTAATGAGAATTGGATTTTTCTCCTACTTTGTTGACCTCTAACTATGAAGGTAAGTTAAGTGGATGAATTAATTTTTATTCCTCAGGTCCTAGTCTTTCCTTGGGAAAGGCTAGAGTTATTGGAACTCGAATTAATTCTTGAAGAATTCTAATTTTCAATCAACAATGAGTTTGATAACTCAAGTGTTTCCAATGATTCAACCAAAGCCAAAAGGAAAGAAAGTCTACTTGAATGAAAATAACTTGGATAAACACAGAGCATTAATAAATTAAAGAGAGCAATCATAAGTCTGAAATACCTCAAATTATATTAAATAAAACATTCAAATCATAAAATGGAAAAGTTCATAAATTAAATTGGGAAAATAAATAAAAATAAAGAACCTGTGATTGAGAACCACTCCTAAAACTAAGAGAAATCCTAAATCCTAATCCTAAGAGAGAGGAGAGAACCTCTCTCTCTCTAAAAACTACATCTACGCCTAAAATTGTGAATATGAGAGCCTTTTTATGAATGGATGTATTTTCCCACTTTATAGCCTCTAATCTGTGTTTTCTGGGCCGCAAGTTGGGTCGGAAACAGCCCAGAAATCGCTGGAGAAGAAATCTGCCACGCTGGTTTTTCGTCACTGCGACGCGGCCGCATGGAGCACGCGGTCGCGTCGCCTAGCCTCAAAACAACTATGGCATATTATATATCAAATCGAAGCCCCGGACGTTAGCTTTCTAACGCAACTGGAACCGCATCATTTGGACTTCTGTAGCTAAAGTTATAGCCGTTTGTGTGCGAAGAGGTCAGGCTGGAAAGCTTAGCAATTTCTCCAACTTCTTGTATTCCTTCCACTTTTGCATGCTTCCTTTTCATCCTCTGAGCCATTTCTGTCCTGTAATCTCTGAAATCACTTAACACACATATCAAGGCATTTAATGGTGATAAGAGAGGATTAATATTAGAAATTATAAGTCCAAAGAAGCATGTTTTCAATCAAGGCACATAATTAGGAAGGCAAATGTAAAACCATGCAAATAGTATGAATAAGTGGGTAAAGAGTTGATAAAAACCACTCAAATGAGCACAAGATAAACCATGAATTAGAGGTTTATCACTGACAAAACTCAAAAACAAGCAGTGGGAGTGGTTGAAAATGTGTTGGTGAAAGTGGGAAACTATTTCCTCCCACAGATTTTGTCATATTGGAAATGGAAGAGAGTCCCATCCACCCTATCATATTGGGAAGACCGTTCCTAGCTACAGCCAGAGCACTCATAGATGTGGAGCGAGGAGAGCTAATACTGAGAATACATGATGAACAACTCACATTCAATGTCTTCAAACCCTCACAAGAAGCAGACCAGGAAAACAAGGAACCAAGGGAAAATCACAACAAAGCACTGGTAGAAGAAACAAGCACTGAAGCACAAAATGTACACCTGGGAATCCCCTTGGTTGATAAGCAAAACAGCCAGAAGGTGTCACAGCTAAAGGAAACTCAAGTGGAGCCAAAACCACCAGAATCATATGAGACCAGCAACAAAATCTCCCTAGGAAAAGAGACCACAAAGAGCAGGATAACAGCAAAAGAAACAAAGAAGAAGGCACCAAGGAGATGGAGGAACAAGAAGATCCCTACAGAAGATTTCTCTCCAGGGAATAAAGTGATCTCAGCTTACTTCCCAGATATCCCACCTCATCTCCCCACCATCCCATCTCAGCTACCCAAGGTTTTCACCATCAACAAAGTTCTCTCCCTAGAACATGTAGAGATCCTTGATGAAGCCAATGGATATAGGTTTACTGCAAGAGGAGAAGATCTGAAGCACTACCAACCACCCTGACAAAAGGTAGAACGTCAAGCTAGTGACGCTAAAGAAGCGCTTCATGGGAGGCAACCCATGTTTTACATGCTTTTAAAGTAGTTAATAAAACAAGGTTCATGAAATTCAAATCAACTTTGACATATCCTTGAATGCAACATATAGTGAAGAACAAGTTTGGTGTTCAAGGCACACTAAGAGAACATGAATGCAACTCATAGCATGTCACTCTTAGCACCTTGAACAAATCTTCTTCCACCACAGTGCCACAAACTAAGTTTGGTGTCACCAATGTTGCACACATGGACATTTAGTCGGTTAGTTGGTTTGCACTCATGAATAGCAATTAGTAACTAGAAACAAAAATTTCAAACAGTAGTTGCTCTTTCTCTTCTTTTTAAATTTTGCCGCCACTTTTCACAATTTTATTAATCATATTTCTTTTATTTTGTAGAAGAATTGATGGGACAATTGAAGGAGGGTTCGGCCACCATAAAAAGAGAGGACTATACACGTGTCTTCAAGGGGATTGCATTGGGAATCATTGCCATGCAACATTGGAAGAAGAATAAGCTTGGAAACTGAACCAACCCTGTAACGACCCAATTTCTGGTACGTCATGATCATACTAGAAACTGAGTGCTACCAACTTGTCAACCTAATTATTATCTATTATTTATTATATGAGCCTGATTTGTTGTTAAAAGCATAGTTATTTTACGAGGTACTTTTTTATTTAAAAACGTTTGGGTTTAACAACAGAATCATTTATAATCAATCCACAAATACTAACAAATAAAACATTTATAAACAACCACACATAAATACATATCAAGCAGTTGACAACATTTAGTTATCTAACCTTTATTAGGGTAAAGATATTTAGTTAGAACACCCCTAGATATAGCTAGGTAATAACTATATACATATATATACATACAACATCCCAGGTCCTGACCTGTTCAAGAAGTCCTTAAGCTGGCGCCCAGGCTAGCCTAAACTCTATACTCACCTAGTCCCTCTAAACTACTAAAGTGAGGAAAAGTACGTTCTAGGTCTTTAAAACTCGAGTCAGGTAGAACGTCATCAAAAGGTGGAACATCATCTTCTACTCCTCTGCACGATAAGATATTGCTGTATGACATCACTCCAGTACCTCATCAAGTAGCCACATAACAAGAGTCTCGTACATAGGATTTAGGTTAAAGTTCGCGTACAAATGGGGAGCAGACGTTGGCTGGTCTCACCGTATATACATATGAACAGAGAACGGGATTCACCCTAGACTCAGAAGACTACCTAGAGCGGAATCCTCTTTGTGAACGGTCATCAGCGAACTACGGAAGTGTACCCAAGCTTCCATCTGAAGGGGGAAGGGAGAGAGAGAAGGGGTAAGAACTGGGAAGTTCTTAGTAGGGCCGGGGTTATTAGTTAAGTTCATTAATTCCGTGTTGTTTAGCAGACAAATAGCAGAATACAAGAAGTAGTAAATAGAAGATACATATAAATAGAGAAAATAGAGAAAACAGAAAGCAAAAAACAAACAAAAGAATACAAGAAAATAAAACACAGATACAGTGAATAGAATACAAACAAAGAAAGCATACATTCATTCAACAATCATAACAGAGGAAATGCACAACCAAGTATGATGCATGTCTGTCCTATGCAGGCCATGAGCTCACGTGTCGGTTTACACACTACAACCCGACATTACCTAGGAACTAGTCCTAGATATGGCTTATTTTCTGTAGGTGAACTTCGGCCTACAGAAATAGCACTCCCGTAAATGAACTTCGGCTTACAGGAATAGTCTAAACACAACACAACAACTTTCTGTCGGTGAACTTCGGCCTACAGAAATAGCACCTATGTAAGTGAACTTCGGCTTACAGGTATCACAACTCTCTGTAGGTGAACTTCGGCCTACAGGAGCAACACCCTGAGATACACAATTGATATTCACTGTAGGTGAACTTCGGCCTACAAGAATAACAACTTACTGTAGGTGAACTTGGGCCTACAGGACCTCTAGGGCCAACAGAAAAGCAGCAGATGAATATACAAATATCTCTAGAGTTGCCTTAACGCAACAAATGACCTTCCAACAGGCCCTCTGCTTGTTCTTTATTCTCTTTATCATATTACTCTTTTCACTTTGAATTTTTACTCTGCTCTGATTACTCTTTTCTCTGTATCTCTTTACTTTTCTCTGGTTTCTCTGTTCTCTGTGTTTTCTTTACTCTGCTCTGATTTCTCTGCTTAACGTATGTATTTAAAGCTTATGTAAATTTCGGTATGAATAGTATGTCTGTCCCAAGTATAGGTTCATTAAGTCTATACTGAAATAGTTTAACTTTTCATATAATACCTAACCCTAGTCGCGACTCAAGTACTAACTAAGTTGCCCTAGTTTGTTCACTAGTCTCTGTCTGTTTTTCTATCGTTAAAACTTTACAGACTTTTCTTTCGATTTTTATCTCCTCTTCAACTTTTTATCTTTTATTTATCTTTGCCTCACTAATATGTTTTTCCCACTCCCTAAGTGTTTTATAAAAGTAATTATGAGATTCTGCGCTTAAAGTTGTCTTTCTAAAGCTTTTACAGAAAACTGCCTTTTCCGTATTATTTTATTATTTTTATTAAAATATTATTTTTAATTAAATATTATTATTTAATATTTTTTTATTTTTTTATTATTTTATCATTAAATTTTCGAAAATTAACTTACTTTTACTTTTAACCTTTAAAATTCATTTTTTACCACCCTAACTTTCAGAAATTACAAAATAACCCCCCAAACACCAAAATATTTACTTCCTTGCCCTTTTATGGATCAAAAAGGTGTTCTTCATTGTTCTTCATCACACTCAAAGTGTTCTTCATGTTCTTCATAAATTCTTCAGATTCTTTCTCTGTTTTTACCCGTTTTTCAGTCTTTTCAGCAACCGATTTTTATTATAATTCATAATAAATTAGCAGCCAATATAACCCCATCTTTTCTACATGATTTTAACAAAAATTGAACCTCAATTTAAGCTCTAGGGTTTCGTTTTCCAGCAGCCACAAGAACACACATTCATAGCTTGAATTTCATCAAATTTCATCAAATTTTCACCAAAATTTCAACAAGAATTACTCATACAAACAATCAATTTCAAGCACAGACAAACCATATCATAATCACATAACTCAAACACAATCAATCAAGATTAAATTCGTCAATCCCTACCTGGTTTTGCTGCTCCTAATTCAATTAAACTTTCAGGTGGTCCTTAAGCACTTTTTCCTCCTAAATCACATCAAGAACAACTTTAAATCCAAAAACTCTCAACTGACCAAATCTCACTCAGTATGTTAGGAAGAGATATTTCACCTTAGACTTGCTGGAAATTCACGTTTCTTGGCCCTCAAGTCAAGTTAAGCATGATTCCTAAGGAAGAACATCAAAAAAATACATGTTTTGCATGGTTTTCCTTGAAAACCGAATTGAAATGGGAGGGAGACAGCCATCTCACCTTATTTCCAGCCTTGATAAGTTATATGGTTATGTAGAGGAAGAAGAGAGGATCATTTTGGTGAAATCGGAGTTTTGATTTGAGTTTTAGTTCAGAAGAAATCAAGCTTTGAAGATTAAGTGTTCATGAAAGTTTCTCTCTTTTCTCTCTTGTTATTTTCGGTCAAAATGATGAAATGAGACAGCCTTGGAGGTCTTGGGGGTGTAAGGTGAGTTGTGATTGGTTGGCTTGGAGGTGGATTAAAATAATATTAAAATATCTCTGGTGTACAACTACTAAAACTAGGTGTATCGGAACACTCGTAAAAACATCTCTAAAAATTATTTTCTGAGCTACTAGCATAAATGACACTAGTAACATATTTATTGTGAGAATAAAACATGTATGATGAGGCCTTAGCATTGCTAAATTCATCAGAGAGTGCTGGTGCTAAGCTGCACCAGTAAACCGTAAACCCGATTAAACCAGTTTTCTGTTTTTAAGAAAAACAGACCAGGTAACCTTATAATATCATTCAAGAATTTTCTAATACTAATATAATGATAATATTATACTATTATCTCTCTCCTCTCATGAATCGAGGCCGGTTCGTCAAACAGAGACTATTTATGAAAGTCAGAATTGAAACTGCCAACCGATACAGTTCAAAAACTAGGTTCTTCATGACCGTGTTATCGAGCTTGCCTCCGAAAAGGTTCTAGCTTAAGGATGACATAATGACAATGAGGATTGAGATACTTGTTGATATAGAAGAGGTGTTCCCTTTACTGATCTTCTGGCGAAAGCCGTGCCTTCGGAAAAGATCTCGCATACTCAAAAATCAGGGTTGTTACATTCTACCCTCTTGAAAGAAAATTTTGCCCTCAAAATTTTAGCCACATGCACGAATCCATCTTCAAGAAGTCTATTTCCTTCAAGCCATCCTGACGAAGATATCAGTTCATTCCTTACAGCATCTAAATATCACATAGCCGTGGCCATGGAGATCATAACAGCTATAAGAATAGTTGTGCCTCTCTCAAATTTGTCGTTCGGAAGTCGATTAAACCATGCCTATTCACAGTCATTGAGGTCTTATCTGCACAAACAATCAATATTAAGGTGATCAGTCTTAATATCTCAAGCTAGGCACGAACATTCCCAAAATGAGCACTCATAGACATTCATGCCAAATGTATCTTGAAGATACCCTAACAGCATGAGACACACAAGCAGAGTATGCAATGAAGCATAGTCAGTCCACTCCCCAGGCGCTATTGGGAACGAACTGCTCTGATACCAAATTGTAACGACCCAATTTCTGGTACGTCATGATCATACTAGAAACTGAGTGCTACCAACTTGTCAACCTAATTATTATCTATTATTTATTATATGAGCCTGATTCGTTGTTAAAAGCATAGTTATTTTACGAGGTACTTTTTTATTTAAAAATGTTTGGGTTTAAAAACAGAATCATTTATAATCAATCAACAAATAATAACAGATAAAACATTTATAAACAACCACACATAAATACATATCAAGCAGTTGACAACATTTAGTTATCTAACCTTTATTAGGGTAAAGATCTTTAGTCAGAACACCCCTAGATATAGCTAGGTAATAACTATATACATATATATACATACAACATCCCAGGTCCTGACCTGTTCAAGAAGTCCTTAAGCTGGCACCCAGGCTAGCCTAAACTCTATACTCACCTAGTCCCTCTAAACTACTAAAGTGAGGGAAAGTACGTTCTAGGTCTTTAAAACTCAAGTCAGGTGGAACGTCATCAAAAGGTGGAACATCATCTTCTACTCCTCCGCACGATCAGATATTGCTGTATGACATCACTCCAGTACCTCATCACGTAGCTACATGACAAGAGTCTCGTACATAGGATTTAGGTTAAAGTTCACGTACAAACGGGGTGTAGATGTTGGCTGGTCTCACCGTATATACATATGAACAGAGAACGGGATTCACCCTAAACTCAGAAAACTACCTAGAGCGGAATCCTCTTTGTGAACGGTCATCAGTGAACTACGGAAGTGTACCCAAGCTTCCATCTGAAGGGGGAAGGGAGAGAGAGAAGGGGTAAGAACTGGGGAGTTCTTAGTAGGGCCAGGGTTATTAGTTAAGTTCATTAATTTTGTGTTGTTTAGCAGAAAAATAGCAGAATACAAGAAGCAGTAAATAGAAGATACATATAAATAGAGAAAATAGAGAAAATAGAAAGCAAAACACAAACAAAAGAATACAAGAAAACAAAACACAGACACAGTGAATAGAATACAAAGAAAGAAAGCATACATTCATTCAACAATCATAACAGAGGAAATGCACAACCAAGTATGATGCATGTCTGTCCTATGCAGGCCATGAGCTCACGTGTCGGTTTACACGCTGCAGCCCGACATTACCTAGGAACTAGTCCTAGATATGGCTTATTTTCTGTAGGTGAACTTCGGCCTACAGAAATAGCACTCCCGTAAGTGAACTTTGGCTTACAGGAATAGTCTAAACACAACACAACAACTTTCTGTAGGTGAACTTTGGCCTACAGAAATAGCACCTCTGTAAGTGAACTTCGGCTTACAGGTATCACAACTCTCTGTAGGTGAACTTCGGCCTACAGGAGCAACACCCTGAGATACACAATTGATATTCACTGTAGGTGAACTTCGGCCTACAAGAATAACAACTTACTGTAGGTGAACTTGGGCCTACAGGACCTCTAGGGCCAACAGAAAAGCAGCAGATGAATATACAAATATCTCTAGAGATGCCTTAACGCAACAAATGACCTTTCAACAGGCCCTCTGCTTGTTCTTTATTCTCTTTATCATATTACTCTTTTCACTTTGAATTTTTACTCTACTCTGATTACTCTTTTCTCTGTATCTCTTTACTTTTCTCTTGTTACTCTGTTCTCTGTGTTTTCTTTACTCTGCTCTGATTTTTCTGCTTAACGTATGTATTTAAAGCTTATGTAAATTTCGGTATGAATAGTATGCCTGTCCCAAGTATAGGTTCATTAAGTCTATACTGAAACAGTTTAACTTTTCATATAATACCTAACCCTAGTCACGACTCAAGTACTAACTAAGTTGCCCTAGTTTGTTCACTAGTCTCTGTCTGTTTTTCTATCGTTAAAACTTTACAGACTTTACTTTCAATTTTTATCTCCTCTTCAACTTTTTATCTTTTATTTATCTTTGCCTCACTAATATGTTTTTACCACTCCCTAAGTGTTTTATGAAAGTAATTATGAGATTCTGCGCTTAAAGTTGTCTTTCTAAAGCTTTTACAGAAAACTGCCTTTTTCGTATTATTTTATTATTTTTATTAAAATATTATTTTTAATTAAATATTATTATTTAATATTTTATTATTTTTTTATTATTTTATCATTAAATTTTCGAAAATTAACTTACTTTTACTTTTAACCTTTAAAATTCACTTTTTACCACCCGTAACTTTTAATATTTCTACTTTTACCACCCTAACTTTCAGAAATTACAAAATAACCCCCCAAACACCAAAATATTTACTTCCTTGCCCTTTTATGGATCAAAAAGGTGTTCTTCATTATTCTTCATCACACTCAAAGTGTTCTTCATGTTCTTCATAAATTCTTCAGATTCTTTCTCTGTTTTTACCCGTTTTTCAGTCTTTTCCGCAACCAATTTTTACTAAAATTCATAATAAATTAGCAGCCACTAAAACCCCATCTTTTCTACATGATTTTAACACAAATTGAACCTCAATTTAAGCTCTAGGGTTTCGTTTTCCAGCAGCCACAAGAACACACATTCATAGCTTGAATTTCATCAAATTTCATCAAATTTTCACCAAAATTTCAACAAGAATTACTCATACAAACAGTCAATTTCAAGCACAGCCAAACCATATCATAATTACACAACTCAAACACAATCAATCAAGATTAAATTCGTCAATCCCTACCTGGTTTTGCTGCTCCTAATTCAATTAAACTTTCAGGTGGTCCTTAAGCACTTTTTCCTCCTAAATCACATCAAGAACAACTTTAAATCCAAAAACTCTCAACTGACCAAATCTCACTAGTATGTTAGGAAGAGATATCTCACCTTAGACTTGCTCGAAATTCACGTTTCTTGGCCCTCAAGTCAAGTTAAGCATGATTCCTAAGGAAGAACATCAAAAAAATACATGTTTTGCATGATTTTCCTTGAAAACCGAATTGAAATGGGAGGGAGACAGCCATCTCACCTTATTTCCAGCCTTGATAAGTTATATGGTTATGTAGAGGAAGAAGAGAGGATCATTTTGGTGAAATCGGAGTTTTGATTTGAGTTTTAGTTCAGAAGAAATCAAGCTTTGAAGATTAAGTGTTCATGAAAGTTTCTCTCTTTTCTCTCTTGTTATTTTCGGCCAAAATGATGAAATGAGACAGCCTTGGAGGTCTTGGGGGTGTAAGGTGCGTTGTGATTGGTTGGCCTGGAGGTGGATTAAAATAATATTAAAATATCTCTGGTGTACAACTACTAAAACTAGGTGTATCGGAACACTCGTAAAAACATCTCTAAAAATTATTTTCTGAGCTACTAGCATAAATGACACTAGTAACATATTTATTGTGAGAATAAAACATGTATGATGAGGCCTTAGCATTGCTAAATTCATCAGAGAGTGCTGGTGCTAAGCTGCACCAATAAACCGTAAACCCGGTTAAACCTGTTTTCTGTTTTTAAGAAAAACAGACCAGGTAACCTTATAATATCATTCAATCATTTTCTAATACTAATATAATGATAATATTATACTATTATCTCTCTCCTCTCATGAATCGAGTCCGGTTCGTCAAACAGTGACTATTTATGAAAGTCAGAATCGAAACTGCCAACCGATACGGTTCAAAAACTAGGTTCTTCATGACCATGTTATCGAGCTTGCCTCCGAAAAGGTTCTAGCTTAAGGATGACATAATGACAATGAGGATTAAGATACTTGTTGATATAGAAGAGGTGTTCCCTTTACTGATCTTCTGGCAAAATCCGTGCCTTCGGAAAAGATCTCGCATACTCAAAAATCAGGGTTGTTACAAACCCCATCATAAAGTTGATGATCCTTGTGCTCATCCATTGTTAAACCCCATCCGTCCATCACACAACCACCCCATCGATCCACACCTTTCATTCACTCATCACTTTCCTATATAAGTGATTCCTAGTCCGTACTCCCCTTCACATTCCAATTCCCATTCTTTATACTTCACACCTTCGGAACCCAAATCCCTTTATCTCACCTTATCTTAACCGGCCAAAGTCCATCACTAACCTCAACACCTTCACTTCTCAAAAAAAATCACTCATGGCATCGTCAAGCTCTAAAAGAAGAAAGGGGAAGGAGCCTATGGAGCAACGCCCTTTTGATGAAAAGAAGTTTAGAACCTTTCACCATGCACTTCAATTTCGATGGATGGCTGATAAGGAGATCATATATGAGCTAGGCTTTCAAGTCAAGAAAACTGAGTGTCCCGAAATCACAAAGAAGGTAGAAAAGAGAAGATGGGAGCTCCTCACCGATCTTGTCACCGTGAGAATAAATGCAACACTCGTAAGAGAGTTTTACACAAATGCAGTGAGGTATGATAGGAAAGAGGAATCTTATATAAGCTTTGTGAGAGGAGTAATGGTGGATTTTAGTCCCATGAGCATCATGAGGGTGTTGAAGCTACGAACCATACCATTTGAGGAAGAGAGCTATCAATCTCGAATAGATGGTAGTCCTAATTATGACCAGATTGTGAAAGATATCTGCGTACAAGGAGCAGACTGGGTGAGAGACCCCAATGGAAAGCCCAAATTTATCAAAAGAGGTGATCTCACCCCTGAAGCAAAGGGGTGGTTCGAAATTGTAAGGAGATCCATCCTCCCTGCCGGAAACAATTCAGAGGTGAATCTTAAGAGAGCAACAATGGTGCAATGTATACTTAAAGGGGGAGAAATCAAGGTGCATGAACTCATAGCCCAAGGCATTAGGAAGATGGCTGAGAAAAGTGATTCTAGAGGAAGGTTAGGCTACCCCAGCACCATTTTCCGCCTGTGTGACAAGGCTGGGGTGGTGTTCGAAGACGAAAACCCCGAATGGATAAAGTTGGTATCCCAATTACTGTCCGGCGTATGCATGCTGTTGCCTCTCCCCTACCTCAATAAAGGATAAGAAAGAGAGTAGCCCATCAAGCTGTGGAAGGGCAGAACCCAGAGGAGCAAGCCGCAGCCACCTTGAACATGCACCAATTACAAGAAGCCATTGATGGCTTATCTAGGCAATATTGGGAGAATCAAGAGGCACAGAAGGAGCTCCAACTACAAATGATGAATCGCCAAGAAGAATCATTTTCTAGATGGGCGAATCAACAAGGGGAGTGGCAAAAGCAGATGATGGAGCAGCAACTGGAACAAGGGAAACAATGGGGTGAATCCGTCCACAGGTTGGAACAAAGGTAGGATTAACAACAAGAGGCCATCCAAAAGCTAATCAACATCCAAGCACATCAAGGTGCACACATACATGAAATGCATCGGAAACAGTTAGAACAGGAAGAACTCTTCGATGAATACAGGGCATTTTCAGAAGGAGTTTACATGAACCAGACTGGAGATCATGTGAACACTCAGGCCAGACTCGGATACTTAGTCGGACAACTGCCTATACTGCATCCGGGAATCACAAGCTATGAAGAAGTGAGGGATGAATTAGCGCGAGAAGAAAGAGGGTAGAAAAGAGTCATGAATCAGTAAGGAATGCACTTGAGGATTGGAAAAAAGCTAGACTGACATGAATGCAAGGAAGCACAAGTGGACACAAAGAGGACAAACAAGAAGGAGAGCGCGAACAACCTCATGAGTAAAAGGTGGTGGAGTTCCCTCATTGTCCCATCTTTTTCAAGTTTTAAATAAGGAAAATCATGTATGAAATAGAACATGCTTCCATGGTAGCTTAGGAATTTTCAATTCTATCTTTAGTATTTTCATTGCTTAGGTCATATGTGTGCTGATTCAAGTTACCTATCTTCATCTGCATCTTGCTTATTGTATGTTTGTCCTTTTAAGCTAAATAAAAAGAGATGTTATGAAAGACCAGAGTGGAGTTCAATTTGTGGAGTAAGTCCTTAAATTTGTGGTGTAGTAATCACTTAGCTAAGTTGGTTCACCAACAAGGTGGGAAGGCAACTATCTGTCCTGAATCATATGCTTGAAACACACCCCATGAGACTAGCTAAATAATAAGATCCCAGTAAGAAAAAGGAAAAGAACACTAAGAGTTGAAAAAGAAAGAAGGGTAATAAAGAATAAGGCTAGGCACCACGGGCTTGAACCTTGAGGGATGTGTCTGTGGTGCTCTTGTACCAAGGATCTGCTTGGATGAATAAGTTCTTAGGAATGCTTCATCACTTAGTAACTTGGGTTAACTAACCCGAGATTATCAACTGAAAATCCACTATCAAGAGCAACCTTGCTACAGAACATTTAGTAACCCAAATAGGTGCTGGACACCAAGACCTCAAGGAAAGAAAATAACAAACCATGTGCCTGTGGTGTGCATGTATGGGGGAGAGAGCCTTGAGGGAGTAAGTCCTTAGGGGTGTTTCAACACCTAGCACCTTGAACCAACTGGTTCGGGAGTGTTGGCTGAAAACTTATCTTAAAGAGTCGCCCTCTCACAGAACACTTAGCCTAAGGATGCAATAAACCTTGGAAAGACAAAGGGATCAATAAATAACATTCTCAAAGGGTGCCATCAAGTGAGTATTCCAAGGCATGATAAAGGTCTGAAAGCCAGTAAAGGAATGAACCTAAGTTGCTATGCATGAAACCCCATAAAACCAAGGACATGACTTCCACAAGAATGATTCATTCATCTTGTCATTTCATTCATCATTCTCTTGTTCCAGTACTTGCTTAGGGACAAGCAAGCTTTAAGTTTGGTGTTGTGATGCCAGGGCATTTTGGCCGGTTTCACTGACCTTTTCTTTATGGTTTTAGGGTAGTTTCATATATTTTCTTAGGAAATAAGCAAGTTTTGGATAAATAATCACTTACATCTTGATTCAAGCAAACATTGTGAATTTTACATGATTTCATGAGAATTATGCATGAATTAAATGACAAAATTGAATGATGCATGTCTCATAACTTGGATTAGAGCTTTGATGCACTTTATTGCTTGATTTCAGGACAAAGGAAGCAAGGAAGAACCACGTTAGTAGCCACGTTAGTCTAGCTAACGTGACCACTAACGTGGAATGGAGGCTAGCTTGTAACGTTAATGAGAAAAGTGATCGCCATTAATGCCTTCGTGAGCCATCATAGCCCACGTTAGTTGCCACGTTAACTATGTTAACGTGGAAGCTAACGTGGAAGAGAAGTAAAACTCCAATGTTAGTGGTAAAAGTAAGTGCCACTAACGTTCCAAAGTGGCAGCTGGCCACGTTAAGAGTCACGTTAACTCAGTTAACGTGAACTCTAACGTGAATGAGGAAGATAATGCCAACGTTAGTGACACTCACCTTTGTCACTAACGTTGGACTAAGCTCATATTTGCCACGTTAAGAGTCACGTTAACCTAGTTAACGTGGACTCTAACGTAAAGAGAGCAAGGAATCACCAACGTTAATGACACTCACCTTTGTCACTAATGTTGGATTAAGCCACTATGAGCCATGTTAGTTGCCACGTTAATTACATTAACGTGGAAGCTAACGTGGAGAAGAGGGATGATGAGCCAACGTTAGTGACACTCACCTTTGTCACTAACGTTGGAGATGGCTATCAATACCACGTTAGAAGTCATGTTAACCTAGTTAACGTGAACTCTAACGTGGGAAGTAGGGGCGTTTTGAAGCGTTAGTGACAAAGGTAAGTGTCACTAACGCTCTCGAAGATTTGGCAAGCCTACGTTAAAGGCCACGTTAACTATACTAATGTGAACTCTAACGTAGGGAGAAAGGGGTACTCTCAACGTTATTGGAAAAGGTAAACCCCAGTAACATTTGCGAAGGGCTAAGAAGCAACGTTAGTGGTCACGTTAGTGCCACTAACATTGAAGTTAACGTGGACCATTTTTGGTTTAGGAACGTTAGTGAAAAAGGTGGTTGTCACTAATGTTCTCGACCCCACAGTTTCACTTAACGTTAACACCACTAACGCCCCAAGCTAAAGTCCATACCTACTGCACACTTTCTCTGCAAGTAAAGCTGAGCCCACTGAAGAAGATAACTGCTTCAACTCAAGATCCAAAGGCCCATATCCAAGACTTGAAGAAGCAACTAGAAGATCAGAAGAATAGTATAAATAGGGAGAACTTTGAACTAGAAAGAAGCTTTTGGCATTATTAGAATTACTCTCTGTATTTTTTACTTTCTCTGCAACTTCTAGTTTAACTTTTCAGAATGCATTCTCCATATTTGTTTTCCATTCCCAGAGCTATGAACAACTAAACCCCTTTCATTGGGTTAGGGAGCTCTGTTGTAATTTGATGGATCAATAATAGTTTTCATTATTCTTTTTCTTTCTTTTCTCTTGATTTTACTAGAAAGCTTTCAATCTTCACCCAATTGAGTAGTTATCTTGGAAAAGAAGCTATTCATACTTGGATCTCTTCGGAACCTTGGAAGAGGAATGAAAAGATCATGCTAGAAATGCTTTTTCATGTTGGACCAAATTGGGGTTTGGATGCATATAATGACATATAATCCTACCAACACTTTGATCTAGAAATACATGTGGTGTAATCAGTGACCATACCTCATCTCTTCTCATGAGAAATTGGACCAAGGAATTGGCTATTGATCAAGATTTGAGAGATTGAATTACCAAGGAATTGGAATTCAATCACTTAAGATTGCCAAGGAGATCAACAAATGCATTGATTGAGGAAGAGATGAAAATGAACTTGATCCGGTGGATGCAACATCTCCTAAGCCCGATGAACTCCCCCTTTCTGATCTTACCCATTCTCTTTAATTTCTGCCAATTACTTTTATGATCATCTTCCCCATTCCCATTTAAGATTCTGCAATTTATTTTCCGTCATCTATTTTCAGCTCTTTATTTCCAGCATTTACATTTTTTGCTATTTACTTTCCCGCCATTTAATTTCCTGCAACTCTCAAACCAAATTCTGCTTAGCTCAACTAGAACATTCCTCCAATTAAAGTTGCTTGACCAATCAATCCCTGTGGGATTCGACCTTACTCTTTTGTGAGTTATTACTTGACGATAATTCGGTATACTTGCCGAGGGAAATCTGTTGAGAGACAAGTTTCCGTGCATCAATACTCAGCATGAAAGTCCAACCTGTGTTAAAGAAGTACAACAGCTCAACGAGAGACTGGCAGCTCTGTCCAGGTTCTTATCCGGTTCGGCCATAAGATCTCTCCCCTTTTATGCCACATTAAGGAAGGGAAAAAGGTTTGAATAGACTGAAGAGTGCGAAAAAGCCTTCCAAGATTTCAAAAGTTTCTTTGGGTAACCACCCATTCTTACCTGGCCACGGGAGGGAGAAGCACTCGTACTATACCTGGCAGTAGGAAATCGGACAATAGCTTCAGCACTAGTTAGAGAGGACGAAAGCAGGCAACAACCCATTTACTTCATCAGCAAAGCCCTACAAGGAGCCGAGCTAAACTATCAAAAAATAGAAAAGTTCGCCTACGCTCTCATACTCACTTCCCAACGACTTCGCCCATACTTTCAAGCATACACTATTAAGGTTTGGACCAGCCAGCCCATAAAAAGCATTCTACAGAAGACAGACTTAGCTGAAAGAATACTACAGTGGGCAGTCGAGTTGTCCGAATTCGATTTACAATATGAAGCTTGAACCGCCATCAAATCACAGTATCTGGATTCATCGCTGAGTACATAAATACCCCGGGAACTCCCATAAAGTGGAATCTCTACGTGGACATATCGTCAAACAAAACTGGGAGTGGGGTGGGTGTGATAATAGAAAGTGATCAGGGAACCCAAATCGAGCTATCACTAAAGTTCGAATTCTCTGCTTCAAATAATCAAGCTGAGTATGAAGCATTACTTGCTTGTTTAAGGCTGGCTAAGGAGGTAGGAGTTCAAAAGCTCACCATCTTCAGTGATTCTTAAATAGTTACCTCATAAATAGAAGGGAAGTACCAAGCTAAAGACCCCACCATGAAGAAATATCTGGACAAGACCAGAGAACAACTCGAATAACTCGGGGAATATGAGATCCAACACATACCTCGGGAACAAAATGTTCGGGCTGATGCACTCTCAAAACTAGCCAGCACCAAACCAGGGGGCAATAATAGAGGCCTCATCTAGAAAACACTGCAAAGCCTATCAATCTTAGAGGAAAAAAAGGTCCCAACCATATCAGGTCAAGATCAGGGGTGGATGACCCCCATAATCAAATACCTCAAAGCAAAAACACTCCCCACAGACAAGAAAGAGGCAAAGCGTCTAATACGAGAAGCACAGTACTACACCATGGTGGGCGACATCTTATACAGGAGAGGCTTCTCAACACCCCTCCTAAAATGTGTACCGATCTCCAATACAAAAGAGGTCCTGGATAAAGTACACAGTGGCATGTGTGGTAACCACTTGGGGGCACGAGCTCTTTCCAAAAAGGTACTCCGAGCTGGATTCTTCTGGCCGACCTTGCAAAAGGAAGCAACAGAGTTCGTCAAGACATGTTCACCATGTCAAAAGCATGCTAACTTGCACATCGCCCCACCAGAAGAGCTCATCAGTGTAACGTTACCTTGGCCGTTCGCAAAATGGGGACTATACCTCCTCGGACTCTTTCCCCAAGGATCGGGACAAGTCAAATTCCTCATTGTAGGGGTGGACTATTTTACAAAATAGATTGAGACAGAATCCTTAGCCAATGCCACTACTCAACGAAGTCAAAAATTCCTATATAGGAATATTATTACAGGGTTTGGAGTCCCTTACTCCATCACCATAGACAATGACACTCAATTTACTAATACAGGTTTCAGAAACTTGGTGGCCGACATAAAAATAAAGCACCAATTCACATCCGTAGAACACCCACAAGCTAATGGACAGGCAGAAGCTGCCAACAAAGTCATACTAGCAGGGTTAAAGCAAAGACTACAAAGTGCAAAGGGAGCTTGGGCCGAAGAGCTCCCACGAGTCCTATGGGCATATCGAACAACTCCACACTCTACCACAGGAGAATCACCTTTCCGACTTGCTTACAGAATGGAGGCAATGATCCCAGTAGAGATAGAGGAAGAATCGCCCAGAATAATCCTCTACAATGAAAAAACCAATTCCCAAACTCAGAGGGAAGAGCTCGACCTACTCCGAGAAGTTCGAGAAAGAGCTCGGATTAAAGAGGAACCGCTAAAGCGTCGAATGGCCTCAAGGTATGATCAGAGAGTAGTCCAGCAAAGCTTTGCCAACAATGATCTCATCTTAATCTGAAACGACATCGGAGCAGGTCGATCAGGAGAAGGGAAGCTAGCAGCTAACTGAAAAGGACCTTACCGAGTTGTAGAGGTACTAGGAAAAGGTTACTATAAGGTGTCCGACCTAGAAGGGCGAGAGCTACCAAGGTCATGGCATGTATGTAACCTGAGAAGGTACTATAGTTAAAAAGTGATAAAAATCTTAGGTCTAGGTGCATTCTTTTTCCTGAAAAGGTTTTTTAATGAGACGCTGATGAGCGGATAATTTATACCCTTTTTGGCATTGTTTTTACATAGTTTTTAGTATGTTTTAGTTAGTTTTTATTATATTTTTATTAGTTTTTATGCAAAAATCACATTTCTGGACTTTACTTTGAGTCTGTGTATTTTTCTATAATTTCAGGTATTTTCTGACTGAAATTGAGGGACCTGAGCAAAAATCTTATTCAGAGGTTGAAAAAGGACTGCAGATGCTGTTGGATTCTGACCCTTCTTCATTTAAAGTAGATTTTCTGGAGCTACAGAAGCCCAATTTGTGCGCTCTTAATTGCATTGGAAAGTAGACATCCTGGGCTTTCCATCAATATATAATAGTCCATACTTTGCCCGAGATTTGATGGCCCAAACTGGCATCCAAATCCAGCCTAAAACATCTTGGCGTAAAACGCCCAAACAGGCACAAGAATTGGAGTTAAACGCCCAAACTTGCACCAAAGCTGGCGTTTAACTCTAGGAACTACTTATGCACGTGAAAGCTTCAATGCTCAGCCCAAGCACACACCAAGTGGGCCCCGGAAGTGGATTTCTGCACTATCTGCACTTAGTTATTCATTTTCTATAAACCTGAGTTACTAGTTTAGTATAAATAGCACTTTTTACTACTGTATTCATATCATAGACTATCTTATGCTATAGACCATTGTTCACGTTTTGGAGGCTAGCCTCACGGCCATGCCTAGACTTCTTTTAACTTATGTATTTTCTACGGTGGAGTTTCTACACCCGATAGATTAAGGTGTGGAGCTTTGCTGTTCTTCATGAATTAATGCAAGTACTATTGTTTTTCTTTCAAATTCACGCCTACTTCTTCTCCAAGATATACTCTCGTACTTAATTTAGTTAAGTCAGAATGAAGGGGTGACCCGTGACAATCACCCAATCTTCGTTACTCGCATAGCCAATATCCGCGTGCCTGACAACCACAAAGCGGTCTACATGATGTTCAACGTAGTCATTGGACGACAGCCAGAGTATATTCTCTTGGATATCTAATACACGAACTGAGTCTGTGAGATTAGTATCTTCGTGGTATAGGCTAGAACCAATTGGCAGCCATTCCTGGGATCCAGAAAGTCTAAACCTTGTCTGTGGTATTCCGAGTAGGATCCGGGAAGGGATGACTGTGACGAGCTTCAAACCTGCGAATGTTGGGCACAGTGACAGTGTGCAAAAGGATCAATGGATCCTATTCCGATGCTAGCGGGAACCGACAGATGATTAGCCATGCGGTAGCTGTGCCTGGTATTTTTCATCCTAGACGAGAAATCCGACAGTTGATTAGCCGTGCAGAAACCGTAGAGGACCATTTTCACTGAGAGGATCTTACAGCTTGCCATGGAAGGGAGCACGCATGGTTGGAAGAAGGCAGTAGGAAAGCAGAGGTTCAGAAGCAACAAAGCATTTCCAGACGCTTATCTGAAATTCCCACCAATGAATTACATAAGTAACTTTATTTTATTTTATGTTTTATTTATATTTTAATTATCAAAACTTCATAACCATTTGAATCCACCTGACTGAGATTTACAAGATGACCATTGATAAACCCCTATTTTATGATTCATCTTGTGCTCAAATTGGGTGTTTTTATCAATTCTTCACCCACTTATTCATATGAATTGCATGGTTTTACTTTTCCTTCGTTATTATGTGATAAGTGTGAAAACATGTTTCCTATGCTTTAAAAGTATTAATTTTAATTATCATTTATTACCATTCGATGACGTGATTTGTGTGTTAAGTATCTTCAGCTCTCATAGGGCAGGAATGGCTTAGAGGACAGAAAGGAAACATACAAAAATTGAAGGAAAGTAAAAAAACGGAGTTTTTAAGAAAAAGGCAGCGACGCGGACGCATGGATGACGCGGACGCGTGCCTAGCGCGAAATGGCATCGACGCGAATGCGTAACTGACGCGGACGCGTGCCTTGAGCAGAACTCAAATGACGTGGATGCGTGACCGACACGTACGGGTGACAAGAAAGAACTCCAAACCACGCGAACGCGTGACCCACGCGAACGCGTGACAGACGTCACGTACAGAAATCTGCAAAAAACGCCCCCAGCGATTTCTGGACCCTTTTTTGGCCCAATTTCAAATCCAGAAACAAAGAATATAAGTCAGAGAATGGAGGAATCAAACAAGAACGGAGAGTCAACTCATACAACATTCATAATACATAATTTTAGGATTAGATGTAGTTTTTAGAGAGAGAGGTTCTTTCCTCTCTCTTAGGATTTAGGATTAGGATTTCTCTTAGATTTAGGCTACTTCTCTTCAATCACAGGTTCAATGTTTCTTTAATTTATTTTCTACTTTTATTTATTCTATTACTTTAATTGTTATTTTGTCTTTTCAATTTGGCTTATGAACTATTCATGTTAGGATTTTCTTAATTAATATAAATTGAGGTATTTCAGATATAAGATCGTTTTATTATATTTATGTTATTGATATTTTCAATTTATCCAAATTATTTTCATTCGAGTAGATTTTCTTCTCTTTTGGCTTTGGTTGATTAATTGGTAACTGATGAGCGGATAATTTATACGCTTTTTGACATTGTTTTTAGTATGTTTTTAGTAGGATCTAGTTACTTTTAGGGATGTTTTTAATAGATTTTGTGTTAAATTCACATTTCTGGACTTTACTATGAGTTTGTGTGTTTTTCTGTGATTTCAGGTATTTTCTGGCTGAAATTGAGGGACTTGAGCAGAAATCAGATTCAGAGGTTGAAAAAGGACTGCTGATGCTGTTGGATTATGACCTCCCTGCACTCAAAGTGGATTTTCTGGAGCTACAGAACTCGAAATGGCGCGCTTCCAATTGCGTTGGAAAGTAGACATCCAGGGCTTTCTAGAATTGACGACGTAAACTGGCGTTCAACGCCAGCCTTCTGCCCAAATCTGGCGTCCAGCGCCAGAAAAGGATCCAAAACCAGAGTTGAACGCCCAAACTGGCACAGAAACTGGCGTTCAACTCCACAAATGGCCTCTGCACGTGTAACACTCAAGCCCAAGCCCAAGCACACACCAAGTGGGCCCCGGAAGTGGATTTATGCATCAATTACTACTCATGTAAACCCTAGTAGCTAGTTTATTATAAATAGGACCTCTTACTATTGTATTAGACATCTTTGGACGCCTGGTTCTTAGATCAGAGGGGCTGGCCTCTCGGCCATGCCTGGACCTTCACTTATGTATTTTTAATGGTAGAGTTTCTACACTCCATAGATTAAGGTGTGGAGCTCTGCTGTTCCTCAAAGATTAATGCAAAGTACTACTATTTTCTATTCAATTCTTCTTATTTCGCTTCTAAGATATCCATTCGCACCCAAGAACGTGATGAAGGTGATGATTATGTGTGACGCTCATCATCCTTCCCCCTTATGAACGCGTGCCTGACAAACACTTCCGTTCTACATGAATTAAGCTAGAATGAGTATCTCTTAGATCTCCTAACCGGAATCTTCGTGGCATAAGCTAGAATGATGGCGGCATTCAAGAGAATCCGGAAGGTCTAAACCTTGTCTGTGGTATTCCGAGTAGGATTCAATGATCGAATGACTGTGACGAGCTCCTAACTCGCGATTGCAGGACGTTAGTGACAGACGTAAAAGGATAGTAAATCCTATTCCAGCATGATCGAGAACCGACAGATGAATAGCCGTGCCGTGACAGGGTGCGTGAGCATATTATTCACTGAGAGGATAAGATGAAGCCATTGACGAGGGTGATGCCTCCAGACGATTAGCCGTGCCGTGACAGGGCATTGGATCATTTTCCCGTGAGATGACCGAAAGTAGCCATTGACAGTGGTGATGTATCACATAAAGCCAGCCATGGAAAGGAGTGAGACTGATTGGATGAAGATAGCAGGAAAGCAGAGGTTCAGAGGAACGAAAAACATCTCCATTCGCTTATCTGAAATTCCTGCCAATGAATCTACATAAGTATCTCTATCCCTTTTATTGTTTATTTTAATCTAATCAAGTATTATGTTTAAATCTGCCTGACTGAGATTTACAAAGTGACCATAGCTTGCTTCATACCAACAATCTCTGTGGATTCGACCCTTACTCACGTAAGGTTTATTACTTGGACGACCCAGTACACTTGCTGGTTAGTTGAACGGAGTTGTGATTTCAAATGCCATTACCAGGGATTATTAAGATCCCAATTCATTACACCATGATCTCTTTGGGGTATTTTTGATTTCATACAAATACAAAGAGACTAACTTTGAGGATCACAATTTCGTGCACCAAGTTTTTGGCGCCGTTGCCGGGGATTGTTTGTGTTTGGACAACTGACGGTTCATCTTGTTGCTCAGATTAGGTAATTTTCTTTTTATTTTCTTTTCAAAAATTTTTCAAAAATATTTCTAAAATTTTCTCATCTATTTTCGAAAAAAAATAAAAATGTTTTCAAAAATAAATTATTCTATGGCTTCAAAATTTTTAAGAATGAATTCTAGTGTTTCATGAAATATGTTGAATCATATCTGGCTGTAAAGCCATACCCAAACTACTTTGGGATTGGTATTCAACTAATCACTCCAGCCCATGTAATTATATGTTGCATCCTGGCTGGCTGTAAAGCCATGTCTCAATCCTTATACTCAAGAGAAGAGCTTCTTTGTCTTTCTTAGCCAATTGGCTGTTGAATGCAAGGAATGTCAGGCGTGTCATGTCTGAGTTACATACTAAAGCTTGGCTGGCTATTAAGCCATGCCTGACCCTTTGATTGGAGCTTTAGAGCATAAGATTCCTGGAATTCATATTAAAAATTTTGAATCCTTATTTTTCTTTTTTTTTAAATAATTTTCGAAAAATATAAGTTAAAAATCTAAAAAAATCATAAAATCATAAAAATCAAAAATATTCTTGTTTCTTGTTTGAGTCTTGAGTCACATTATAAGTTTGGTGTCACTTGCATATGCATCTTGCAATTTTCGAAAATTTCATGCATTCATAGTGTTCTTCATGATCTTCAAGTTGTTCTTGGTAAGTGTTCTTGTTTGATCTTGATGATTTTTTGTTTTGTGTCTTTTCATGTTTATCATATGCATTCTTGAATTCTTAGTGCGTAAGCATTAAAGAATTCTAAGTTTGGTGTCTTGCATGTTTTCTTTGCATTAAAGATTTTTCAAAATTATGTTCTTGATGTTCATCATGACATTCAAAGTGTTCTTGGTGTTCATCTTGACATTCATAGCATTATTGCATGCAATCATTGTTTTGATCTAAAAATTTCATGCATTGCATAATTTTCATGTTTTTCTCTTGCATCATAAAAATTCAAAAATCAAAAAAATATCTTTCCCTTTTTCTCTCATCAAATTCGAAAATTGAGTTGACTTTTTCAAAAATTTTTAAAATCAAGTTGTTTCTTATGAGTCAAATCAAATTTTCAAATTTGAAAATCTTATCTTTTTCAAAATCTTTTTCAAAAATCAAATCTTTTTCAAAATTCTTAGTTATTTTCGAAAATTCTAAAAATATTTTTCAAAAATCTTTTTCTCATTTTAAATCATAATTTTCGAAAATAACTTAAACAATTAATGTTTTGGTTCAAAAATTTGAAGTTTGTTACTTGCTTGTTAAGAAAAATTCAAACTTTAAGTTCTAGAATCATATCTTGTGATTTCTTGTGAATCAAGTCATTAATTGTGATTTTTAAAATCAAATCTTTTTCAAAACTAATTTCAACCATATCTTTTCAAAAATATCTTCTTATCTTATCTTTTTCAAAAATATCTTTTCAAAATATCTTTTCTAACTTCCTAACTTCTTATCTTTTCAAAATTTGTTTCAACTAACTAACTAACTTTTTGTTTGTTTCTTAACTTTTTCAAAACTACCTAACTAACTCTCTCTCTCTCATTTTTTCGAAAATATCTCTCCCCTTTTTCAAAATTTCTTTTTAATTTATTAATTATTTTAATTTATAAAAAAAATAAATAAATAAATAAATAAAAAAATTCGAAAAAATACTAAACTTTTTCAAAAACTATTTTCAAAAATCACTAACTCCTTTTCAAAAATAAAATTCGAAAATTCCCTCCTTCTCTCCCATCTCATTCTATTTATTCATTCATATCCTAACATCTCATCTCACATTCCAATCCTCACAGTTGTGTTTCTTCCTTTACATCACATCCTTTATCTCCCCCTCTTCTTCTACTTACAAAGGGATCCCTATACTGTGGTATAAAGGATCTCTATTATTATTATTATTATCATTTTTCTGTCCATTCTTCCTTGTATTATGAGCAGGAGCAAGGATAAGAACATTCTTGTGGAAGCAGATCCAGAACCTGAAAGGACTCTGAAGAGAAAATTAAAGAGAAGCTAAAATACAACAATCCAGAGAAAACCTTTCAGAAATTTTTGAACAGGCAGAGGAGATGGCAGGCGAAAATAATAATAATGAAAGGAGGATGCTTGGTGACTTTACTGCACCTAATTCCAATTTACATGGAAGAAGCATCTCCATTCCTGCCATTGGAGCAAACAACTTTGAGCTGAAACCTCAGTTAGTTTCTCTGATGCAGCAGAACTGCAAGTTTCATGGACTTCCATATGAAGATCCTTTTCAGTTCTTAACTGAATTCTTGCAGATATGTGATACTGTTAAGACTAATGGAATAGATCCTGAAGTCTACAGGCTCATGCTTTTCCCTTTTGCTGTAAGAGACAGAGCTAGATTATGGTTGGATTCTCAACCTAAAGACAGCCTGAACTCTTGGGATAAGCTGGTCACGGCTTTCTTAGCCAAGTACTTTCCTCCTCAAAAGCTGAGCAAGCTTAGAGCTGATGTTCAAACCTTCAGACAGAAAGAAGGTGAATCTCTCTATGAAGCTTGGGAAAGATACAAACAGTTGACCAAAAAAGTGTCCTTCTGACATGCTTTCAGAATGGACCATCTTGGATATATTCTATGATGGTTTATCTGAGCTATCAAAGATGTCACTGGACACTTCTGCAGGTGGATCCATTCACCTAAAGAAAACGCCTGCAGAAGCTCAAGAACTCATTGACATGGTTGCTAATAACCAGTTCATGTACACTTCTGAAAGGAATCCTGTGAGTAATGGGACGCCTATGAAGAAGGGAGTTCTTGAGGTTGATACTCTGAATGCCATATTGGCTCAGAATAAAATATTGACTCAGCAAGTCAATATGATCTCTCAGAGTCTGCATGGAATGCAAGCTGCATCCAACAGTACTCAAGAGGCATCTTCTGAAGAAGAAGCCTATGATCCTGAGAACCCTGCAATAGCAGAGGTGAATTACTTAGGTGAACCTTATGGAAACACCTATAACTCAACATGGAGAAATCATCCAAATTTCTCATGGAAGGATCAAAAGCCCCAACAAGGCTTTAATAATGGTAGAAGAAACAGGTTTAGCAATAGCAAGCCTTTTCCATCATCAACTCAGCAACAGACAGAGAACTCTGAACAAAATGCTTCTAATTTAGCAAATCTAGTCTCTGATCTATCTAAGGCCACTGTAAGTTTCATGAATGAAACAAGGTCTTCCATTAGAAATCTGGAAGCACAAGTGGGCCAGCTGAGTAAAAGGATCACTGAAATCCCTCCTAGTACTCTCCCAAGCAATACAGAAGAGAATCCAAAAGGAGAGTGCAAGGCCATTGACATAAGTGCCCTGGCCGAACCTGTGAGGAGAGGAGAGGACGTGAATCCCAAGGAGGAAGACCTCCTGGGACGTTCAGTGACCAATAAGGAGCTTCCCTCTGAGGAACCAAAGGACTCTGAGGCTCATCTAGAGACCATAGAGATTCCATTGAACCTCCTTATGCCCTTCATGAGCTCTGATGAGTATTCCTCTTCTGAAGAGAATGAGGATGTTACTGAAGAGCAAATTGCCAAGTTTCTTGGTGCAATCATGAAGCTGAATGCCAAATTATTTGGCATTGATGCTTGGGACGCTGAGCCTCCCTTGTTCATCAATGAACTAAGTGATCTGGATCAACTGACATTGCCTCAGAAGAGACAGGATCCTGGAAAGTTCATAATACCCTGTACCATAGGCACCATGATCTTTAAGGCTCTGTGTGACCTTGGTTCAGGAATAAACCTCATGCCCCTCTCTGTAATAGAGAAACTGGGAATCTATGGGGTGCAAGCTGCTAAAATCTCATTAGAGATGGCAGACAGCTCAAGAAGACAGGCTTATGGACAAGTAGAAGATGTATTAGTAAAGGTTGAGGGCCTTTACATACCTACTGATTTCATAGTCCTGGATACTGGAAAGGAGGAGGATGAATCTATCATCCTAGGAAGACCTTTCCTAGCCACAGCAAGAGCTGTGATTGATGTTGACAGAGGTGAAATATTCCTTCAATGGAATGAGAACTCCCTTGCATTCAAAACTCAAGGATCTCCCTCTGCAACCATGGAGAGAAAGCAGGAAAAGCTTCTCTCCAAGCAGAGTCAACCAGAGCCCCCACAGTCAAACTCTAAGTTTGGTGTTGGGAAGCCACAACCAAACTCTAAGTTTGGTGTTGAACTCCCATATCCAAACTCTAAGTTTGGTGTTGGAGAGTTTCAACAAAGCTCTGCACATATGTGAGGCTCCATGAGAGCCCACTGTCAAGCTATTGACATTAAAGAAGCGCTTGTTGGGAGGCAACCCAATATTTATTTATCTAACTCTATTATTATTGTTTTTCATGTTTTCTTAGGTTCATGATCATGTGGAGTCACAAAATAAATATAAAAATTGAAAACGGAATCAAAAACAGCAGAAGAAAAATCACACCCTGGAGGAGCATCTGTCTGGCGTTCAAACGCCAGAACAGAGCATAGTTCTGGTGCTGAACACCCAGAATGGGAGCATCCTGGCGCTGAACGCCCAGAACAAGCATGGTTCTGGCGTTCAACGCCAGAAATGGCAGCAAAGGGGCGTTGGACGCCCAAAACAGGCACCAACCTGGCGCTGAACGCCCAGAGTTGTGTGCAAAGGCATTTTACATGCCTAATTTGGTGCAGGGATGTAAATGCCTTGACACCTCAGGATCTGTGGACCCCACAGGATCATCCCAGGATCTGTGGACCCCACAGGATCGCCACCTACCTCATCATCTCTCTTTCCATTCATGATCATCCCTTCTGTTTTCCATTTACCACTCACATCCATACACCCACTACCTTCAAAATTCAACATCTCTCTCCCACCCAATCCCACCCATATGGCCGAATACACACTCTCATCCATCTCCTCCATATCTTCTTCTTATTCTTCTATTCTTTCTTCTTTTGCTCGAGGGCGAGCAACATTCTAAGTTTGGTGTGGTAAAAGCATAGCTTTTTTGTTTTTTTCCATAACCATTGATGGCACCTAAGGCCAGAGAAACCTCTAGAAAGAGGAAAGGGAAGACAAAAGCTTCCATCAAGGGTCTATAGCTCAGTGGTAGAACATTTGACTGCAAATCAAGAGATCCCTAAGACACCTCAGGGGATACATTTTCTTCCACACAATTATTGGAAGCAACTAAGGGTGGAACATCAAGAGCACTCCATCATCCTTCATGAAATCAAAGAAGATCTAAAAGCAATGAAGGAGGAGAAGCAAAGACAAGGAAGAAACATAGAAGAGCTCAAGGACATCACTAAGGTGGACTCATTCCTTGTTCTTACTTTCTCTGTTTTTCATTTTCTATGTTATGTGCTTATCTATGTTTGTGTCTTCATTACATGATCATTAGTATTAGTAACTTTGTCTTAAAGTTATAAATGTCCTATGAATCCATCACCTCTCTTAAATGAAAAATGTTTTAAATTCAAAAGAACAAGAAGTACATGAGTTTCAAATTTATCCTTGAACTTAGTTTAATTATATTGATGTGGTGACAATGCTTCTTGTTTTCTGAATGTATGCTTGAACAGTGCATATGTCTTTTGAAGTTGTTGTTTAAGAATGTTAAATATGTTGGCTCTTGAAAGAATGATGACTAGGAGACATGTTATTTGATAATCTGAAAAATCATAAAAATGATTCTTGAAGCAAGAAAAAGCAGCAAAGAACAAAGCTTGCAGAAAAAAAAAAAATAGGCGAAAAAAAAAATAGAAAGAAAAAAAAAAAGCAAGCAGAAAAAGCCAATAACCCTTAAAACCAAAAGGCAAGGGCAAATAAAAAGGATCCCAAGGCTTTGAGCATCAGTGGATAGGAGGGCCTAAAGGAATAAAATCCTGGTCTAAGCGGCTAAACCAAGCTGTCCCTAACCATGTGCTTGTGGCGTGTAGGTGTCAAGTGAAAACTTGAGACTGAGCGGTTAAAGTCAAGGTCCAAAGCAAAAACAAAGAGTGTGCTTAAGAACCCTGGACACCTCTAATTGGGGATTTTAGCAAAGCTGAGTCACAATCTGAAAAGGTTCACCCAACTATGTGTCTGTGGCATTTATGTATCCGGTGGTAATACTGGAAAACAAAGTGCTTAGGGCCACGGCCAAGACTCATAAAGAAGCTGTGTTCAAGAATCATCATACTGAACTAGGAGAGTCAATAACACTATCTGAAATCTGAAGTTCCTATAGATGCCAATCATTCTAAACTTCAATGGATAAAGTGAGATGCCAAAACTATTCAAGAGGCAAAAAGCTATAAGTCCCGCTCATATGATTGAAACTATGTTTCATTGATAGTTTGGAATTTATAGTATATTCTATTCTTTTTATCCTATTTTGATTTTTAGTTGCTTGGGGACAAGCAACAATTTAAGTTTGGTGTTGTGATGAGCGGATAATTTATACGCTTTTTGACATTGTTTTTAGTATGTTTTTAGTAGGATCTAGTTACTTTTAGGGATGTTTTTAATAGATTTTGTGTTAAATTCACATTTCTGGACTTTACTATGAGTTTGTGTGTTTTTCTGTGATTTCAGTTATTTTCTGGCTGAAATTGAGGGACTTGAGCAGAAATCAGATTCAGAGGCTGAAAAAGGACTGCTGATGCTGTTGGATTCTGACCTCCCTGCACTCAAAGTGGATTTTCTGGAGCTACAGAACTCGAAATGGCGCGCTTCCAATTGCGTTGGAAAGTAGACATCCAGGGCTTTCCAGCAATATATAATAGCCCATACTTTGGCCAAGAATTGACGACGTAAACTGGCGTTCAACGCCAGCCTTCTGCCCAAATCTGGCGTCCAGCGCCAGAAAAGGATCCAAAACCAGAGTTGAACGCCCAAACTGGCACAGAAACTGGCGTTCAACTCCACAAATGGCCTCTGCACGTGTAACACTCAAGCCCAAGCCCAAGCACACACCAAGTGGGCCCCGGAAGTGGATTTGTACATCAATTACTTACTCATGTAAACCCTAGTGACTAGTTTATTATAAATAGGACCTTTTACTATTGTATTAGGCATCTTCGATCAGTTGTATGCTATCTTAGATCACAATAGGGGGCTGGCCATCTCGGCCATGCCTGGACCTTCACTTATGTATTTTCAACGGTAGAGTTTCTACACTCCATAGATTAAGGTGTGGAGCTCTGCTGTTCCTCAAAGATTAATGCAAAGTACTACTGTTTTCTATTCAATTCTTCTTATTTCGCTTCTAAGATATCCATTCGAATCCAAGAACGTGATGAAGGTGATGATTATGTGTGACGCTCATCATCCTTCTCCCTTATGAACGCGTGCCTGACAAACACTTCTGTTCTACATGAATTAAGCTAGAATGAGTGTCTCTTAGATCTCCTAACCAGAATCTTCGTGGCGTAAGCTAGAATGATGGCGGCATTCAAGAGAATCCGGAAGGTCTAAACCTTGTCTGTGGTATTCTGAGTAGGATTCAATGATTGAATGACTGTGACGAGCTTCAAACTCGCGATTGTTGGGCGTTAGTGACAGACGCAAAAGGAGGGTGAATCCTATTCCAGCATGATCGAGAACCGACAGATGAATAGCCGTGCCGTGACAGGGTGCGTGAGCATATGATTCACTGAGAGGAGGGGATGTAGCCACTGACAACGGTGATGCCCTTGCATACAGCCAGCCATGGAAAGGAGTAAGACTGATTGGATGAAGATAGCAGGAAAGCAGAGGTTCAAAGGAACGAAAAGCATCTCCATTCGCTTATCTGAAATTCCTGCCAATGAATCTACATAAGTATCTCTATCCCTATGCTTTATGTTTTATTTACATAATATATTGTAGCCCATATGAGTCAACTTAACTGAGATTTGCAAGGTGACCATAGCTTGCTTCATACCAACAATCTCCGTGGGATTCGACCCTTACTCACGTAAGGTATTACTTGGACGACCCAGTACACTTGCTGGTTAGTTGTACGAATTGGGATGTGATCACAATTTCGTCCCCGGCAACGGCGCCAAAAACATGATGGACGAAATTGTGATCACATTAATGTAGTACTCTTTGTTATTGTATGGAATCATTATTATGGCTCTCTACTATGTGTGGACACAACTCCGTTCAACTAACCAGCAAGTGTACTGGGTCGTCCAAGTAATAAACTTTACGTGAGTAAGGGTCGATCCCACAGAGATTGTTGGCTTGAAGCAAGCTATGGTCACCTTGCAAATCTCAGTCAGGCGGATTTAAACATGATATTTTATTAGATTAAAATAAACAATAAAAGGGATAGAGATACTTATGTAGATTCATTGGCAGGGATTTCAGATAAGCGAATGGAGATGCTTTTCGTTCCTCTGAACCTCTGCTTTCTTGCTATCTTCATCCAATCAGTCTTACTCCTTTCCATGGCTGGCTGTATGCAAGGGCATCACCGTTGTCAGTGGCTACATCCCCTCCTCTCAGTGAATCATATGCTCACGCACCCTGTCACGGCACGGCTATTCATCTGTCGGTTCTCGATCATGCTGGAATAGGATTCACCCTCCTTTTGCGTCTGTCACTAACGCCCAACACTCGCGAGTTTGAAGCTCGTCACAGTCATTCAATCATTGAATCTTACTCAGAATACCACAGACAAGGTTTAGACCTTCCGGATTCTCTTGAATGCCGCCATCATTCTAGCTTACGCCACGAAGATTCTGGTTAGGAGATCTAAGAGATACTCATTCTAGCTTATTTCATGTAGAACGGAAGTGTTTGTCAGGCACGCGTTCATAGGGGAGAAGGATGATGAGCGTCACACATAATCATCACCTTCATCATGTTCTTGGGTGCGAACGGATATCTTAGAATGGAAATAAGAAGAATTTGAATAGAAAACAGTAGTAATTGCATTAATCTTTGAGGAACAGCAGAGCTCCACACCTTAATCTATGGAGTGTAGAAACTCTACCGTTGAAAATACATAAGTGAAGGTCCAGGCATGGCCGAGATGGCCAGCCCCCTAAAACATGATCAAAGGATCATAAGGTAATCCAAAGATGCCTAATACAATAGTAAGAGGCCCTATTTATAATAAACTAGCTACTAGGGTTTACATGAGTAAGTATTTGATGTATAAATCCACTTCCGGGGCCCACTTGGTGTGTGTTTGGGCTGAGCTTAAGTGTTGCACGTGCAGAGGCCATTTGTGGAGTTGAACGCCAGTTTTTGTGCCAGTTTGGGCGTTCAACTCTGGTTTTGGATCCTTTTCTGGCGCTGGACGCCAGATTTGGGTAGAAAGCTGGCGCTGAACGCCAGTTTACGTCATCAATTCTTGGCCAAAGTATGGACTATTATATATTGCTGGAAAGCCCTGGATGTCTACTTTCCAACGCAATTGGAAGCGCGCCATTTCGAGTTTTGTAGCTCCAGAAAATCCATTTTGAGTGCAGGGAGGTCAGAATCCAACAGCATCAGCAGTCCTTTTTCAACCTCTGAATCTGATTTCTGCTCAAGTCCCTCAATTTCAGCCAGAAAATACCTGAAATCACAGAAAAACACACAAACTCATAGTAAAGTCCAGAAATGTGAATTTAACACAAAATCTATTAAAAACATCCCTAAAAGTAACTAGATCCTACTAAAAACATACTAAAAACAATGTCAAAAAGCGTATAAATTATCCGCTCATCACAACACCAAACTTAAATTGTTGCTTGTCCTCAAGCAACTAAAAATCAAAATAGGATAAAAAGAATAGAATATACTATAAATTCCAAACTATCAATGAAACAGAGCTTCAATCATATGAGCGGGACTTATAGCTTTTTGCCTCTTGAATAGTTTTGGCATCTCACTTTATCCATTGAGGTTCAGAATGATTGGCATCTATAGGAACTCAGATTTCAGATAGTGTTATTGACTCTCCTAGTTCAGTATGATGATTCTTGAACACAGCTTCTTTATGAGTCTTGGCCGTGGCCCTAAGCACTTTGTTTTCCAGTATTACCACCGGATACATAAATGCCACAGATACATAATTGGGTGAACCTTTTCAGATTGTGACTCAGCTTTGCTTAGAGTCCCCAATTAGAGGTGTCCAGGGTTCTTAAGCACACTCTTTGTTTTTGCTTTGGACCTTGACTTTAACCGCTCAGTCTCAAGTTTTCACTTGACACCTACACGCCACAAGCACATGGTTAGGGACAGCTTGGTTTAGCCGCTTAGACCAGGATTTTATTCCTTTAGGCCCTCCTATCCACTGATGCTCAAAGCCTTGGGATCCTTTTTAGTTGCCCTTGCCTTTTGGTTTTAAGGGTTATTGGCTTTTTCTGCTTGCTTTTTCTTTTTCTTTCTATTTTTTTCGCCTATTTTTTTTTTTCTGCAAGCTTTGTTCTTTGCTGCTTTTTCTTGCTTCAAGAATCATTTTTATGATTTTTCAGATTATCAAATAACATGTCTCCTAGTCATCATTCTTTCAAGAGCCAACATATTTAACATTCTTAAACAACAACTTCAAAAGACAAATGCACTGTTCAAGCATTCATTCAGAAAACAAGAAGCATTGTCACCACATCAATATAATTAAACTGAGTTCAAAGATAAATTCGAAACTCATGTACTTCTTGTTCTTTTGAATTAAAACATTTTTCATTTAAGAGAGGTGATGGATTCATAGGACATTCATATTTTTAAGACAGAGTTACTAACTACTAATGATCATGTAATGAAGACACAAACACAGATAAGCACATAGAAAACGAAAAAAAAAAAAAACAGAGAAAGTAAGAACAAGGAATGAGTCCACCTTGGTGATGTCCTTGAGCTCTTCTATGTCTCTTCCTTGTCTTTGCTGCTCCTCCTTCATTGCTTTTAGATCTTCTCTGATTTCATGAAGGATGATGGAGTGCTCTTGATATTCCACCCTTAGTTGCTTCCAATAATTGTGTGGAAGAAGATGTATCCCCTGAGGTATCTCAGGGATCTCTTGATTTGCAGTCAAATGTTCTACCACTGAGCTATAGACCCTTGATGGAAGCTTTTGTCTTCCCTTTCCTTCTTTCTAGAGGCTTCTCTGGCCTTAGGTGCCATTAGTGGTTATGGAAAAAAAACAAAAAAGCTATGCTTTTTACCACACCAAACTTAGAATGTTGCTCGCCCTCGAGCAAAAGAAGAAAGACTGAAGAATAAGAAGAAGATATGGAGGAGATGGATGGGAGTGTGTGTTCGGCCATATGGGTGGGATTGGGTGTGAGTGGTAATTGGAAAGTAGAAGGGATGATCATGAATAGGAAGAGAGATGATGAGGTAGGTGGGGATCCTGTGGGGTCCACAGATCCTGAGGTGATCCTGTGAGGTCCACAGATCTTGAGGTGTCAAGGCATTTACATCCCTGCACCAATTTAGGCATGCAAAATGCCCTTGCACACAACTCTGGGCGTTCAGTGCCAGGTTGGTGCCTATTTTGGGCGTTCAACGCCCATTTGCTGCCATTTCTGGCGTTGAACGCCAGAACCATGCTTGTTCTGGGCGTTCAGCGCCAGGATGCTCCCATTCTGGGCGTTCAGCGCCAGAACTATGCTCTGTTCTGGCGTTTGAACGCCAGACAGATGCTCCTCCAGGGTGTGATTTTTCTTCTGCTGTTTTTGATTCCGTTTTCAATTTTTATATTTATTTTGTGACTCCTCATGATCATGAACCTATACATAACTAAGAAAAATATAGTTAGATAAATAAACATTAGGTTGCCTCCCAACAAGTGCTTCTTTAATGTCAATAGCTTGACAGTGGGCTCTCATGGAGCCTCACAGATGTGCAGAGCTTTGTTGAGACTTTCCAACACCAAACTTAGAGTTTGGATATGGGAGTTCAACACCAAACTTAGAGTTTGGTTGTGGCCTCCTAATACCAAACTTAGAGTTTGACTGTGGGGGCTCTGGTTGACTCTGCTTTGAGAGAAGCTTTTCATGATTCCTCTCCATGGTTGCAGAGGGAGATCCTTGAGTTTTGAATACAAGGGAGTTCTCATTCCATTGAAGGACTATTTCACCTCTGTCAACATCAATCACAGCTCTTGCTGTGGCCAGGAAAGGTCTTCCTAGGATGATGGATTCATCCTCTTCCTTTCCAGTATCCAGGACTATGAAATCAGCAGGGATGTAAAGGCCCTCAACTTTTACCAATACATCTTCTACGTGTCCATAAGCCTGTCTTCTTGAGCTGTCTGCCATCTCTAATGAGATTTTAGCAGCTTGCACCTCATAGATTCCCAGTTTCTCCATTATAGAGAGGGGCATGAGGTTTATTCCTGAACCAAGGTCACACAGAGCCTTAAAGATCATGGTGCCTATGGTACAAGGGATTATGAACTTTCTAGGATCCTGTCTCTTCTGAGGCAATGTCAGTTGATCCAGATCACTTAGTTCATTGATGAACAAGGGAGGTTCAACTTCCCAAGCATCAATGCCAAATAATTTGGCATTCAGCTTCATGATTGCACCAAGAAACTTGGCAGTTTGCTCTTCAGTGACATCCTCATTCTCTTCAGAAGAGGAATACTCATCAGAGCTCATGAAGGGCATAAGGAGGTTCAATGGAATCTCTATGGTCTCTAGATGAGCCTCAGAGTCCTTTGGTTCCTCAGAGGGAAGCTCCTTATTGACCACTGGACGTCCCAGGAGGTCTTCCTCCTTGGGATTCACGTCCTCTCCTTCCCTTACAGGTTCAGCCATGGCGCTTATGTCAATGGCCTTGCACTCTCCTTTTGGGTTCTCTTCTGTATTGCTTGGGAGAGTACTAGGAGGGATTTCAGTGATCCTTTTACTCAGCTGGCCCACTTGTGCTTCCAGATTTCTAATGGAAGACCTTGTTTCATTCATGAAACTTACAGTGGCCTTAGATAGATCAGAGACTAGATTTGCTAAATTAGAAGCATTTTGTTCAGAGTTCTCTGTCTGTTGCTGAGTTAATGATGAAAAAGGCTTGCTATTGCTAAACCTGTTTCTTCCACCATTATTAAAGCCTTGTTGGGGCTTTTGATCCTTCCATGAGAAATTTGGATGATTTCTCCATGTTGAGTTATAGGTGTTTCCATAAGGTTCACCTAAGTAATTTACCTCTGCTATTGCAGGGTTCTCAGGATCATAGGCTTCTTCTTCAGAAGATGCCTCTTGAGTACTGTTGGATGCAGCTTGCATTCCATGCAGACTCTGAGAAATCATATTGACTTGCTGGGTCAATATTTTATTCTGAGCCAATATGGCATTCAGAGTATCAACTTCAAGAACTCCCTTCTTCATAGGCGTCCCATTATTCACAGAATTCCTTTCAGAAGTGTACATGAACTGGTTATTAGCAACCATGTCAATGAGTTCTTGAGCTTCTGCAGGCGTTTTCTTTAGGTGAATGGATCCACCTGCAGAAGTGTCCAGTGACATCTTTGATAGCTCAGATAAACCATCATAGAATATATTCAGGATGGTCCATTCTGAAAGCATGTCAGAAGGACACCTTTTTGGTCAACTGTTTGTATCTTTCCCAAGCTTCATAGAGGGATTCACCTTCTTTCTGTCTGAAGGTTTAAACATCCGCTCTAAGCTTGCTCAGCTTTTGAGGAGGAAAGTACTTGGCTAAGAAAGCCGTGACCAGCTTATCCCAAGAGTTCAGGCTATCTTTGGGTTGAGAATCCAACCATAATCTAGCTCTGTCTCTTACAGCAAAAGGGAAAAGCATGAGCCTGTAGACTTCAGGATCTATTCCATTAGTCTTTACAGTATCACATATCTGCAAGAATTCAGTTAAGAACTGAAAAGGATCTTCAGATGGAAGTCCATGAAACTTGCAGTTCTGCTGCATCAGAGAAACTAATTGAGGTTTCAGCTCAAAGTTGTTTGCTCCAATGGCAGGAATGGAGATGCTTCTTCCATGTAAATTGGAATTAGGTGCAGTAAAGTCACCAAGCATCCTCCTTTCATTATTATTATTTTCGGCTGCCATCTCCTCTGCCTGTTCGAAAATTTCTGAAAGGTTATCTCTGGATTGTTGTATTTTAGCTTCTCTTAATTTTCTCTTCAGAGTCCTTTCAGGTTCTGGATCTGCTTCCACAAGAATGTTCTTATCCTTGCTCCTGCTCATATGACAAGGAAGAATGGCCAGAAAAATGATAATAATAATAGAGATCCTTTATACCACAGTATAGGGATCCCTTTGTAAGTAGAAGAAGAGGGGGAGATAAAGGATGTGATGTAAAGGAAGAAACACAACTGTGAGGATTGGAATGTGAGATGAGATGTTAGGACATGAATGAATAAATAGAATGAGATGGGGGAGGAATAATATTCGAAAATTATTTTGAAAAAGAGTTAGTGATTTTTGAAAATTATTTTTTTGAAAATTGTTAGTATTTTTTTCGAAATTTTTTTTTCTTTGAAATAAAAAAATAAAAATAATTAGTTAATTAAAAAGAAATTTTTGAAAAAGGGGAGGATATTTTTGAAAATTGAGAGGGAGAGTTAGTTAGGTGGTTTTGAAAAAGTTAAGAAACAAACAAAAAGTTAGTTAGTTAGTTGAAACAAATTTTGAAGACCAATTTTGAAAAGATAAGAAGTTAGGAGGTTAGAAAAGATATTTTGAAAATCAAATTTTTGAAAAAGATAAGATGAGAAGATATTTTTGAAAAGATATGATAGAAATTAGTTTTGAAAAAGATTTGATTTTTAAAATCACAATTAATGACTTGATTCACAAGAAATCACAAGATATGATTCTAGAACTTAAAGTTTGAATCTTTCTTAACAAGTAAGTAACAAACATCAAATTTTTGAATCAAAACATTAATTGATTATGTTATTTTCGAAAATTATGATATAAAATAAGAAAAAGATTTTTGAAAATTAATTTTTTGAATTTTTCGAAAATAACCAAGAATTTTGAAAAAGATTTGATTTTTGAAAAAGATTTTGAAAAAGATAAGATTTTCAAATTGAAAATTTGATTTGACTCTTAAGAAACAACTTGATTTTAAAAATTTTTGAAAAAGTCAATCCAAATTTTCGAATTTGATGAGAGAAAAAGGGAAAGATATTTTTTTTATTTTTGATATTTTTATGAAAAACATGAAAATTATGCAATGCATGAAATTTTTAGATCAAAACATGTGATGCATGCAAGAATGCTATGAATGTCAAGATGAACACCAAGAACACTATGAATGTCAAGATGAACATCATAGACACAATTTTGAAAAAAATTTTAATGCAAAGAAAACATGCAAGACACCAAACTTAGAATTCTTTAATGCTTAGACACTAAGAATTCAAGAATGCATATGAAAAACAACACAAAACAAAAAAATCATCAAGATCAAACAAGAAGACTTACCAAGAACAACTTGAAGATCATGAAGAACACTATGAATGCATGAAATTTTCGAAAAATGCAAGATGCATATGCAAGTGACACCAAACTTATAACATGACTCAAGACTCAAACAAGAAACACAAAATATTTTTGATTTTTATGATTTTCTAAAATTTTTTGTATTTTCTTTTAATTTTTTCGAAAATTATTGTGAAAATTTAGAATAAGGATTTCAAAATCTTCAATATGAATTCCAGGAATCTTGTCATGTTAGTCTTAAAGCTCCAATCAAAGGGTCAGGCATGGCTTAATAGCCAGCCAAGCTTTAATAAAAATATGAGTGTAATTCAGACATGACAAGCCTGACATACCCTATCCAGAAGGATTGGGCATGACTCCACTGAAGTGATTAGCCAATCCCAAAGCAGTTTGGGTATGGCTTTACAGCCAGATAGGCTTCAACATGTTTCATGAAACACTAGAATTCATTCTTAAAAATTTTGAAGCCATAGAATAATTTATTTTTGAAAACATTATTTTTAGTAAATTTTTTTTTTTTCGAAAACAAGTGAGGAATTTTTGAAAGATTTTTGAAAAATTTTTGAAAACAAAACAAAAAGAAAATTACCTAATCTGAGCAACAAGATGAACCGTCAGTTGTCCATACTCGAACAATCCCCGGCAACGGCGCCAAAAACTTGGTGGACGAAATTGTGATCACATCCCAATTCGTACAACTAACCAGCAAGTGTACTGGGTCGTCCAAGTAATACCTTACGTGAGTAAGGGTCGAATCCCACGGAGATTGTTGGTATGAAGCAAGCTATGGTCACCTTGCAAATCTCAGTTAAGTTGACTCATATGGGCTACAATATATTATGTAAATAAAACATAAAGCATAGGGATAGAGATACTTATGTAGATTCATTGGCAGGAATTTCAGATAAGCGAATGGAGATGCTTTTCGTTCCTCTGAACCTCTGCTTTCCTGCTATCTTCATCCAATCAGTCTTACTCCTTTCCATGGCTGGCTGTATGCAAGGGCATCACCGTTGTCAGTGGCTACATCCCCTCCTCTCAGTGAATCATATGCTCACGCACCCTGTCACGGCACGGCTATTCATCTGTCGGTTCTCGATCATGCTAGAATAGGATTCACCCTCCTTTTGCGTCTGTCACTAACGCCCAACAATCGCGAGTTTGAAGCTCGTCACAGTCATTCAATCATTGAATCCTACTCAGAATACCACAGACAAGGTTTAGACCTTCTGGATTCTCTTGAATGCCGCCATCATTCTAGCTTACGCCACGAAGATTCTGGTTAGGAGATCTAAGAGACACTCATTCTAGCTTAATTCATGTAGAACAGAAGTGTTTGTCAGGCACGCGTTCATAAGGGAGAAGGATGATGAGCGTCACACATAGTCATCACCTTCATCACGTTCTTGGGTTCGAATGGATATCTTAGAAGCGAAATAAGAAGAATTGAATAGAAAACAGTAGTACTTTGCATTAATCTTTGAGGAACAGCAGAGCTCCACACCTTAATCTATGGAGTGTAGAAACTCTACCGTTGAAAATACATAAGTGAAGGTCCAGGCATGGCCGAGATGGCCAGCCCCCTATTGTGATCTAAGATAGCATACAACTGATCGAAGATGCCTAATACAATAGTAAAAGGTCCTATTTATAATAAACTAGTCACTAGGGTTTACATGAGTAAGTAATTGATGTACAAATCCACTTCCGGGGCCCACTTGGTGTGTGCTTGGGCTTGGGCTTGAGTGTTACACGTGTAGAGGCCATTTGTGGAGTTGAACGCCAGTTTCTGTGCCAGTTTGGGCGTTCAACTCTGGTTTTGGATCCTTTTCTGGCGCTGGACGCCAGATTTGGGCAGAAGGCTGGCGTTGAACGCCAGTTTACGTCGTCAATTCTTGGCCAAAGTATGGACTATTATATATTGCTGGAAAGCCCTGGATGTCTACTTTCTAACGCAATTGGAAGCGCGCCATTTCGAGTTCTGTAGCTCCAGAAAATCTACTTTGAGTGCAGGGAGGTCAGAATCCAATAGCATCAGCAGTCCTTTTTCAGCCTCTGAATCTGATTTCTGCTCAAGTCCCTCAATTTCAGCCAGAAAATAACTGAAATCACAGAAAAACACACAAACTCATAGTAAAGTCCAGAAATGTGAATTTAACACAAAATCTATTAAAAACATCCCTAAAAGTAACTAGATCCTACTAAAAACATACTAAAAACAATGTCAAAAAGCGTATAAATTATCCGCTCATCAGTAACACTTGAGTTATCAAACTCAGCTGTTGATTGAAATTGGAGTTGCTAATTGATTCGAATCCCTCTAAAGCTAGTCTTTCCATAGGAGTTGACTAGGACTTGAGGAATCAAGTTGATTAGTCCACTTGACTTTCCTTTATTTAGTAAGGGTTAACAAAGTGGGAGCAAAAGCAAATTCTCATCACACCTGATAAGGATAACTAGGATAGGATTTCCAGTTCTCATACCTTGCCAAGAGATTTTTCTAATTATTAATTTATCTTTTCCTTGCCATTTAAATTACTTGTTCCCTATTTCAAAAACCCAAAAATATACAATTTTCCATAACCAATAATAAATCATACTGCCCTGAAATTCCTTGAGAAGATGACCCGAGGTTTAAATACTTCGGTTTATTATTTTTATTGGGTTTGCTTAAGTGACAAACAAAGTTTTTGTATGAACTGATTATTGCTTGGTTTAGAAACTATACTTGCAACGAGAATTTATTGTGAAATCCAAACCATCAATATTCAGTTCGTCAACCATAGCTTGCTTTAAGCCAGTAATCTCCATGGGATCGATCCTTACTCACGTAAGGTATTACTTGGACGACACAGTGCACTTGCTGGTTAGTTGTGTGGAGGTGTGAAAAGTGTGAATCATGATTTCCTGCACCAAGTTTTTGGCGCCGTTGCTGGGGATTGTTCGAGTTTGGACAACTGACGGTTCATCTTGTTGCTTAGATTAGGTAATTTTATTTTATTTTTATTTTCGAAAAAAAACAAAAAAAAATTATTATAGTTTTCAAAAAATTCCAAAAAAAAATTGTTCTTCAGAGTTTTTAAGAACGAATTCTAGAGTTTCATGAGATATATTGAATCCTGGCTGGCTGTTAAGCCATGTCTAATCTTTTGGACCGAGGTTTTCACTTATCTTTGCAAGAGCCTTTTGGTTCCCATCAATTTGGCTGTTGTATGTAATGCTCTGCTAAAGCTTGGCTGGCCATTTGGCCATGTCTAATTCTTTTGGACCGAAGCTTTAGACTAACATTGCATGATTCCTAGAATTCTTACTAAATATTTTGATTTTTTATTTTCTTTTGCCAAAAATAATTTTCGAAAAATACAAAAAATTAATAAAATCATAAAAACCAAAAATATTTTGTATTTCTTGTTTGAGTCTTGTGTCAAATTTTAAGTTTGGTGTCAGTTGTATCTTTTTAATTTCTCTTAAATTTTCGAAAACTCATGCATTATGTTCTTCATTGATCTTCAAATTGTTCTTGGTGATTTTCTTTGTTTAATCTTGTGAGTTTCTTGTTTTGTGTCTTTTCTTGTTTTCCTTGTGCATTTTCGAATCATTAGTGTCTAAAGTTTAAAAATTTCTAAGTTTGGTGTCTTGCATGTCTTTCTTCTCTTAAAAATTTTCAAAAATATGTTCTTGATGTTCATCATGATCTTCAAAGTGTTCTTGGTGTTCATCTTGACATTCAAAATGTTCTTGCATGCATTATTTGTTTTGATCTTGGATTTTTATGTCTTGTGTAATTTAGTTGTTTTTTTCTCTCCTCATTAAAAATTCAAAAATAAAAAATTATATCTTTCTCTTATTTACTCATGAATTTCAAAAATTTGAGTTGATTTAGTCAGAACTTTTAAAATTTTATTGTTTCTTGTTAGTCAAGTCAAAATTTCAAATTAAAAATTCTATCTTTTCAAATCTTTTTCAAAATCAAATCTTTTTCAGTTTTTTTTCCTGATTTTTTCGAAAATCTCAAAATTAATCTTCAAAATCTTTTTCTTATTTTTATTTCATAATTTTTGAATTTATTGCTAACAATTAATATTTTGATTCAAAATTTTTAAGTTGTTACTTGCCTATTAAGAAAATATCAATATTTAAATTCTAGAATCATATCTTTTAGTTTCTTGTTAGTCAAGTAATCAACTTTAATTTCAAAAATCAAATCTTTTTAATTTCCTTTTCAAATTTTTTTCAAAATAAATTTCAATCATATCTTTTTCAAAACTTAATTTCAAAATCTTTTTCTAACTTCTTATCTTTTCAAAATTGATTTTCAAATCTTTTTCAATTAACTACTTGACTTTTTGTTTGATTTTAAAAGTTTACTATTTCTTATCTTTTTCAAAACCACCTAACTACTTTTCTCCCTCTCTAATTTTCGAAAATCACTAACCTTTTTTTCAAAATTCTTTTTAATTAACTAATTATTTTAAATTTTAATTTCATTTTTATTTTATTTCTTTTCTTAAATTTTGAATTCTAACTAATAATTAAAATAAAAATAAAAATATTTTTCTTTTATTTTAATTAATATTCGAATACTCTCTTTCTCTCATCTCCTTCTATTTATTTTATTTATTTACTAACACTTCTCTTCTACTTATAATTCAAACCCTCCCCCTCTCTCTGTGTTCGAATTCTTCTTCTTCTCCCTTCTTCATTCTATTCTTCTATTCTTCTACTCACATAAAGGAATCTCTATACTGTGACATAGAGGATTCCTCTTCTTTTCTGTTCTCTTCTTTTTCATGTGAGCAGGAACAAGGATAAGAACATTTTTGTTGAAACTAATCCTGAACCTAAAAGGACTCTGAAGAGGAAGCTAAGAGAAGCTAAAGCACAACACTCTAGAGAAGACCTAACAGAAATTTCGAAAAAGAAGAAGTTATGGAAGCCAAAAATAACAACAATGGTGGAGATGCAAGAAAGATGCTTGGTGACTTTACTGCACCCACTTCTGACTTCTATGGAAGAAGAATCTCAATTCCTGCAATTGGAGCAAACAACTTTGAGCTTAAGCCTCAATTAGTTTCTCTAATGCAGCAGAATTGCAAGTTTCATGGACTTCCATTGGAAGATCCTCATCAGTTCTTAGCTGAATTCTTGCAAATCTGTGACACTATTAAGACCCATGGGGTTAATACTGAGGTCTACAGACTTATGCTTTTCTCCTTTGCTGTAAGAGACAGAGCTAGGATATGGTTGAACTCACAACCTAAAGAAAGCCTGAACTCTTGGGAAAATTTGGTCAATTCTTTCTTGGCCAAATTCTTTCCACCTCTAAAGTTGAGCAAGCTTAGAGTGGAAGTCCAAACCTTCAGACAGAAGGAAGGTGAGTCCCTCTATGAAGCTTGGAAAAGATACAAGTAATTGATCAGAAGGTGTCCTTCTGACATGCTTTCAGAATGGAGCATCTTATGTATATTCTATGATGGTCTGTCTGAATTATCCAAGATGTCATTGGACCACTCTGCTGGTGGATCTCTTCATCTGCAGAAGACGCCTGCAGAAGCCCAAGAACTCATTGAGATGGTTATAAATAACTAGTTCATGTATACTTCTGAAAGAAATCCTGTGAATAATGGGATGACTTAGAAGAAAGGAGTTCTTGAGATTGATACTCTGAATGCCATATTGGCTCAGAATAAAATATTGACTCAGCAAGTCAATATAATTTCTCAGAGTCTGACTGGAATGCAAGCTGCATTTGGCAGTACCAAAAAAGCTTCCTCTGAAGAAGAAGCTTATGACCCTGAGAATCCTGCAATGGAATAGGTGAATTACATGGGAGAATCCTATGGAAACACCTATAACCCTTCATCAAGGAATCATGCTAATTTCTCATGGAAGGATCAGTAGAAGCCTAATCAAGGCTTCAATAATAATAATGGTGGGAGAAATAGGTTTGGCAATAGCAAGCCTTTTCCATCATCTTCTGAACAACAGACAGAGAATTCTAAGCAGAGCCTCTCTAACATAGCAACCATAATCTCTTATCTATCTAAGACCACCCTCAGTTTCTTGTTGAAGAGCAAGTTGCTCAGTATCTAGGAGCAATCATGAAGCCGAATGCCAAGTTATTTGGTAATGAGACTTGGGAGGATGAACCTCTATTGCTCATCAATAAACTGAATGCCTTGGTTCAACTAAAATTACCTCAGAAGAAATCGGATCCCGGAAAGTTCTTAATACCTTGTACCATAGGCACCATGACCTTTGAGAAGGCTCTGTGTGACCTAGGGTCAGGAATAAACCTCATGCCATTCTCTGTAATGGAGAAACTAGGGATCTTTGAGGTACAAGCTGCAAGAATCTCACTAGAGATGGCAGACAAATCAATGAAACAGGCTTATGGACTTGTAGAGGATGTCTTAGTGAAGGTTAAAGGCCTGTACATCCCTGCTGATTTCATAATCCTAGACACTAGGAAGGATGAGGATGAATTCATTATCCTTGGAAGACCCTTCCTAGCCACAGCAAGAGCTATGATTGATGTGAACAGAGGAGAGTTAGTCCCTCAATTGAATGAGGACTACCTTGTGTTTAAGGCTCAAGGATCTTCTTCTGTAACCATGGAGAGGAAGCATGAAAGGCTTCTCTCAATACAGAGTCAAACAGAGCCCCTACACTTAACTTCTAAGTTTGGTGTTGGGAGGCCACCATCAAGCTCTGAGTCTCTGTGAAGCTCTCTAAGAGCTCACTGTCAAGCTATTGACATTAAAAAAGTGCTTGTGGGCAACCCAATGTTATTTAATTATATTTATTTATTTTCCATTGTTATTTTATGTTTTCCTTAGGTTGATGATCATGTGAAGTCATAAAGACAACTGCAGAATTAAAGCAAAGTCAAAAACAGCATCAAAAATAGCACACCCTAGAGGACAGGCTTACTGGCATTTAAATGCCAGTAAGGATAGCAGAATGGGTGTTTAATGCCCAGCCTGGCAGCATTCTGGGCGTTAAATGCCAGAATGGGCAGCACTCTGGACATTTAACACCAGCAAAGGGTGTCTGGCATCTGGCTGGTGTTAAACGCCAGAAATGGCAGACAGACTGGCGTTTAACGCCAGGAAAGGTAGTAGAGCTGGTGTTTAACGCCAGAATTGGCACACTGAGGGTGTTTGAACGCCAGAATAGTACAGGGAGCAGAATTCTTTGACACCTCAGGATTTGTGGACCCCACAGGATCCCCACCTACCCTACCTCTTCTTCTCTCCTCTTCACACCTCTCCATAACACTCTTTCCCAAATACCCTTCACCACTCACATTCATCATAAACCCCACCTACCTCATCATTCAAATTCAAACCATTTCCCTCCCTAACCCTCCCCTTCATAACCGAATTCCCTCTCTCCCCTACCCTATAAATACCCCCTCCTTACTCCTCCACTTTCACACATCACAAACACTTCTTTCCCCCCTTGGCCGAACCACTCACCCCCCTTCATCTCCTTCATTTCTTTTTTTTCTCCTCCTTTCTTTCTTCTTTTGCTCGAGGACGATCAAACCTTTTAAGTTTGGTGTGGAAAAAAGCTTTACTTTTTATTTTTCCATAACCATTAATGGCATTTAAGGCCGGAGAAACCTCTAGAAAGAGGAAAGGGAAGGCAATTGCTTCCACCTCTGATTCATGGAGGATGGAGAGATTCATCTCAAAAGCCCATCACTAAGAAGAGGATGAAGCAAGCAAGAGAGCCCACTCATGGACCTCAACAAGAGCATGAGGAAATTCCTCATCAAGAAATCCCTAAGATGACTCAAGGGATGCATTTTCCTCCAAATAACTATTGGGAGAAACTTAACACTTCTTTAGGAGAATTGAGCTCTAATATGGGGCAATTAAGGATGGAGCACCAAGAGCACTCCATTATCTTCAATGAAATTAGAGAGGACCAAAAGGCCATGAGAGAGGAGCAACAAAGGCAAGGAAGAGACATAGAGGAGCTCAAGCACTCAATAAGATCTTAAAGAGGAAGAAGTAGCCGCCATCACTAAGGTGGACCTGTTCTTTAATTTTCTTGTTCTTATTTTTCTATTTTTTGAATTCTATGCCTTATGTTTTGTCTATGTTTGTGTCTTTATTACATGATCATTAGTGTCTAGTGTCTATGTCTTTAAGCTATGAATGTTCTATGAATCCGTCACCTTTCTTAAATGAAAAATGTTTTTATTTGCAAAAGAACAAGAAGTGCATGATTTCGAATTTTATCTTGAAATTAGTTTAATTATTTTGATGTGGTGGCAATACTTTTTATTTTCTGAATGAATGCTTGAACAGTGCATATTTTTGATATTGTTGTTTATGAATGTTAAAATTGTTGGCTCTTGAAAGAATAATGAAAAAGGAGAAATGTTATTGATAATATAAAAAATCATAAAGTTGATTCTTGAACCAAGAAAAAGCAGTGAAAAACAAAGCTTGCGAAAAAAAAAAGAAAAGAAAAAAATGGTGAAAAAAAAGGGGCAAAAAATAAAGAACAAAAGAAAAAGAAAAAGCAAGAAGAAAAATCCAATAACCTTTTAAACCAAAAGGAAAGGGTAAAAAGGATCCAAGGCTTTGAGCATTAATAGATAGGAGGGCCCACAGGAATAAAATCCTGGCCTAAGCGGCTAAACCAAGTTATCCCTAACCATGTGCTTGTGGCGTGAAGGTGTCAAGTGAAAAGCTTGAGACTGAGCGGTTAAAGTCATGGTCCAAAGCAAAAAGAGTGTGCTTAAGAGCTCTGGGCACCTCTAACTGGGGACTCTAGCAAAGCTGAGTCACAATCTGAAAAGGTTCACCCAGTTATGTGTCTGTGGCATTTATGTATTTGGTGGTAATACCGAAAAACAAAATGCTTAGGGTCACGGCCAAGACTCATAAAGTAGATGTGTTCAAGAATCAACATACTGAACTAAGAGAATCAAGAACACTATCTGAATTCTGAGTTCCTATGGATGCCAATCATTCTAAACTTCAAAGGATAAAGTGAGATGCCAAAACTGTTCAGAAGCAAAACGGCTACAAGTCCAGCTCATCTAATTGGAACTAAGTTCATTGATAAGTTTAGAATTTATTGTATTTTCTCTTCTTTTTATCCTATTTTGTTTTTAGTTGCTTGGGGACAAACAACAATTTAAGTTTGGTGTTGTGATGAGCGAATAATTTAGACCCATTTTGGCATTATTTTTACATAGTTTTTAGTATGTTTTAGTTAGTTTTTATGCAAAAATCACATTTTTGGACTTTACTATAAGTTTGTGTGTTTTTTTATAATTTCAGGTATTTTCTGACTGAAATTGAGGGACCTGAGCAAAAATCTGATTCAGAGGCTGAAAAAGGACTGCAGATGCTGTTGGATTCTGACCCTCCTGCACTCAAAGTGGATTTTCTGGAGCTACAAAAGCCAAATTGTCGCACTCTTAATTGCGTTGGAAAGTAGACATCCTGATAGTTCATACTTTGTCCGAGATTTGATGGCCCAAACTGGCGTCCAAAGCCAGCCTAAAATATCTTGGTGTAAAACGCCAAAACTGGCACCAGAATTAGAGTTAAACGCCCAAACTGGCACCAAAGCTGGCGTTTAACTCCAGGAACAGCCTATGCACGTGAAAGCTTCAATGCTCAGCCCAAGCACACACCATGTGGGCCCCGAAAGAGGATTTTTGCACTATTTGCACTTAGTTGTTCATTTTCTGTAAACCTAAGTTACTAGTTTAGTATAAATAGCACTTTTTACTATTATATTCATATCATAGACTATCTTATGCTATAGACCATTGTTCACGTTTTGGAGGCTGGCCTCACGACCATGCCTAGACGTCTTTTCACTTATGTATTTTCTACGGTGGAGTTTCTACACCCCATAGATTAAGGTGTGGAGCTCTGCTGTTCTTCATGAATTAATGCAAGTACTATTGTTTTTCTTTCAAATTCACGCCTACTTCTTCTCCAAGATAAACTCTCGTACTTAATTCAGTTAAGTTAGAATGAAGGGGTGACCCGTGACAATCACCCAATCTTCGTTACTCGCTTAGCCAAGATCCGCGTGCCTGACAACCACAAAGCGGTCTACATGATGTTCAACGTAGTCATTGGACGACAGCCGGAGTATATTCTCTTGGATATCTAACACACGGACCAAGTCCGTGAGATTAGTATCTTCGTCGTATTGGCTAGAACCAATTGGCAGCCATTCCTGGGATCCGGAAAGTTTAAACCTTGTCGGTGGTATTCCGAGTAGGATCCGGGAAGGGATGACTGTGACGAGCTTCAAACCTGCGAATGTTAGGCACAGTGACAGTGTGCAAAAGGATCAATGGATCCTATTCCGATGCTAGCGGGAACCGACAGATGATTAGCCATGCGGTAGCTGTGCCTGGTATTTTTCATCCGAGACGAGAAATCCGACAGTTGATTAGTCGTGCAGAAACCGTAGAGGACCATTTTCACTGAGAGGATCTTACAGCTTGCCATGGAAGGGAGCACGCATGGTTGGAAGAAGGTAGTAGGAAAGCAGAGGTTCAGAAGTAACAAAACATCTCCAGACGCTTATCTGAAATTCCCACCAATGAATTACATAAGTAACTTTATTTTATTTTATGTTTTATTTATATTTTAATTATCAAAACCTCATAACCATTTGAATCCGCCTGATTGAGATTTACAAGATGAACATAGCTTGCTTCAAGCCGACAATCTCCGTGGGATCGACCCTTACTCACGTAAGGTATTACTTGGACGACCTAGTGCACTTGCTGGTTAGTTGTGCGGAGATGTGAAAAGTGTGAATCACGATTTCCCACACCAGGCGCCAAGCCAAGATCTACAAAATTGCCCGATTGAGAAGGGTAAGCACTTATATGTATATACTCTTGTCTATTTTATATTTTCTACCTGAATAAAGGTTTTTAGATTTCATAAAAGGGTTATCTACCAAGACGTATTAATCTAAGTGCAAGAATTCACCATCCGAATATGACAAGATCGGCAAGATGAAAACCAAACTCATCACCCGATCATGACAAAGTTGGCAAGATGAGAACCAAACTTATCGCCCGATTACAAGGAAATCGGCAAGGTGAAGGCAACAAAAATAGATTAATGCAGGAAGTTATAAAAAGTGGCCTGACGAGGTCTTACTAAAAATGGATTACTAAAAATAACTTAAGCAGTGCCGACACAGAAGTCGGACAAGGCAATCAACAAATTTATAAAAAGCAATCCATAAAAAGTGGCCTCACGAGGTCTTACTAAAAATGGATTACTAAAAATAACTTAAGAAGTGCCGACACAGAAGTCGGACAAGGTAATCAACAAAGTTATAAAAATCAATCTAGGGGTGAGCATGGGTCGGTTTGGTTCGGGTTTAAGATGAAATTAGAACCGAACCGATCAAAATGTAATTGGTTTGGTTTGGTAATAATCCATTCCTTGCAACATCATTGGAACCAAACTCAAAGCGATAGGAGTGAGAACTCACAGTAGCTAATAAAAATTAAAAAAAAGGAAAATAAAAAGAAACAAATAAACAAGCAAAAGAAAAATATTTACAATAACCAATAATAAGGCACACGTTTGCAATTCCCCGGCAACGGCGCCATTTTGAAAGAACGAAATTCTCGCGCGATCTAGAATTTTTGCAAATAAATTCCCGTTGTAAGTATAGCTTCTAGACCGACAAGAATTCCTTTCTTACAAAAGTTTTGGTTGTCATAAGTAACAAACCCCTTTGAAATTGATAACTGAAGTATTTAACCTCGGGTCGTCTTCTCAAGGAATTGCAGGGAGGTGTTCTTATTATTGGTTGTGAGTCTTGTAAATTGGGGGTTTTTTTTTAAATAAGGGACAAGTAATGTAAAATAACAAGTCATTAAAATAATAACTAATAAAGCTCTTGGCAAGGTATGAGAATTGGAAGTCCTATCCTAGTTATCCTTATCGATGGTGATGAGAATTGAGTTTTAATCCCACTTAGTTAACCTTTACTAAAGCAAAGGAAAGTCAAGTGGACTAATTAGTTTGATCCTCAAGTCCTAGTTAATCCCTATGGGAAGACTAGATTTAGAGCGATCTAGATCAATTAGTAATCTGCCAATTTCAACCACTGCTGAGTTTGACAACTCAAGTGTTACTAATTACTTAATCAAAGCCAAAAGGAAGAAAATATCTAAATTAAATTAAAAGCATTCATAAATAGAATAAAGCAATCATAAATATGAAACACATCAAATTACGTTTAAACATAAATTCAAATCTAACATGGAGAAGTTCATAAAGTAAATTGCGAAAATAAATAAAAGGAACGTTGAACCTGAGAAGCAGTTGAAATCCTAAATCCTTTAAGAGGAATCCTAATCCTAAAACCTAAGAGAGAGGAGAGAACCTCTCTCTCTAAAAACTACATCTAAATTATGAAAAGTGAATTATGAGCGAAATTGTGTTTTCTGGGCTTGAAACTGGGCCAGAAATAGCCCAGAAATCGCTGGGACCGAATTCAAACACGTGCAGGTCGCTGGAATTTCTGCAAAACAACGCATCCACGTGATTCACGCGTGCGCGTCGTTTTGCTATATGGCCACTATAGCGAATTATATTTCAAATCAAAGCCCCGGACGTTAGCTTTCCAATGCAACTGGAACCGCATCATTTGGACCTCTGTAGCTCAAGTTATGACTGTTTGAATGCGAAGAGGTCAGGCTGGACAGCTTAGCAATTTCTTCAACTTCTTGTATTCCTTCCACTTTTGCATGCTTCCTTTCCATCCTCTAAGCTATTCTTGCCCTGTAATCCCTAAAAACACTTAATACACATATCACGGCATCAAATGGTATAAATGAAGAATTAATATTAATGAAATTAAGGTCAAAGGAGCATGTTTTCAATCATAGCACAAAATCGGGAAGGAAAATATAAAACATGCGATTTCTATGAATAAGCGTGAGAATAATGGATAAAAAACCACTCAATTTAGTACAATATAAACCATAAATAGTGGTTTATCAACCTCCCCACACTTAAACATTAGCATGTCCACATCCTAAGTTCAAGAGAAGCTATAAAGGAGTAAAGAGGAATGGTATGATGTATGAAATGCAACCTATTATATGAATGCAACTACATGCTAAGATGTTTCTATCTACTTGGTTAAAAGTAAATAAGCTCTTCAAGACAAATACAAACCAAATTCCACCAATTCAAATTATATAGTGAAAACAAGTAAACTTGTAAGAAGATAGCTCATGAAAGCAGGGAACATAGAATCAAGCACTGAACCCTTACTGGTAGTGTATATCACTCTAACTCTCAAGTGTCTAAGGTCAATCACTCTACTCTTCTCTAATCATGCTTTCTAAACTTTGTTCTTCATCTAACCAATCAACAAATATTTAGCATACCAATGCAAACATCATGAGGTCTTTTCAGGGTTGTAATGGGGTTGAGGTAAAGGTAAGGATATATATATATATATATATATATAAGGCTAAGTGAGCTAACAAAGTGAATCCTTGATTAAACTAAGATCTCACCTAACATATACATACTTTATATAATTTAAAATGCTTTACCTAGCTACCCAAATATTTCCCACTTTTGTATTACATGCTCATGTATCAAACTTATTTTTGAATTTTATCCCATGTGGCATGTGTATTGATCCTTTTTATTTTGCATTTGGGGTATATATATATATATTGTATCCCTTATTTAATTACTTAATTTTTTTTTTCAATGCACATGGTAATTTAATTATTTTGATTTCACATGAGCATGCTTCCCAAATTTTCAAATAACTTATTCAATTTAATTTCCCTTTTTTTTATCATCCCATGTTCCCATAAAATTCTCCATACTTAAATTATACACAATATCTATCTTAAGCTAACCAAGGATTCAACTTGGGATTTTTATTTTGTTTTTCTGCTTAAGGCTAGTAATGTGGTTATGGAATAGAGGGGGGTTAAAAAGATCAAAGTGGCTAACAAGGGTGACATAAAAGGGTAGGCTTATTTGGGATAAGTGAGTGAAAACAAGTAATGGCCTCAATCATATGCAAGCATGTAAATACACTAAATAATGGACATATAGAGTGGAACAAAGTAAAGATTGCAATTATAGAGAAGAAAACACACAAGAATAAAATATTTATGGTTAACCAATGTAACCATGTAATTAATCTCAAAATCTCACAGGTTGTGTGTTCTTTGGCTCAAAAATCATGTTCCAAATACAACTTTCGATCAAGTTTAACACAAAATTTTCAATTTAAATTAGTGAAATACTATAAAAATTTCTTGAAAAAGAAAATATTACTTCAACCAAGTAATAACTAAATGCATAAAATCAAACAAACATGCAATCAAATATGCAAATGCAACAATGAACAAATAAAGAAAATAAGACATTGGTGTTGAGAAGAAAATAACTAACCCATGGAGATCAGTATCAACCTCCCCACACTTAAAGATTGCACCGTCCTCGGTGCATACAGAGATGTGCAGGTGGACGGGGGATGTGGTTCCTCAGCTAGGGCTCTTTTTATTCTTTTCCTTGCTGGTGGTTTGGGAGTAGCTTTCTCTTTACCCTTCTTGGTGGCCATCCTGAAAAGGGAAAAAGAAAGTAACTTTTAAAGCTAAGGGTTAGAGCAAGGAAGAGACAGCAGAAAAGGTGGTAATCAATGCACAATAAAGAAGAATGACGTTAACACATGGTCATGACTACATGTGAAAAGTTCATCAATGGAAATATAGCAAGTGCATGTAATGACAATTAAATGCAAGATGTTTATTGGCATGCTGGCAAAGGCATGAGTAGCATAGATCAAGCATTCCATGTCCAAGTTAGATTACCAAGTCTTTCAAACTAACAACATGTTTGTAATAACAATTATATTTAATTAATAAAATATAAAAAGGGTTTTGTGAAAAGCAAGCATTTAGAGTAGTAGAATAAAAGAAATCTAAAAATAGTGCACAATGCCATACGGGCATTTTCACAAACACATAGCATGCATGGTAAATAAGTTATTGAATGTATTAAATTGAACATGCAAGCAACCCTTTTAAAAATTAATATATAATTGTCAAACAATTCCTTTAATAATCCACAAGCAAAATATAGAAAATAATGACCCAAATAAATTTCTAACACCAATGAAAATAATGCAATGAATGAAAGTATGCAAATAAATTAGATGAAATAGAATGGAAATGAAGAGGGATGAGAAGTTAAAGAGATGAAGAAGAAGAAAGTAAGAAAAGGAAGAAGAAAGAAGAAAAGATAGAAGAAATTAGGATTAGAAAAGAAAAGATAAGATAATTGGCGCTGATCTGGATAAGTTGTGAGGCGCAGGCGACGCGAGGGTATGGGTTACGCGTTCGCGCGGATAGCACTTCTATGAAGTGACACGGACGCATGGGTCACGCGTTCGTGTGGAGTGATTTGTGCCATTAGCGCGAGGGCAGCCTCGCGGTCGCGCAACTCTCTGTTTTAAATGCATTTTGCCAAAAATCTGGGTGACGCGATCGCGTGAGTGGCCATACTTTGAAAAACGATGCGGACACGTGGGGCACGCGTTCGCGTGGTGGGGCTTGTGCTTCTAGCGCGGTTCCAGCCTACTCCATCACAACTTGCTGCCATACACCCTTTTTACGTCGATTTTTAGGACACGCGTGCGCTTTGGTGACGCGGACGCGTGGGAGGCATTTTTCGCAAATGACGTGGATGCTTCAGTGACGCGGTCGCGTGGATCAATTTGTGCAAAAGACACGCCTCCAGCCATGCTCTCGCGTGACTCTCTGTCCAATTCTCTTTTCTTCAAAACGCACTGGTGAGACGGACGCGTCAGCGACGCTGCCGCGTCGCTTGCGTGCTTTTCTTTTTTTTTTATGGAGTATGCAGAATGCAAAATGATATGGATGTTATGAGTAATTCCAGGTTCAATGAAATAAAATAAAATTCAAAACAAACAAAACTAAATAAAATTATAGTTGAAAAAGGAACGATCATACCATGGTGGGTTGTCTCCCACCTAGCACTTTTAGTTAAAGTCCTTAAGTTGGACATTTGGTGAGCTCCCTGTTATGGTGGCTTGTGCTTGAACTCGTCTTGAAACTTCCACCAATGCTTGGACTTCCAATAAGCTCTATCAATACCAAGTAAATTCCTCAAGCTTTGATGGAGTTCTTCACAAGCTTTGAGCTCCCAAAATTGATCCTCATATATTCCCGGATCCCAAATCTTGTTTCTACACCCGTCTTCAAGTTGATCATCATTGTTCCATCCGGGTGGTAAGCAATCTGAATTCTCTATAGAGTACCAAACTCTTCTTTTAGATCTAACCAAATTATCACCAGTCGGGTCCTTATATCTAACTCTCGAAATATCAACCTTGATGAGCCTGGATTTGCAACTCCAACCACTAAACAGTCTCCTCTTACGCTTCATGCCACAAAGCTTCCTGAGTTGGCCGTCCGTTTCAAGAATACCGTACTCAAGTGGGATATACAAACGAGCAGAGATAAGTTTTACCCACTCAAGTGAAGGAGTAGACGACAACATAGGTGGAGAAGTCTCCAACGTTCTTGACAAAGCGTACTCAACTCCCGTCCATCTTTTTCGAAGGACTTCTACTTCCACATCAATTGCAGACTCAATCAGAGAAGAGTCTTCATACTCAAGGGGTTCGTTTGTGGATGTAGATTTATCACCAGGAGGACTTGGTGCGTGATTCTTATCACCAAGGGATCTTACTTCTTGATCTATCCCATCCAAGTCTTCATAAGGAATATGCCATGGAGGTTGTGCACTGGCCTTCTTGACATCAATTTCAATCTTATTGGAGGGGTACTCTACAATCCTAGATTCCCATGGAGGTTCAGCATCTCCTAAATCTTCAACCACTTCTTCCTCTTCAACGATCACGGCTTCCTCCAATTGTTCCAATACAAAGCCATGTTCCTCATTATCCACTGAAGTTTCTAGTGTCTCCTTCATGCTACGCTCTTCTTTTGATTCTCCACATGTAGCCATGGGAGTACTTTAAGTGCTTAGATGTTGGAAAGCTAATTTATTTACTACCTCGGTTAAGGCAGTCGCGAGTTCCAGTACACCCCTTTGCATCTTCGCTTGCCCTTGAAGAAGAACACGAAGGGTGTCATCCATTGAAGATTGGGGTGGATATGAGGGTTCATTGGTTGGGAGAGAGGGCTCATAATACGGAGGTGGTTCTTCTTGATAAGGATATGGAGATGGTGAATATTGAGGTGGTGGTTCTGGGGAGTAATTGGGTTGGAATTGGGGTGGATCTATGTATGGCTCATATGGCTCATAGGGTGGTTGGTATGGCAGATAAGGGTTAGAATCATGTGATGGTGTTTGGTAGTAGGGGGCGTGTGAGTATGGTGGTCCAAAGGTATGTTGAGGAGGCGGTTCATAACCATGTGGTGGGCCTTGTTGGTAACTACAAGGGGATCTACCATATCCATCATCTTGATACGCTCCCTGAAATGGCTCTTGACCATAGTAATTTGGTGGAGGTTGGTTGTCACGAAAAGGTCCACCATAACTGTTGTCTTGGCATGCATTGCGGGACGGTCTTTGTCTGTGGTACTGTGGAAGGTGTTGTTGCCGAAAGGGTTGATCAGATCCTCGTGGCTCCTTCCATCTCTGATTGTTTTGACCTTGATGCACGTTCCTATTATAATTTCCATTCCTTGCAACATCATTGGAACCAAACTCAAAGCGATAGGGGTGAGAACTCATAGTAGCTAATAAAAATTAAAAAAAAGGAAAATAAAAAGAAACAAATAAACAAGCAAAAGAAAAATATTTACAATAACCAATAATAAGGCACACGTTTGCAATTCCCCGGCAACGGCGCCATTTTGAAAGAACGAAATTCTCGCGCGATCTAGAATTTTCGCAAATAAATTCCGGTTGTAAGTATAGCTTCTAGACTGACAAGAATTCCTTTCTTACAAAAGTTTTGGTTGTCACAAGTAACAAACCCCTTTGAAATTGATAACCGAAGTATTTAACCTCGGGTCGTTTTCTCAAGGAATTGCAAGGAGGTGTTCTTATTATTGGTTGTGAGTCTTGTCGATTGGGGTTTTTTTTTAAATAAAGAACAAGTAATGTAAAATAACAAGTCATTAAAATAATAACTAATAAAGCTCTTGGCAAGGTATGAGAATTGGAAGTCCTATCCTAGTTATCCTTATCGATGGTGATGAGAATTGAGTTTTAATCCCACTTAGTTAACCTTTACTAAAGCAAAGGAAAGTCAAGTGGACTAATTAGTTTGATCCTCAAGTCCTAGTTAATCCCTGTGGGAAGACTAGCTTTAGAGCGATCTAGATCAATTAGTAATCTGCCAATTTCAACCACTGCTGAGTTTGACAACAAAAGTGTTACCAATTACTTAACCAAAGCCAAAAGGTAGAAAATATCTAAATTAAATTAAAAGCATTCATAAATAGAATAAAGCAATCATAAATCTGAAACACATCAAATTACGTTTAAACATAAATTCAAATCTAACATGGAGAAGTTCATAAAGTAAATTGGGAAAATAAATAAAAGGAACATTGAACCTGAGAAGCAGTTGAAATCCTAAATCCTTTAAGAGAAATCCTAATCCTAAAACCTAAGAGAGAGGAGAGAACCTCTCTCTCTAAAAACTACATCTAAATTATGAAAAGTAAATTATGAGTTTTTTCTTATGAATGAATGGATTCTCCCACTTTATAGCTTCTAATTTGTGTTTTTTGGGATTGAAACTGGGCCGAAAATAGCCCAAAAATCGCTGGGACCGAATTCAAACACGTGCAGGCCGCTGGAATTTCTACAAAATGATGCGTCCGTGTGACTCACGCATGCGCTCGTTTTTCTCTATGGCCACTATAGCGAATTATATATCAAATTGAAGCCCCAGATGTTAGTGACGTTGGGATTTTTGCCAGTAAAGAATGTCATAAAAACAGTCGCGTTGTAGATAGTCTCTAAACCGACAAAAATCCCTTCGTACAAATGTTTTGGGTGTCACAAGTAACAAACCCCTTTAGAAATTGTTAACCGAGTATTCAAACCTCGGGTCGTCTTCTCAAGGAACTGCGAGGAGGTATGTTCTTATTATTGGCTATAAAGGTTGTAATCGGGGTTTAGAAGATGAGATGCAAGTAATTTAAATGACAAGTAAAGTAAATGGCAATTAAAATAAATAAATCTTGTAAAGCAGACTTTTGGCAAGGTAAGAGAAGTTAGAGGTCCAACGTAGTTATCTCTCTCAACTATAATGAAAGTTGAATCTAAACTCCACTTGGTCAACCTTTACTAGGGCAAAGGAAAGTCAAGGGACTAATTAAATTGACCTATAAATCCTATTTATTTCCTAAGAAAAGGTTGGGATTACTTAAATTCAGCTCAATTAGCAAGATAACGATTATCAATTATGTTGAGTTTAATAACTGTTGAGTTACTGAATTCTTAACCAGGACCAAAAGGGGAAAAATTAAAATTGCTGGAATAATAAAAATGTCCTTTGATGGGAGGCAATGGTAACTTAAATCAAAGAGAACAATCATAAACTAAAAATACCTCAATTATCATTAATTCAAATAACAGTCTGTAACATGGAAGAATTCATAGATTCAATTATAAAGGTAAATAGCCAACTCAGATACTGAAATAAATAAATAAAGTGAAAGGGAAGTTTAAAACAAAGAAATATAAAACCTGGATTGAAAGTCACTCTTAAAGCGAGAAGAAATCCTAAATCCTAAGAGAGAGAGGAGAAGATCTCCCTCTCAACTAAATCTAAATCATTGAAAAATAAAATATGCGAGCTCCCTTTGAATGGGTGCATTTCCACACTTTATAACCTCTGGTCTATGCTGTCTGTACTTGGATCTCGGCCAAAAAGGGCTTCAGAAATCACTGGGGGCATATTCTATAAATTCTGATACGTGGCCTCTGTCACGCGTCCGCGTGGGTCATGCGGTTGCGTCATTCGGAGCTTTTCCTTGCCACGCGGTCGCGTCAGTCACGCGTCCGCGTCGTATGCGTTTTGCTTATGTCGCGCGGTCGCGTCAGTCATGCGGCCGCGTCGCTGCATCTTTGCTTCTAGCACGCGATCGCGTCGTCCATGCGATCGCGTGAATACCAGTTTCCTTCAAAGCTTCGTTTTGCTTTCTCCTTCCATTTTTGTATGTTTTCTTTTCCATCCTTTAAGTCATTCTGCCTTAGAAAATCTGAAACTACTCAACACACTAATCACGGCATCGAATGGAAATAAAGGTAATTAAAATAATTAATTTTTATAGCTTAGAAAACATGTTTTTCACAATATGACATAATAAGGAAGGGAAAGTAAAACCATGCAGTTAATATGAATAAGTAGGTGGAGGATTGAATAAATCACTCAAATTAAGCAGAAAAGAACTCATGAAATATGGGTTTATCAACCTCCCCACACTTAAACACTAGCATGTCCTCATGCTAAATCCAAGGTAAATAATTAAGGTTAAAGTGATGGAATGTCATACAATGCAACCTAATTTAAATGCAACTACCTAAATGAATGATGCATCATGCAACTCTAAATTATTCACTCATATATAAAGCTTACATGTAGTCAAGTTAGTTCATATTCTCAAGGAGTCATGTATATGTATAGCCAACCCTTAAATAATGAAGCGTTTCAGCAAATGAGATGGAAAGAAAACATTGTACAAACTTGCAAAATAATTAGTAAATTAAGTACAGATATGTGTTGATGAGTTATTGAACCCTTACTGGATTTTGTGTTTACCCTATAGTCACTCAGTGTTTACTGGGTTTATTCACTCTACTTTTCTTTTTATTCTTACTTTCTATAGCTTTGTTTTTCATCTAACCAATCAACAATTATAAAATATAGTCATACCAAAAAGTCATGAGGTCTTTAATTAAGGTTGTAATGGGGCCAAGGTAAAGGCAAGGATATATGTATAAGGTTAAGTGAGCTAATAAGTGAATCCTTAATTAGACTAAGATCTCACCTAATATACATATCTAGTAAAACAAAACTTCTTTACCTAATTTCCCATATATTCCCCACTTGTTGTTACATGCTCATGTTTCAAATTTTATTTTTATCCCATGTGTATTGTTGCATTGGGGGGGTTCTTTTGTATCCCCTTTTATTAAATGCTGAAAAATGACTCTCTTTTTTTTTTTTGAACATGGTAATTGAATCATTTTGATTTCTCATGAGCATGCTTTCCAAATTTATTTTATTTCTTTTAACTCTTCTACCCTTTTGTTTCTATCATCCATGTTCCCAATAGGTTTCCCATGTTCTAATCTATTCATAATTTTCTATCTTAAGCTAACCAAGGATTCAACTTGGAATTTTATTTTGTTTTTTTCTGCTTAAGGCTAGTAGTGTGGCTAAATAGAATAAAAGGGATTTTAAAGGATCAAGGGGGCTAACAAGGGTGATGTGAAAGGTAGGTTATTCTGGGGTAAGTGAGCTAAAATCAAATGATGGCCTCAATCATTCTTTTGGTATGTATCTATTCTATATTCTATAATTGGACATATAGATTAAAGGAAAGTAAAGAACATCAGAATAAAAAGAAGCGAAACATATAGGAATGAAGTTATGGTTTGAATGCAACCATACAATTAAGCTCAAGACTCATAGGCTGTGTGTTCTCTAACTCAAGCATCATATATCATTCATATATGTTATGCAGGTTTAGTTAAAAATTCCCATTATTCTCATAAAAAAAATTATTTAGGGTAGCTTTTAAAGTTTTAATGTTCCTCCTTGATGAAATGTTGTCAGCTTAACTACATCATGTAATGCTATATATAAGGTTTATGGATTTAAATCTGATATGTTCAATTTCCTAGCTTACTTCCTTTTTATATTTTTCAATTTAAACTATACTATCTTATGCTAAAAAGGGTAAACTATACTAATTAATCCACTAATAAATCAGAATTGCAAACTAAACTAAATAACTAAAAATATGAACTAAAGATGCAATATACAAAAATAGAGTAAAAATACATAAAAGCAATGTATAAGTACTCAGAAAATAACAGTAAAAAGAAAAATATAGAAAAATATTCAAAATAAAAGAAAAAGTATGTAGTGGTTCACCAAAATAAACGCCAGAGATGGCGACCTCCCCACACTTAAAATGAAGCATCGTCCCTGATGCTCAATCAAGCCGGGTGTGAAGGGGTGTCATCACTGGTAGGGATGGCAGCTGGAGGCTCTATGGTGGTGGTGGGCTGAGTGTCTAGCTGCTGTAGAGGTGGGGGTGACTGGATCGGGATATCCAGATCCGTAGCCTCTATCTGGGGCATAACCTCCTGATGCGGGGCAGCCTGCTCTGTGGCTGCCTGCTGATGGGTCTCCTCCTGGAAATGAGTCTCCTCCTCGTGCCCATCCTCCTCCTCCTCCTCTGATGGCTCAGATGGTGTGTCGGGCTCAGAGGGGATGCCGCCGGATCGCATCATCAGCTTCAGGTGCTCATAGCGTCACTTGTTGCGACGCTCCAATCTCTCATACCGGCACCGGTTACGGTGCTCCATCTGATCAAGCTGTCGGAATAGGCGGTGCACGAGGCGGTATACGGGCTCAGAGGCAGGTGAAGGTGTAGTGGTAGCAGCAGGAGCAGCAGTGGCAGCTATGGATGAAGAGGGTCCAGCAGACAGTGGGGCTGGCTCATCAGTAGCAGTGAAGGGTGGTGGTCTGTAGCCCAAAGCTAAGAAGTTTCTGTTGTGAGGAATGATCTTCCTGTAATCCGCCGCTGGTGGTCTCTTATCGGCATCCTCCTATGGCACGTCAGCTCGACGGCCTAGCTGTGTAACCAGATACGAAAAAGGGAGGGTGCCTCGGACGTGGATCCTGGCCATAAAATGCCGGGTAAAGCATGGCAGATAAAGGTCCTTCCCCTCCATCACACACCAAAGGAGGGTGATCATAGCAACCGGGATCTCCGTCTCGTGAGTACTCGGCATCACATAATTACTCAAGATCTGGTGCCATAACCGAGCCTCATCATTTAAGTACGCCCTCTTGATCCCTCTAGGCATGGTGGTGTCCTGACCCATCTCCCAAGGAACAGTCGGGTCCAGAGCTATCCGTGCCTTCACAGCATCCCAATCAAAATGCATCTGGCGCATGTCCTCCTCAGCCTTCGAATAACCATCAGGCTGATCGGACTTGGCTGGGAGCTGGAGAATGTCCTCTAAGGCCTCTTCAGTGACCAGAATTTGTTTTCCTCTCAGGTTTACAGCATCTAGGGTGGTAAGGTAGTAGTTGCAGTAGAATTCCCGGACCCAAGATGCGTTGACCTCTATCAATGTTCTCTCCAGAAAGAACCAGCCCCTTTGCTTGATTTGCTCAGTGGTGTACTGCTGGAGTGCTTCTGGAATCTTCAGAGTTCGCTCTAGGTATAGATTTCTGGAGTTTGCAAAAGCCAGGTACTTCAGCTCACAATACCGGTTTGTAATTTTTATAGGATCATTTGCAGGGAGCAGCTGGTCAGCTTTTTCCTGCTTTGTGAAGTTCTTCTCCCGCCATAAGGAATCGTGCATGAGGGCAATGATGGACTGGGAGGAATCTCCTCGCTTGCGCTTGCTAGTAGCCTTGCCTTTTCCTTTCCTTTGTGAGGCAGACATCCTGAAAAACAGAAAACCAGGATATGGATAAAAATAGTAAAGCAAATAGGCAATTAAACAAAGGAAACTCAAAGCGGCAAAGGAGAAATAAAATAAGGAAAATGAGTATATGAAATGTGATTGAGTTTATGTTAAATGGAAAAATAATCAATATGCCATGGTTAGAAAGTTAGAGGAAAGTGAAAATAATCAGAAAAGAGATCAAAAGGGTTAGTATGGTTAGAATTTGAAAAAGAAATTAGTAAATTAAAATTAGTGAGTTAGTAAAGTGCGGGTTAAAGTAAGTGGCATAGAGAAAAATTCCATATAACAAGGATTCACAGGTAAGAATAGAAGTACTCATAATCGAACAAGGAAAACAGGGTGATGCTGATTCGAATAGAAATAAAGAAAGCAAAAATTGGAATCAGTGAATCACAAATGCAGTTTATGAACCAGGAAACCAAAGAGGATAAGAAAGTCTGCCATAGCATTCATGAAACGGTTTGGGTAAAGCAGAGTAAAACAGAGTTCAGAAAAGCCAAACTAAAACATGAATGAAAACGATTTACAAAAAATTTGGGCAGCATTCCGGCTAAAATTGGATTGTCCCGGAAAATAAACAGCAATCATAGCAGTTCATATGAATTAAAAACTTGCTGTAGTTACCTATAATTAATAGAAACAGGAAAATTCAGAGTAACAAGCAGCAAATGCAAGAAATCACAGCATATGAACGAGGTCACACGAACAGCAGAATTACAGTTATGATAAAACAGAAACAGGAACAGTGCAAGTAAACAGACCTAGATCTACTAACCACAGCCTAAGCTACCTAACAACCTAAAAATCCACTACAGCATGCATATCTATCTATCCTAAGTATGAACAAAAACGAAAAAAAAATATAGAAAAACGACGAACGGATAAAAGGGAGTGCGTGTGGCGGAACCTGGAAAGTGAAAGAAGCAGAACGGTTGGGTGATGGCGGGGGTGGTGTCTGGCGCGGTGGCAGCTGAGGGGGAATGGGGATAGGGTCTTAGGGTTAGTGATAGAAGAAGGGAGGGGGGTTGCGGGTGGGTGGCGGAGGGGGGCGCGGCTGGATGGCCGGCGGTGGTGGGTGGTGGTTCTGGGTGGTGGCGGAGAGGGGGGGAGAGAGGAAGAAAGAAGAAGAAAAAAGGGGGAGGAGGTGGTACGACGGCGGTGTCTGGACGGCGGCGGCGTCTGGGTGGTGACGCGGTAGCGGCTGGGTGGTGCTGGGTGGTGGCTGGAGGAGGAAGAAGCAGAGAGGGAGAAGAGGGTTGGGGGTGGGGGGCTGCGCGACTAATAGGGTTCGCGTGGCTGGGGGGTTATATTTTCGAATCCACGCGGCCGCGTGGGGCACGCGGTCGCGTGGTTGGGGTGAAAATGGGAGGGACGCGATCGCGTGGGGCTCGCGATCGCATGAGAGGGGGGAAAGAGAGATGACGCGATCGCATGGGTCGCGCGATCGCGTCGCTGGAATTCGTGCTAAACGCAAGACTCCAGCGCCGTTTTAGCACAACTCTCTGTCTCCTTTTGGGGTAATGTGCAATCCATGCGACGCGATCGCGTCGCTCACGCGGTCGCGTGGGATTGGTATTGTGCAAGTGACGCGATCGCATAGGGCATGCGATCGCGTAGGCCAATTTGTGCGAAACGCACAAGGGCTGCACGATTCCAGCCTAACTTTCTATTCGTTGGATCCTTACGTCGATATATATATATCACGCGGCCGCGTGAGTCATGCTGTCGCGTGGGTGGTGTTTCTCGCAGTATGACGCGATCGCATGGGGCATGCGGTCGCATCGTGCACCCTTTTTTTTATATATGCATGAAAAATGCAGAATGCAATGATTAACATGAATGCTATGCATGATTCCAGGTTTAATAAATTAAAATGAAAAAGGAAAAATGAAAGCAATTAACAAGAAATAAATTGAAAAAGAAGCGACCATACCATGGTGGGTTGTTTCCCACCTAGCACTTTTAGTTAAAGTCCTTAAGTTTGACATTGGAGGAGTATCCTGTTATGGCAGATTATGTTTAAATTCGTCTAAAAATCTCCACCAGTGCTTGAAATGCCAATAGCCTCCGGGGTCCCAAACCAAGCATGCAAAGCTTCTGAGCAGCTCCAAACAGATTTTCAGGCTCCCGGGACGACGAATGTCAGGATAGAGTCCAGGATTCCAAGCCTTGCTTCTAAATCCGCCTCCGTCTTGATCTACATGTTTCCATTCGGGCGGTTTAAAAAGTAGAATCTCACCTTGGTGACAAAACGTTTTCCATGATCCATGCCATTGAGCATGATACCAATTCGTGTACTTCGAGGTGAAGCGTGGAACCTTATTGAACCTTGTGCACCAGCTCCGAGTACGAGCCATTTCCCTCTTACTCTTAAAGCCGCAGAGAGCTCTAAGCTGGCCATCTGTTTCAAGCAAACCATATTCAAGTGAATAAGTAAAGTTATAAGTTAAGGATTGTACCCACTTGAAGCTTGTATTAGGTGGTAATGGCCTTGGGATAGGTGTTTTTGGTGGTTCTGCAAGTTCCATTTCTTTGTGCTCTTCTGTGAATTCCTCCACTTCTTTGCAAAGATCTTCAATTGTATCTATGTCCTGGTCAAAGTCTTCTGTGTCTTCCTCATCACTTGAGTCATAGATTGGAGGTTGAGAGAAATCTACCTCTGCATCATCTTCATATTCACTTGGGGAAGATTCTTCGATCTCAGAGAATTCACTTGCGGATGCAAGTTCATCACTAAGAGAGCTAGACTTGTGACTATCACTATCGAGGGAATTTGTTTCTTGGATTATTCCGTCTGATTCTTCATAAACTACTTACCTTGGAGAAATATCCTCCTTAGCATCAACTGTAGTCTCCTTGACGGCGTGTTCCTCAATTCTGGATTCCCATGGAGGTTCAGCATCTCCTAGATCTTCAACCAACTCTTCTTCTTGAGTGATGACAGCTTCTTCTACTTGTTCTAGTACGAATTCATTCTCTGTTTTGTCCACTGGAGTTTCTGGTATCTCCTTCATGCTACGCTCTTTGTTAGACTGTTCACATGGGGCTGTGGCTGATCCTTGTGTATTTGAGCGCCTAGAAACCCATTGAATTATCGCTTGCTCCAGTTGTTGAATGGTTGTTTGAAATTTATTTACTGTTTTTGTTAGGCGAACCTCTGCTTCTCGGGTTGCTGGACTTGGACATGACACAAAGGAAAGTGGTGGTGATTGGGAGCGATTGGATTGGCATTGGGGTAAGGAAGGATCATATGGTGGCGAATGCTGAAGAGAAGCTTGTGAGTGTGGTGGTTCGAGGTTATATTGAAAGGATGGTTTACATGCACGGGGTGGGGCTTGTTGGTAGTCACAAGGTTGTCCACCATATCTTTCAGCTGGGTATGCATTATAGAATGGTCTTTGTCCAGGATATCTCGGAGGGTGTTGCTGCCAAAAGGGTTGATTAGATCCTCTTGGTTCCATCCATCCTTGATTGGTCTGACCTTGATGCGCGTTCCTGCTGTAACTCCTATTTCCTTTAACAATATTAGAACCAAACTCAAAGCGAGAGGGGTGAGAGTTCATGATAGCAAATAAAGATAAATAGGAAAAAACAAAAATAAATAAACAAGCAAAAGAAAAATATTTACAATAACCAATAATAAGGCACACGTTAGAAGTTCCCCGGCAACGGCGCCATTTTTGACGTTGGGATTTTTGCCAGTAAAGAATGTCATAAAAATAGTCGCGTTGTAGATATAGTCTCTAAACCGACAAAAATCCCTTCGTACAAACGTTTTGGGTGTCACAAGTAACAAACCCCTTTAGAAATTGTTAACCGAGTATTCAAACCTCGGGTCGTCTTCTCAAGGAACTGCGAGGAGGTATGTTCTTATTATTGGCTATAAAGGTTGTAATCGGGGTTTAGAAGATGAGAAGCAAGTAATTTAAATGACAAGTAAAGTAAATGGCAATTAAAATAAATAAATACTGTAAAGCAGACTTTTAGCAAGGTAAGAGAAGTTGGAGGTCCAACGTAGTTATCTCTCTCAACTATAATGAAAGTTGAATCTAAACTCCACTTGGTCAACCTTTACTAGGGCAAAGGAAAGTCAAGGGACTAATTAAATTGACCTATGAATCCTATTTATTTCCTAAGAAAAGGTTGGGATTACTTAAGTTCAGCTCAATTAGCAAGATAACGATTATCAATTATATTGAGTTTAATAACTGTTGAGTTACTGAATTCTTAACCAGGACCAAAAGGGGAAAAAGTAAAATTGCTGGAATAATAAAAATGTCCTTAGATGGGAGGCAATGGTAACTTAAATCAAAGAGAACAATCATAAACTGAAAATACCTCAATTATCATTAATTCAAATAACAGTCTGTAACATGGAAGAATTCATAGATTCAATTATAAAGGTAAATAGCCAACTCAGATACTGAAATAAATAAATAAAGTGAAAGGGAAGTTTAAAACAAAGAAATATAAAACCTGGATTGAGAGTTATTCTTAAAGCGAGAAGAAATCCTAAATCCTAAGAGAGAGAGGAGAAGATCTCCCTCTCAACTAAATCTAAATCATTGAAAAATAAAATATGCGAGCTCCCTTCGAATGGGTGCATTCCCACACTTTATAACCTCTGGTCTATGCTGTCTGTACTTGGATCTGGGCTAAAAAGGGCTTCAGAAATTGCTGGGGCGTATTCTATAAATTCTGATACGTGGCCTCTGTCACGCGTCCGCGTGGGTCCAGCGGTCGCGTCATTCGGAGCTTTTCCTTGCCACGCGGTCGCGTCAGTCACGCGTCCACGTCGTATGCATTCTACTTATGTCGCGCGGTCGCGTCAGTCATGCGGCCGCGTCGCTGCATCTTTGCTTCTGGCACGCGATCGCGTCGTCTATGCGATCGCGTGAATACCAGTTTCATTCAAAGCTCCGTTTTGTTTTCTCCTTCCATTTTTGTATGTTACCTTTTCCATCCTTTAAGTCATTCTACCTTAGAAAATCTGAAACTACTCAACACACTAATCACGGCATCGAATGGAAATAAAGGTAATTAAAATAATTAATTTTTAAAGCTTAGGAAACATGTTTTTCACAATATGACATAATAAGGAAGGGAAAGTAAAACCTTGTAGTTAATATGAATAAGTAGGTGGAGGATTGAATAAATCACTCAAATTAAGCACAAAAGAACTCATGAAATATGGGTTTATCAGTTAGCTTTCCAATGCAACTGGAACCGCATCATTTAGACCTCTGTAGCTCAAGTTATGACTGTTTGAATGCGAAGAGGTTAGGCTGGACAGCTTAGCAATTTCTTCAACTTCTTGTATTCCTTCCACTTTTGCATGCTTCCTTTCCATCCTCTAAGCCATTTCTGCCCTGTAATCCCTGAAAACACTTAATACACATATCATGGCATCGAATGGTATAAATGGAGAATTAATATTAATGAAATTAAGGTCAAAGGAGTATGTTTTCAATCATAGCATAAAATCGGGAAGGAAAATATAAAACATGCGATTTCTATGAATAAGCGTGAGAATAATGGATGAAAAACCACTCAATTTATCACAATATAAACCATAAAATAGTGGTTTATCAAAGTACAATAAACATGTAACATCAATATAAATAATCTAAACATGCTAAACACCAAATACATTAAAAACTAAACTCATTAAAATCCAAACATATTAATAGTAAATAATCTCACTAAAAACCATATATATTTTTATTTTCTTTATTTAATTAATATATGATCAGGTTCACGGGTTGGTTTGGGTTCCACACCCCAAAACCGATACCCGAACCAATTACTAACAAATGCCATTGGTTTGGTTCGGGTTGGACCCATTTACCCGTTGGTTCCAGAACTAATTTAATTGGTTTGGTTCAGGTTCGGACAGGTAATCGGGAACCCGCTAAAAATAGATTACTAAAAATAACTTAAGAAGGACCGACAAAAGAAGAAGTCGACCCAACCCATTAACACAAAAAGTTATAAAAAGTAATCCATAGAAAGAGGCCTGTCGGGGTCCGAGCAAAAATGGATTACTAAAAATAACTTGAGAATTCGACAAGAAGAAGTCGAACCAAACCCATCAACGCAAAAATTTATAAAAAGTAAATCCATAGAAAGAGGCCTGGCATGGTCTGAGTAAAAATGGATTACTGAAAATAACTCAAAAGGGTTCAACAAGAGAAGACGACTAATGAAAATGGTATCTCAAACCAACAAAGTCGACCATCCAAAGCATGCGCTAAAAGAAACGCAGCCCTGTCCAAAAAGCCACAATACAACAACAAGGCTATCGAAATTATTCAAAGACTAACTAAAAGGGTTATGCTAGAACACTAAAAAGTTGTCGAGCAAGTTAGCCCCAAGGGTCATCTCGCCTAACCAGAAGATAGATAAAAGATCTATTCAAAAAGAGGTCGGACAAGTAGAGTACCAACACTCTATAAAGATCTACAAAAGTTACAAAATTTGCAAAAGAACAATCAGCAATCACTAAAAAGACTCAAAAGGCGACCTGAAACAGGGCCTCAAGAGTTCAAAAGCATTTTTGTTTATCTACTAAGTTGCATAGAAGCAACTACTAGTCAAAGGAACCAAGTTATAATCCAAGTTATAAAAACCAGAGTTCAAAAGCCCACAAATCGGGCTGTGGAGATAAAAACACATAAATCATAAGGGGTGCAAGGTTTCCCCAGTAGCAGCATCAGTGGCGGAAGGAGGAGGAATGATATTCACAGGGACGGCGTCCACGGTCCCATCCTCACGGTTAAGAATTTCACAATCCGAATCAGGCTAGGAAGGGTCGATCTCAGCAGAAGGATTTGAAGAAGTCGTGGCAGCAGAAGCTTTGGCTGACGGGGCAAGAAGAGGCTCGTCATATTCATCATCTGAAGCAGGCACTATCTTGCCCTCCTCCACTATGTTGTCCAGACTAAAGAGCGTCAGGTCGAGTTCAGGAGCAAGAACTCAGACCTGCCCCTTTAAATTTTCATATGCACCCGTCACGTTATCTACCAGATGGCTCTGGAGATCGGTGTAATCCACAAGAGCATTTTCAAGCCTCCCCCTTAGCTCCAACACCTCGGTATAAGTGCGGGTGTAACTCTCCTTATGCTTTTTTGCCATCTCCTCTGCCAAATTTGTAGCTGCCTCAGCCCTGACGGCCCTCGACTTTTCCTTCTCCAAATCCAACTCCAGCTTAATAACCCTGGCATCAAGCTCATCCTTCAAACTTTTGATCCTATCAAACTCTGACTTTGCATCCTCCAAAAACTCCTTAGTTGCATAAACTGAGGAACCTTGGATAGTTCGAGACAAAGCTGCACCTATATGGGCCATCCGAATGCTACTACTAACAATAAAATTCAAATGACGAAGAATGGACACATCGTCCATGGGAAGTCGACCAAAGGGAGCAATCTGATTATCAACAAACCCCACCGCATCAAAATCTAGGGCATCCAAGTCAAAAGGCTCAACAGTTTTTTGTTTTTTAGGAGGAGGGCCAGCAGTAGGAGAAGAGGCAGCACCAGTAGATGGTCGAGCTGGGTTAGAAGGAATAATTCAGACCTGAGGGGTTGGAATAACCTTCCTCGGCCCAGAAGCACTCGACACCGGTTTCTTGGGAAGAACTTGAGAAGACTCTCCCTCTGCAGTTTTGACCGAGATGTTGGAGGCAGCTGTCGCCTTCTTAGCTCGACGATAGGCCTTCATGGAATCTACGTACTTTACCATCTCTAAAATGGGAAAACAAAATCATAATTAAGAAGGGGATAGAGTGGCAAACAATCAAACAAACAAAGAAAAGCTACAAATAAAGTCGACAACTACCCAATTCAGTCCGAAGAAGAGAAGGGTCTCCTAAAAACTTTTTTGTGTCAAGATGAGGAGGCTCTCCCCAAATTTCCTCCAACACATTCACAAAGGCCTGCTCGACCTCATCAAGACTCTCCCAGGAATACCTAGCTACTATTACATTCTTCTGCCAGCACAAAGGGAAAGTAGGCTCATCATTTTCATCCAAAAAGAAGGTTCGAGCTCCCTCAACAGCTTGGACCTTGAAAAAATAGTTTTTAAAGTCCCTAAAGGACTCGTCATACATAGAGAAAACCTTTTTTCCTTGAGCAGATCGGAAAAAAACCCAGGAGGCTTTCTTCTTAGCGGCCCCAGGCTTCGTCAACACAAAAGGATAAAGAAAAAGAGTTTGGGTAAGTCGGATATCCAATTCCTGATACAACAATTGAAAGATTTTTATAAAGCCCCAAGAGTTCGGGTGGAGTTGAGAAGGAGCCACATTACAAGACCACAACAACTCGGTCTCAAAAGGGGTAAAAGGAATGGTAATATTCAACTGACTAAAGAAATAGTCATAAGCATAGAAGAAGGGAGTTCCCCCTAAATCAAAGAAGGAAAACTAACTCTCTCCTCAGGATCAGGCGATACTAGCTCATAATTCTTTTCTTGATCCCTATCACTACAAATCCTATGGTGCCTCTTAAGTCGCACACAATACTCAAAATCAGCAACTATGACACACATCAACACAACAGAGTCCAGCCAGTCAGACATGCATTCCGGGATCTTGGTAGACATTTCAACAATGTTCTTGCGAAGAGACATAGGTCAACTATTCCTACAGAAAGAAAAAAGAAAAATGGGGTTACTACCAAACATCCGGGACAGATAAGGAAACAACTCGGATGATAATATATGATCACCAAGAATCAGAAACAGCAGTAAAAGGGAAACCCCAGGATTCACACTAGATTTCAGGGGCAACCTTTGGAGGCAATAACAAGGCAAGAACCAAGAAAAAGTAAATCGACAACCTACGCCCTAAACATCTCGCAAACGAGAATCGACACTCCACGAAGCAAAAACCACCATCATAAACAAAAAGCATCAAAAGTCAAAACTTCTCCTACTGACAGTTCATCATCAAAATATTGTTAAGCTAGAAACAAAAGCCAAGATAACGATACAAGAACAGAAATGAAAACCCTAAACAAGATCACCAGAAGGCGCACATTCTTCGCAAAAAAAAGTGAGCAACAAAGAAAAATCACAAGTCGTAGATCAAAGACACAAAAAAGACACAATCTTTTCACAGAAGAATCAAAGTTTTTTTGAAAAGCAAAAGCGAGATACAAAGTCAAAACCTTACATCAAAAGCATGCACAGTTGTCGAAAGTGAAAAGAGAAAAGATAGAAAACACTAACCTGCAGGGGAGAAAGTAGTAATGAAGAACGGCGCAAAATCCACACCAAACAGTCGCTTCAAGGCAGGGAAAGTTGGAAGGCCAGAAAACGCAAAAATATGAAGACGAAGCACAACAGTAAGCAAAAGAGATTAGGGGAAAGTCAATGAAAGCACAGCACTGACTAAAAAATGCAACCTTTAGCAAAAAGGATCCAGCCTTTCAAAACGAATTCTTCACAGACATGAAATACCAAAGACAAGTTATCAAGATGAAAAAAAATGGAGAAAGAAAATACCAACATGAGGAAAAAAAGAAAGCAACAACCGTTTCAAAGATGGTCGAGAAGATCAGGAAGAGACGACAGGCCCACGCCAAACAAACTTCTTCGAAGAGAGATGTGAAAACAAAAGGGTGCAAAAGGAGTGAAACGTCGTGAGCAAGAGAAGAGCGAAAAGAAAGGGGAAAAGAAACTGAAAAAAAGGCTTAAAAATTCAAAATGAAATGAAAAGGGGGAAAATGGCAAAAGGAGTTAATGAGCATTTAATCCTCGCACGTTTCCAAGAAAAGTGCAACGCGTGCTACAAAAGAGGAAAACGCTTCACATTCAAAGAAGCCCAGCAGGGGTTGTATAAAAAGCAAAATGCTCGAGCTCGACTTCTCCAAAAGAGTCGAAATCTGAAGATACGACCCTGAAAAAGTAAAAGATCGAGCTCAAGCAAGGGCACTGTTCATACCTTGGGTCGAGCTATCCGACCTAAGGAGATCGAAGACAAAGCAACCGACTTCTTCAGGTCAGGACCCCCGACCTCTTCTCTAAAAGAGTTTGGCCAAATCAACATGATGGGGGCCCGAACAGGCCCAAATGAAGGGACACAGCCCAATCTAAAGGCAGTTAAAGCCTAGAAAGATAAGGCCAGTTTCCTAGAAGATAAAGATGACCTCACTTAAAGATAAAGATATGATAACTAACTAATCTTATCTGGAAAGGTCAGCCTACACCACTATAAATACAATGGAGCAACCAGGTATAACTCATATTCTGATTCTAGTAAAAACCTGCTTAAAGCCCATGCTCACTTAAGCATCGGAGACTCTTGCAGGTACCACTACCCTCCAGTGACGAAGGATCAGCAGCATCTCCACTCCACCAGTTCCACTAGGTCGGACACGACAGCTCCAGCCACCACAGCAGATCTCATCCGAGATCGACCTTCAGTTTCAGGTAACCTACGGAATAGGCAGGTACAGAGATGCTTATGCCATAAAAGTCAGAGGTAGGCATGGTGAAGTCACCAAGAACCTTTCTTGCTTCCTCTTGGGGTTCGGCCATGTCTCCTAGTTCTTGTTCAAAACTTTCTGAAATGTCTCTTCTGAAGTGTTGTGCTTTAGCTTGTTGTAAACGCCTCCTTAGAGTCTTCTCAGGTTCAGGATTAGGAGTCAAGAGGGGTTCTTTATCCCTATTCCTGGTCATAAACAAGAAAAGAAGAAAAGAAAGAAAAGAAGAAAGCTTTTTGTGCTACTTAGACCAAAGAGCTTCCAGTGAGATTTGAAGAAAGAAGAAGAAGAGAGAAAAGTGAAGATGGAAGATGAGAGAGGGGGAGTAATTCGAATAAATAGAAGTGAAAAGAGAAGAATTAGAAATAAAAGAGATAATTAAGAATTAAAATATTTTTGTTTTTATTTATTAATTAATTAATTTCAAAAATTAAGGTTATTAATTTAAAAAGAATTGAAAATTAGTTAGTATATTTTCGAAAAAGAGAAGAGAGAAATAGGAGAGAATTTTCGAAAATTAAGAAGAGATGAGAGTTAGTTAGGAGGTTTTGAAAAAGATGAGAGAGAAGATGAGTAATTAATTAAGAAAATATTTTAATTTAAAATAAGATAAGAGATAAGATAAAAAAAGATTTGATATTGAAATTTGAAATTAGAAAATGATAAGATAAAAAATTAAAAAGATTTGAAAAAAAGATAAGATTTTAAAATTTGATTTTGAAAAAGATTAGATTTAAAAATTGAAATTTGAAAAAGATAAGATTTTTAATTTTGAAATTTGAAATTTGAATTCTTAAATTTGAAAATTGAAAAAGATAAGATATGATTTTTATTTTTGAAATATGAATTTTTCATGATATTTTCGAAAATTATGTCAAAATTAAGTTAGAAAAGATATTTTTTATTTTTGAATTTAATGATGAAAGAGAAAAACAAATAAAAGACACAAAACTTAAAATTTTTAGATCTAATGCACCTTATTTCCGAATATTTTGGAGGAAAACACAAAGGGACACCAAACTTAAAAATTTTAAGATCAAACACAAAAAAGACTCAAGAATACTTTGAAGACTAACAAGAACACAAAGAACAAAATTCAAAGACTCAAAGAACACAAGAACATAAAAAGGATACCAAACTTAAAATTTTTAGAAAACCAAAATATAAATTTTCAAAAATCAAAAGAAAAATAACAAGAAGATACCAAACTTAAAGAATTGAAACAAGACTTAACCAAAGAAAAATTATTTTTTTGAAAAATTTTTGAAAGGAAAATACCAAAAATCGAAAATTGCTGTAAGAACAAAAACAAAGAGTCAAAGAAACGAAAATTTACCAAGAACATAAACAAAAAGACTCGAACTAAGAAGAAAGATTAAACAAAGAAAATAAAAATATTTTTGAAAAGTTTTTTGATTTTTTCGAAAAAAATAGAGAAGAAGAAAATAAAAATAAAAGACTCAACAAGAACACAAACAATGACTCTCAAACAGAAAGCTAAGGATTCTTGAAAATAAACTTTTTGAAAAAAGTTTTTGAAGAAGTTTTTAAAATTTTTGTAATTGAAAGACAGAAAACAGGAAAGACTCAAATCAGGAACAAAGATTAAACACAGAAAAGACAAATATTTTCTTGAAAAAGGTTTTAAAATTTTCGAAAAAAATTTAGGAAGAAGAAAACAAAAATTAAAAGACTCAAATAAAATAAAATCAAATAAATTACCTATTCTAGAGAGCAAGACAATCCGTCAGTTTATCCAAACTCAACAATCCCCAACAATGGCGCCAAGAACTTGGTGCACGAATCCCCATACTTTCGTATAGCTGTACGAGCAAGTGCACTGGGTCGTCCAAGTAATACCTGAGCGAGTCAGGGTCGATCCCACAGGTATTGTGTTTTGAAGCAAGCTATGGTTATCTTGCAGGTCTTAGTCAGGTGGATCAAGAGGTTGTTGGATTACGGAGTTTAGGATTTTTGAAATCAGTAATAGAAATATAGTTGAGGATTGGAGTTGCTTTGTCTTTCTGAATTAAATCTGGCATTACTGTCTTCTTTCCTTGTGAGTGATCTCTTCAATGGAAGGCTGTATGTGATTGGCGCCTTTATTGAGAGGTCGTCAATACTCATCCGGATTTGAACCCCAGGGTTAGTGTGGATCCATCTCTACTTGAGGGTGAAACGCGTACAGTCCATGACTCCTTAATGATCCTACTCAAGACGCCACAGACAAGGTCAAATCTTCCAGATCAGAGAATGTTGCATCATAGGGTTCTAGCCTCTACCACAGAGACCCTAATCTCCCCTTAAATCGGCTGAACTGGTGTATCGAGAAGTCCCCAACGAAGTCGTGGATTAGTCGTCTAAGAGATGTATGATTTAAGATGGTGGTGCGTGCTTTCCAATGAAGTATTCACACGAACCCAAGTAGATGCGGGTGTTTGTCAGGCACGTTCGTCTTAATGTGATGAACAGAGCTGATTGTCACTGATCATCCTATCCACCACATTGAAGTACGAATATACATCTTAGAATTAATCAAACACGGATCGAAGAAGAAATAGTAATACTTTTATTAATTCATAGGACTTAGCAGGGCTCTTCCCCTCAACCTAGGAGGTTTAGAAACTCATACTGAAGTAAAATGCAATGTTAAACTCGAAAATAGCATAAAGAGGTCGAAGAAGGTCTGAATAACATAAATCTAATCCCTTAAATACTAAACAAATGACAAGTAAGGGTAAAACAGTCTATGTAGTGCAAAAATCCACTTCTGGGGCCCACTTGGTGAGTGCTTGTGCTGAGCTTTGATGAGATCTACGTGGTATGAGGCTCCTAGGGCGTTGAATGCTGGCTAGGGGGTCCTCTTTGGGAGTTTGGATGCTGGGCTCTGCTCTTTGGGCGCTGGACGTCTGGAAGAGGGCAGGAAGCTGGCGTTGGACGCCAATTTTGGGCTTTATAATCCAAAGCAAAGTATGAACTATTATACAACGCTGGAAAGCTCTGGAAGTTAGCTTTCCATAGCCGTTAAGAGTGCTCCATTTGGACTTCTGTAGCTCCAGAAAATCTCTTCCAAGTGCAGGTAGGTCAGATCCAGACAGCATCAACAGTGCTTTCTCTGTCTTTGAATCAGACTTCTGCTCCAGCTCTTCAATTTTAGCCAAAAAATATCTGAAATTGTACAAAAACACAAAAACCCATAGTAGAATCCAAAAAAATGAATGTAACACTAAAACCTATAAAAACTCAATAAAAATTAAACAAAATATACTAAAAATTATATGAAAATGATGCCAAAAAGCGTATAAAATATCCGCTCATTAGTATGCCCTTTAGTTTGTGCAATGCACCTGCCACATTCCAAAGATGCATGCTGTCTATTTTTCCTGATGTGATTAAAAAAATTATTGAGGTTTTCATGGTTTTTTGTCAGTGTTTGGTGATTCCTTCCCTAATTGCTTACACCATCTTGCCTTGGTGCTCAAGAGATGCCAAGAGACTAACCTGGTTTTGAACTGGGAAAAGTGTCATTTTATGGTTACTGGTGCACGAAATTGTGATCATCAATGGCACCAACAACTTGGTACGCACAATTGTAATCTCAACTCTTTATCACAACTCCGCACAACTAACCAGCAAGTGCACTGGGTCGTCCAAGTAATAAACCTTACGTGAGTAAGGGTCGATCCCACGGAGATTGTCGGCTTGAAGCAAGCTATGGTCATCTTGTAAATCTCAGTCAAGCGGATTCAAATGGTTATGGAGTTTAAGATATTTAAAAGATAAATAAAACATAAAATAAGATAGAGATACTTATGTAATTCATTGGTGAGAATTTCAGATAAGCGTATGAAGATGCTTTGTTCTTCCTGAACTTCTGCTTTCCTACTGCCTTCATCCAATCATTCATACTGCTTTCCATGGCAAGCTGTATGTTGGGCATCACCGTTGTCAATGGCTACTTTCCATACTCTCAGTGAAAATGGTCCAAATGCGCTGTCACCGCACGGCTAATCATCTGTCGGTTCTCGATCATGTTGGAATAGGATCCATTAATCCTTTTGCGTCTGTCACTACGCCCAACACTCGCGAGTTTGAAGCTCGTCACAGTCATCCCTTCCCAGATCCTACTCGGAATACCACAGACAAGGTTTAGACTTTTCGGATCTCAGGAATGACCGCCAATTATTCTAGCCTATACCACGAAGGTTTTAATCTTAGATTAGAAACCCAAGAGAATATACTCCAGCTGTCATCCAATGACTACATTGAACATCATGTAGATCACTTTGTGGTTGTCAGGCACGCGACCTTGGCTAAGCGAGTAACGAAGATTGGGTGATTGTCACGGGTCACCCCTTCATTTTGACTTAACTGAATTAAGTACGAGAGTATATCTTGGAGAAGAAGTAGGCGTGAATTGAATAGAAAACAGTAGTACTTTGCATTAATTCATGAAGAACAGCAGAGCTCCACACCTTAATCTATGGTGTGTAGAAACTCCACCGTTGAAAATACATAAAAACAAGAGCGTCTAGGCATGGCCGAATGGCTAGCCCCCAAACGTGAACATAGAGATCAAAAGGTATATGAAAGTATCTATATACAATAGCAAAAGGTCCTATTTATAGAAAACTAGTATCCTAGGGTTACAGAAATAGGTAATTAATGCAGAAATCTTCCCCCGGGCCCACTAGGTGTGTGCTTGGGCTGAGCATTGAAGCTTTCACATGTAGAGACTTTTCTTGGAGTTAAACGCCAGCTTTTGTGCCAGTTTGGGCGTTTAACTCCAGCTTTTATGCCAGTTCTGGCGTTTTGACGCCAGAATTTTTATGCTGACTTAGAACGCCGGTTTGGGCCATCAAATCTCGGGCAAAGTATAGACTATTATATATTTCTGGAAAGCCCAGGATGTCTACTTTCCAACGCAATTGAGAGCGCGCCAATTGGGCTTCTCTTGCTCCAGAAAATCTACTTCGAGTGCAGGGAGTTCAGAATCCAACAGCATCTGCAGTCCTTTTTCAGCCTCTGAATCAGATTTTTGCTCAAGTCCCTCAATTTCAGCCAGAAAATACCTGAAATCACAGAAAAACACACAAAATCATAGTAAAGTCCAGAAATGTTATTTTTATTTAGAAAATAATAAAAATATAATAAAAACTAACTAAAATATACTAAAAACATACTAAAAACAATGCCAAAAAGCGTATAAATTATCCGCTCATCACAACATCAAACTTAAATTGTTGCTTGTCCCCAAGCAACTGAAAATCAAATAGGATAAAAAGAAGAGAATATACAATGAATTCCAAAAACATCTATGAAGATCAGTCTTAATTAGATGAGCGGGGCTATTAGCTTTTTGCTTCCGAACAGTTTTGGCATCTCACTTTATCCTTTGAAGTTCAGAATGATTGACATCTATAGAAACTCAGAATTCAGATAGTGTTATTGATTCTCCTAGTTCAGTATGTTGATTCTTGAACACAGTTACTTTATGAGTCTTGGCCATGACCCTAAGCATTTTGTTTTCCAGTGTTACCACCGGATACAGAAATGCCACAGACACATAACTGGGTGAACCTTTTCAGATTGTGACTTAGCTTTGCTAGAGTCCCCAATTAGAGGTGTCCAGAGCTCTTAAGCACACTCTTTTTGCTTTGGACCACGACTTTAACCGCTCAGTCTCAAGTTTTCACTTGACACCTTCATGCCACAAGGACATGGTTAGGGACAGCTTGGTTCAGCCACTTAGGCCAGGATTTTATTCCTGTGGGCCCTCCTATCCACTGATGCTCAAAGCCTTAGATCCTTTTTATTTCACTCTTGCCTTTTGGTTTAAAGGGCTATTGGCTTTTTCTGCTTGCTTTTTCCTTTTCTTTCTTTTTCTCTCTTTTTTTTGCACATATATATATATTTTGCAAGCTTTTCACTGCTTTTTCTTACTTCAAGAATCATTTTTATGATTTTTCAGATTATTAATAACATTTCTCCTTTTTTATTATTCTTTCAAGAGCCAACAGTTTTAACATTCATGGACAACAAATTCAAAAATATGCACTGTTCAAGCATTCATTCAGAAAAACAAAAAGTATTGCCACCACATAAAAATAATTAATCTGTTTTAAAAATTCAAAATTCATGTACTTCTTTTTCCTTTTGCAATTAAAACACTTTTTATTTAAGAAAGATGATGGATTCATAGGACATTCATAGCTTTAAGGCATAGACACTAAGACACTAATGATCATGTAATAAGACACAAACATAAATAAACATAAAACATAAAATTCGAAAAACAGAAAATAAAGAACAAGGAAATTAAAGAACGGGTCCACCTTAGTGATGGCGACTTGTTCTTCCTCTTGAAGATCTTATGGAGTGCTTGAGCTCCTCAATGTCTCTTCCTTGCCTTTGCTGCTCTTCCCTCATGACTCTTTGGTCTTTTCTAATTTCATGGAGGAGAATGGAATCCTCTTGGTGCTCCACCCTTAGTTGTCCCATGTTGGAACTCAATTCTCCTAGGGAGGTGTTAATTTGCTCCCAAAAATTTTGTGGAGGAAAGTGCATCCCTTGAGGCATCTCAGGGATTTCATGATGAGAAATTTCCTCATGCTCTTGCCCATGAGTGGGATCTCTTATTTGCTCCATCCTTTTCTTAGTGATGGGCTTGTTCTCATCAATGAGAATGTCTTCCTCTATGTCAATTCCAGCTGAATTGCAGAGGTGACAAATGAGATGAGAGAAGGTTAACCTTACCAAAGTAGAGGACTTGTCCACCACCTTGTAGAGTTCTAGAGATATAACCTCAGGAACTTCTACTTCCTCTCCAATCATGATGCTATGGATCATGATGGCTCCGTCTATAGTAACTTCAGACCAGTTGCTGGTGGGAATAATTGAGCGTTGGATGAACTCCAACCATCCCCTAGCCACAGGCTTGAGGTCATGCCTTCTTAATTGAACCGGCTTTCCTCTTGAATCTCTCTCCCATTGAGCGCCCTCTTTAAATTTCTATGAGGAATTGGTCCAACCTTTGATCAAAGTTGACCCTTCTAGTGTAGGTGTGTGCATCTCCTTGCATCATGGGCAAGTTGAATGCCAACCTTACATTTTCCTGACTGAAATCTAAGCATTCCCCCAAACCATTGTAAGCCAATTCTTAGGGTCCGGGTTCACACTTTGATCATGGTTCTTGGTGATCCATGCATTGGCATAGAACTCTTGAACCATTAAGATCCCGACTGTTGAATGAGGTTGGTGAGAATTTCCCAACCTCTTCCTCGAATCTCATGTCGGATCTCCGGATATTCACCCTTTTTGAGCTTGAAAGGGACCTCAGGGATCACTTTCTTCTTGGCCACAACTTCATAGAAGTGGTCTTGATGCACCCTTGAGATGAATCTCTCCATTTTCCATGACTCGGAGGTGGAGGCTTTTGCCTTCCCTTTCCTCTTTCAAGAGGTTTTTCCGGCCATTGGTGCCATAAATGGTTATGGAAAAATAAAAAGCCACGCTTTTACCACACCAAACTTAGAAGGTTTGCTCGTCCTTGAGCAAAAGAAGAAAAAAAGAGTAGAAGAAGAAAATGGAGGAGATGGAGGGGATGTTGTGGTTCGGTCAAGGGGGAGAAGTAGTGTGTATGATGTGTGAAAATGAAGGAGTGAAGATGGGTTTATATAGGAGTGGAGAGAGGGGTAGGGTTCGGCCATATATGGGTGGGTTTGGGAGGGAAAGTGGTTTGAATTTGAATGGTGAGGTAGGTGGGGTTTTATGATGGATGGATGTGGATTGGTGAAGGGATTATGGAGAAGAGGGTAGGATTTGATAGGAGAGGGGTTTTTGGGGAAGAGGTATTGAGGTGATTGGTGAAGGATATTTGGGGGAGAGTGTTATGGAAGGGTGTGAAGAAGAGAGAGAGAGAGAGAGAGAGAGAGATGAGGTTGGTGGGGATCCTGTGGGGTCCACAGATCTTGAGGTGTCAAGGATTTTACATCCCTACACCATGTTGGCGTGCAAACGCCCCTTGCTTGCCAATCCTGGCGTTAAACGCCAGGTTGCTGCCCATTTCTGGCATTTAACGCCAGCTTTTGTCCCCTTTCTGGCATTTAACGCCAGCTCTGTGCCCCTTTCTGGCGTTAAATGCCCAGAATGGTGCCAGACTGGGCGTTTAATGCCCATTCAGCTATCCTTACTGGCGTTTAAATGCCAGTAAGCTTCTCTTCCAGAGTGTGCTATTTTTAATACTATTTTTCATTCTATTTTTACTTTTTCAGTTATTTTTGTGACTTCACATGATCATCAACCTACAGAAAATATAAAATAACAATAGAAAAGAGAAATTTAGCATAGATAAAAATTGGGTTGCCTCCCAACAAGCGCTTCTTTAATGTCAATAGCTTGATAGTGGGCTCTCATGGAGCCTTACAGATACTCAGAGCATGATGATGACCTCCCAACACCAAACGTAGAGTTTGAATGTGGGGGCTCTATTTGACTCTGCATTGAGAGAAGCTTTTCATGTTTCATCTCCATGACTACAGAGGGATATCCTTGAGCCTTAAACACAAGGGAGTCCTCATTCACTTGAAGGACCAATTCTCCTCTATCAACATCGATCACAGCTTTTGCTGTGGCTAGGAAGGGTCTTCTAAGGATGATGGATTCATCCATACACTTCCCAGTGTCTAGGATTATGAAATCAGCAGGGATGTAGTGGTTTTCAACCTTTACCAAGACATCCTCTACAAGTCCATAAGCCTGTTTCCTTGAATTGTCTGCCATCTCTAGTGAGATTCTTGCAGCTTGTACCTCAAGGATCCCTAGCTTCTCCATTACAGAGAGAGGCATGAGGTTTATGCTTGACCCTAGGTCATACAGAGCCTTCTCAAAGGTCATGGTGCCTATGGTACAAGGTATTGAGAACTTTCCAGGATCCTGTCTCTTCTGAGGTCATCTCTGCCTAGTCAAGTCATCCAGTTCTTTGGTGAGCAAGGGGGGTTCATCCTCCCAAGTCTCATTACCAAATAACTTGGCATTTAACTTTATGATTGCTCCAAGGTACTTAGCAACTTACTCTTCAGTAACATCTTCATCCTCTTCAGAGGAAGAATACTCATCAGAGCTCATGAATGACAGAAGAAAATTCAATGGAATCTCTATGGTCTCTAGATGAGCCTCAGATTTCCATGGTTCCTTATTAGGGAACTCCTTGGAAGCCAGTAGACGTCCATTGAAGTCTTCCTCAGTGGAAATCACTGCCTCTTCCTCCTCTCCAAGTTCGGCCGAGTGGGTAATGTTGATGGCCTTGCACTCTCTTTTTGGATTCTCTTCTGTATTGCTTGGGAGAGTACTAGGAGGGAGTTTAGTAATCCTCTTACTCAGCTGACCCACTTGTGCCTCTAAATTTCTAATGGAGGACCTTGTTTCAGTCATGAAACTTTGAGTGGTTTTAGTTAGATCAGAGATTATGGTTGCTAAGTCAGATTGACTCTGCTTAGAATTCTCTGTCTGTTGCTGAGAAGATGATGGAAAAGGCTTGCTATTGCTAAACCTATTTTTTCCACTATTACTATTGTTGAAGCCTTGTTGGGGCCTCTGTTGGTCCTTCCATGAGAGATTTGGATAATTTCTCCATGAAGGATTATAGGTGTTTCCATAGGGTTCTCCCATGTAATTCACCTCTTCCATGGCTGGGTTCTCAGGATCATAAGCTTCTTCTTCAGATAAAGCTTCTTTGGTACTGCCTGTTGCTGCTTGCATGCCAGACAGACTCTGAGAAATCATATTGACTTGCTGAGTCAATATTTTATTCTGAGCCAATATGGCATTCAGAGTATCAATCTCAAGAATTCCTTTCTTTTGATTTGTTCCATTATTCACAGGGTTCCTTTCAGAAGTGTACATGAATTGGTTATTTGCAACTATTTCAATGAGTTCATGAGCTTCTGCAGGCGTCTTCTTCAGATAAAGAGATCCTCCAGCAGAGCTGTCCAATGACATCTTGGATAATTCGGACAGACCATCATAGAAGATACATATGATGCTCCATTCTGAAAGCATGTCAGAAGGATACCTTCTAATCAATTGCTTGTATCTTTCCCAAGCATCATAGAGGGATTCACCTTCCTTCTGTCTGAAGGTTTGGACTTCCATTCTAAGCTTACTCAATTTTTGAGGTGGAAAGAACTTTGCTAAGAAGGCATTGACTAGCTTTTCCCAAGAGTTCAGGCTTTCCTTAGGTTGTGAATCCAACCATATCCTAACTCTGTCTCTTACAGCAAAAGGGAAGAGCATAAGTCTGTAGACCTCAGGGTTAACCCCGTTGGTCTTGACAGTGTCACAGATTTGCAAGAATTCAGTTAAAACTGATGAGGATCTTCTAATAGAAGTCCATGAAACTTGCAATTTTGTTGCATTAAAGAAACTAATTGAGGCTTAAGCTCAAAGTTGTTTGCTCCAATGGCAGGGATTGAGATGCTTCTCCCATAGAAGTCGGGAGTAGGTGCAGTAAAGTCACCAAGCAACTTCCTTGCATTGTTGGCATTGTTGTTGTTTTCGGCTGCCATAGCTTCTTCTTGTTTGAAAAGCTCTGTTAGGTCCTGTATAGAGAGTTGTACTTTAGCTTCTCTTAGCTTTCTCTTCAAGGTCCTTTCAGGTTCAGGATCAGCCTCAACAAGAATGTCTTTGTCCTTACTCCTGCTCATATGAAAGAGTGAGAAGAAAAAAGTATGGAATCCTCTATGTTACAGTATAGAGATTCCTTGAGATGTCAGAGGAAAAGAAGAATGGAAGGATGAGGTAGAGAGGAGACAATTCGAACTTATAGAGAGAGAGTCCAAATTACTGATAGTGGAGGAGTGTTAGTCCTTAAATAGAAGGATGTGAGAAAAGAGGAAGAATTTTAGAAAGCAAATAAAAAAGATTTTGAAATAATTAAAAGAAATTTTAAAAAAATGGTTGATGATTTTCAAAAATTGAAATTGAGGTAATAGTTAATTGATTTTGAAAAAGATTTTGAAATTAGAAATCAAAAAGATATGATTGAAAATTATTTTGAAAAAGATGTGATTGAGAAGATATGATTGAGAAGATATGATTGAAAATCAAATTAAAAAAAGAAAGTTTTAAAATTAAAGTTGATTACTTGACTAACAAGAAATTAGAAGATATGATTCTAGAATTTAAAATTTGATCCTTTCTTAATAGGCAAGTAACAACTTGAAAATTTTGAATTAAATCATTAATTGTTGCAAGGATTTTCGAAAATGGAAAGAAATTGATTTTGAAAAGATATGATTGAAAAGATATGATTTGAAAAAAAATTTATTTTGAAAAATTATGAAAATTTGAAAAAGATTTGAATTGAAAACAAAATCTTCCCGCTTGTGCCATCCTGGCGTTAAACGCCCTGAATGGTATCCATTCTGGCATTTAACGCCCAAAATACTACCCTTTTGGGTGTTTAACGCCCAGCCAGGTATCCTGGCTGGCGTTTAAACACCAGTTTTCCTTCCTCACTGGCCGTTTTGAACGCCCAGCTTTTTCTGTGTAATTCCTCTTACTGTCTGTTCTGAATCTTCAATTCTCTATATTATTGACTTGAAAAGACATAATTTTGAAAATTTTTTTATTTTTTTTAATGATGAGAAATAATCAAAATGCAACTAATCATGGAAAACTAAGATTAAATCAACAATGCATGCAAGACACCAAACTTAGAATTTTGTATACTAACGACTATAACAATTTGAAAATGCATATGAGAAACAACAAAAGACACAAAATAAGAGAATTTAAAGATCAGAGCAAGGAAATCATCAAGAACATCTTGAAGATCAATGAAGAACATAATGCATGGTTTTTCGAAAATTAAAAGAATGCAATTGACACCAAACTTAAAATTAGACACTAGACTCAAACAAGAAACAGAAAATATTTTTTATTTTAAGATTTTATAAAATTTTTTTGTGATTTTTCGAAAATTATTTGGAAAAGAAAATAAAGAGATTCAAAAATTTTAATAAGAATTATAGGAATCATTCAATGTTAGTCTAAAATTCCGGTCCAGGAATTAGACATGGCTTACTAGCCAGCCAAGCTTTCAGTGAAAGCTTCAGTCCAAAACACTAGACATGGCCAACGGCCAGCCAAGCTTTAACAGATTATCACTTTCAACAGCAAAATTGATAGAAATCAACAAGCTCTTGTGATGATAAGTTGAAACCTCGGTCCAAAAGATTAAACATGGCTTCACAGCCAGCCAGACATCGACAAATTATCATGAAACTCTAGAATTCATTCTTAAAAACTCTGAAGAACAGAATAGAAATTTTTTTTGTATTTTTTAAAATTTTTTCAAAAATAAAAAGTAAAAAGTTTAAACATAAAATAAAATTACCTAATCTAAGCAACAAGATGAACCGTTAGTTGTCCAAACTCGAACAATCCCTGGCAACGGCGCCAAAAACTTGGTGCACGAAATTGTGATCATCAATGGCGCCAACAACTTGGTACGCACAATTGTAATCTCAACTCTTTATCACAACTCCGCACAACTAACCAGCAAGTGCACTGGGTTGTCCAAGTAATAAACCTTACGTGAGTAAGGGTCAATCCCACAGAGATTGTCGGCTTGAAGCAAGCTATGGTCATCTTGTAAATCTCAGTCAAGCAGATTCAAATGGTTATGGAGTTTAAGATATTTAAAAGATAAATAAAACATAAAATAAGATAGAGATACTTATGTAATTCATTGGTGAGAATTTCAGATAAGCGTATGAAGATGCTTTGTTCCTCCTGAACTTCTGCTTTCCTATTACCTTCATCCAATCATTCATACTCCTTTCCATGGCAAGCTGTATGTTGGGCATCACCGTTGTCAATGGCTACTTCCCGTCTTCTCAGTGAAAATGGTCCAAATGCACTGTCACCGCACGACTAATCATCTGTCGGTTCTCGATCATGTTGGAATAGGATCCATTGATCCTTTTGCGTCTGTCACTACGCCCAACACTCGTGAGTTTGAAGCTCGTCACAGTCATCCCTTCCCAGATCCTACTCGGAATACCACAGACAAGGTTTAGACTTTCCGGATCTCAGGAATGACCGTCAATTATTCTAGCCTATACCACGAAGGTTTTAATCTTAGATTAGAAACCCAAGAGAATATACTCCAGCTGTCGTCCAATGACTACGTTGAACATCATGTAGATCGCTTTGTGGTTGTCAGGAACGCGACCTTGGCTAAGCGAGTAACGAAGATTGGGTGATTGTCACGGGTCACCCCTTCATTCTGACTTAACTGAATTAAGTACGAGAGTATATCTTGGAGAAGAAGTAGGCGTGAATTGAATAGAAAACAGTAGTACTTTGCATTAATTCATGAAGAACAGCAGAGCTCCACACCTTAATCTATGGTGTGTAGAAACTCCACCGTTGAAAATACATAAGAACAAGAGGGTCTGGGCATGGCCGAATGGCCAGCCCCCAAACGTGAACATAGAGATCAAAAGGTATATGAAAGTATCTATATACAATAGCAAAAGGTCCTATTTATAGAAAACTAGTAGCCTAGGGTTACAAAAATAGGTAATTAATGCAGAAATATTCTTCCGGGCCCACTTGGTGTGTGCTTGGGCTGAGCATTGAAGCTTTCACATGTAGAGACTTTTCTTGGAGTTAAACACTAGCTTTTGTGGCAGTTTGGGCGTTTAACTCCAGCTTTTATGCCAGTTCTGGTGTTTTGACGCCAGAATTTTTATGCTGACTTGGAACGCCAGTTTGGGCCATCAAATCTCGGGCAAGGTATGGACTATTATATATTGCTGGAAAGCCCAGGATGTCTAATTTCTACCGAAATTGAGAGTGCACCAATTGGGCTTCTATTGCTCCAGAAAATCCACTTCGAGTGCAGGGATGTCAGAATCCAACAGCATCTGCAGTCCTTTTTCAGCCTCTGAATCAGATTTTTGCTCAGGTCCCTCAATTTCAGCCAGAAAATACCTGAAATCACAGAAAAACACACAAGCTCATAGTAAAATCCAGAAATGTGATTTTTATTTAGAAAATAATAAAAATATAATAAAAATTAACTAAAATATACTAAAAATATACTAAAAACAATGCCAAAAAGCGTATAAATTATCTGCTCATCAGTTACCAAAGGGATAGTCCTTGGCCACAAAATCTCTAAGAAAGGCATAGAGGTAGATAGAGCCAAGGTGGAAGTGATTGAAAAATTACCCCCATCTTGCAATGTCAAAACAGTTAGGAGCTTTTTGGGACATGCTAGCTTCTATAAAAGGTTCATTAGAGACTTCTCAAAAATTGCTAAATCATTAAGTAACTTGCTTGTCTCTAATGTACCCTTCATATTTGATAGAGAATGCATGCAAGCTTTTGAGGATCTTAAAAGTAAGCTCTCCTCTACACTTATTATAGCACCACCAAGCTGGGAATTGCCCTTTGAATTGATATGTGATGCATCAGATTTTGCCATTGGTGCTGTATTAGGACAGAGGAGAGACAAGCTAGTGCATGTCATATATTATGCCAGCAAGGTCCTTAATGAAGTCCAAAAGAACTACACCACCACGAAAAAAGAACTCCGTGCTATAGTCTTTGCTTTTAACAAATTCAGGTTTTACCTCATTGGTTCTAAAGTAGTTATTTTTACTGACCATACAGCACTCAAATACTTGCTAACTAAGCAAGATTCCAAGCCTAGATTGATCAAATGGATTCTATTACTCCAGGAATTCAACATTGAAATCAAGGACATGAGTAGAGCAGAAAGTAAGGTGGCAGACCACCTATCAAGGATTCCACATATGGACAACGAAGCTCACAGCCCTGCTGTAAATGAAAGCTTCCCAGATGAGCAATTGATAGTGCTTCAAGAGGCTCCATGGTTCATAGACATAGCCAACTTCAAGGCCATTGGAGAGCTACCTTCCAACATCGACAAGCACTTAAGAAGGAAGCTCATCAATGATGCCAAGCATTTCATGTGGGATGAACTATACCTCTTCAAAAAGTGTGCTGATGAAATATTAAGAAGATGTATTTCTTATGAGGAAGGACAAGAGGTCCTTTGGAATTGCCATGGATCTACCTATGGAGGGCACTTTAGTGGAGAAAGGACTGCAGCCAAGGTTTTGCAGTGTGGATTTTTCTGGCCTACCATCTTCAAAGATGCAAAGGAGTTTGTGACAAGATGTAATGAGTGCCAAAGAGCTGGCAACCTACCCAAGAAGAATGAGATGCCACAAAAGTTCATCATGGAATTAGAGCTGTTTGATGTTTGGGGGATTGACTTCATGGGAACCTTTGTGATGACTTGCATCATCTACCTCTTTCTCTTAACTAAAAGGACCGTAGAATTAGTAAATTCTCATTCAATTGATGCAATTACTTGAACTAAATGATGAATTTTATGGTACAGTGCTTTGAAAAAGATCTTGTTTGAATTTCAGGTGAAAATAGCAACAAAAGAGGAAGAAAGCAAGAAAAATAAGCTAGGCGTGTGTACTGGGCGTGCCACTTAGTGTGAACGCCAACAATTTGAATGGGCGTGGCATGCCAGCTATAGGGCGTGTTACGCCAGTTAGCAACTCCAAAGAAGAGCCATTGATGAATTACAATGGGCGTGGCATGCTAAGCCCAGGCATGGCACGCCAAGGAGATGAACCACAAGGGGGCGTGGCACGCCTAGGCCAAGCATAGCACGCCAGTTATCTGATGGATGGAAATCAGATTCCACACCGAAACTCACCGACAAGTGTATTGGATCGTATCAAGTAGTAAAACTCACTTAGAGTGAGGTCGATCCCACAGGGATTGATGGATCAAGAAACTTTAGTGGTTTATTAGTTTAGTCAAGCTAACATTGGTGAATTGAGTGAAAATTTGAGAACAGAATGTAAAGTGCAGGGAATTTAAAGTTACAGAAGGTAAATTGCAGTGAAAGTAAAGAACAGAATGTAAATTAGATGAAGCTTAAATGACAATGAAAGTAAAATTGTAGCCGATCTCAATTGCAGGAAATAATTTGACAGAAGCTTAAAGAACAAGAAATGTAAATTAGACAAAAGGTAGATCAGCAGAATGTGAATTGAACAAAAGCTTAAAGAGCAAGAAAACTAAATTGCAGCAAAATGTAAAGGGGGTTGGGTGCTGGAAATTAAAGAAACAGTAAATCAGAACTCAGAACAAGAAATTTGAATTGCAGGAAAATCAAATTCAAATCACAGCAAGCTCAAATGTAAATTAGTAAGGAGGTAGAGAATTTAAATTGCATAGGAAGCAGACTCAGCTCAAGCAAAATGTAAAAGTGCAGAAAAGGAATTGCAAAAGAGAGAATTGTAGAGATTGAAAGTGTATAAGCGAAATTGCATTGGAAAGAAAATGAAGTAGAGAAGAAAAGAGAACCCAGATCTGATTTCCAATTCTCAAATTCAAACAAGAAAATCAAAGAGAGTTCTCTACTCTCCTCCTACTCCTACTGCTCTCTAATGGAGCCAGCCTTCCTAATGAAATGAAACTGATGCCTTTTTATAGGCTATTTACAAAAGGAAAATGAAATTAAAATTAAAAACAAAATTCAAATTAAATGAAGTGCCTTGTGCCTTTGAGTGATGTCCATGGGCTTTGCTTGCTTTTGATTTGAAGAAGAGTGGATCCGGATTGGCTTTTGGTTGAAAATGGGTTCATGGGACACTTCCAGGGAAGCGCTCAGTTAAATGCAACAACGCAGCGCTCAATTTGCTCGGTCCCAGGCTCGTGCCTAGCTCAATTGTTCATGGCGCTACGTTAAGTAAGTGAACGTAGCACCCTTTGTGCGCAAGGTGAGGCTTGATGCGCATAAACTTGTTATGCTACGATTAGGAAATTGCACGATCGGCAAAATTCCTTCCGGCAAGTGCACCGGTTATCGTCAAGTAAAAACTCACAATAGAGTGAGGTCGAATCCCACAAGGATTGGTTGAGTGAGCAATTCGGATTAGAAGTATGTTCTAGTTGAGCGGAATCAAGATTTAGATGAGAATTGCGGAATGTAAAATTGCATGAATTAAAGAGCGAGAAGCTAAATTGCTGAAATTAAAAGGGATGGGGGTGATTGCATGAATTTAATTGCAGAATGTAAAGAGAAAGTGGTAATTGGAGATGGGGAATTCATTGGGTTTTAGGAGATATTGAGATCTCCGAATCAAAACATTTTTATCTCTTCCTCAACCAATGCGTTCATTGAATTTTTGCTTGGCAATCTTATATGATTGGATCCCAATCCCTTGGCTCACCAATTCTCTCTAAAAACAAACAAATTTCCAATCCCTTGGCTTAAATGTTCATAAGAAGAGATGATGCTCGATCACTGATTATACCACACAGTTTCATGAACCACAATTTGGTAGGATTACATGTCACAATATCCATCCAAACCCCAATCCAATTCACTGTGAGAAAGCTTCTCTAGCATGAATCCTCCATTCCTTTCCCAAGGTTCCGAAGGATTCCAATTATGGGTAGTTTCTTTCCCAAGACAACTACCCAATGGAATTAGATCGAGAAGCTTTCTAACAAAATTCAAGAGAAAATATTGAAGAAGAAGATAAAACTATTACTGATTCATTGAATTACAATAGAGCTCCCTAACCCAATGAAAGGGGGTTTAGTGAGTCATAGCTCTGAATTCAATTACAAAAGTATGAAAACTTCCAAAATGAAAAGGTAAAAAGGTGCCTCTAACTTAAATTCTATCCTATTTATACACTTTCTTCATTGAGCTTCTGTTGTGTTTTTTTGGGCTTTGAGGCCTCTCCCGGCTTTCTTTTTGCTTTGGGTTTATGATCCATAATCTTGATGAGGCTGCTGATCCAAATTCTGTAACATTCATTGAGCCAACTTAGTGATAATCAAGTAATGACACATGACTCAACAAATTGAAATTCCAGACTCATCAATCCTTCAGGCCCAATCCCATAAACCATGATATTCAATTGGGTTTCATACCAGAGTAAGTTTAAGTTAATGTTTGTGCTCAAATGCTAACTTAAACTGCAATATTTTTGGCCCAGAAACCTTTTCCAAGAGTGGCGTTTAAGTAGCTTAAACTGCAGCTTAAACGCCAGACACTTCCAGTGATGCCTTTTGTGGAAGCACGTTTAAGCTTCAGTTTAAGGTTAAACTGAAGCTTAAACGTGAAAATGGAAGAAGGCAGCCCTGGAGGGTAACGTAGTCGAACACGTTTAAGCTTCAGTTTAAGGTTAAACTGAAGCTTAAACGTGGAGATAGGAAAAGCAGCCCTGGAGGTCGAACACGTTTAAGCTCCAGTTTAAGGTTAAACTGGAGCTTAAACGTGGAAATGGAGAAAGCAACCCTGGAGGAGAAAACTTGGTCGAACACGTTTAAGCTCCAGTTTAAGGTTAAACTGGAGCTTAAACGTGGAAATGGAGAAAGCAACCCTGGAGGAGAAAACTTGGTCGAACACGTTTAAGCTCCAGTTTAAGGTTAAACTGGAGCTTAAACGTGGAAATGGCTCCCTGGTGCATTTCCCATTTCTGGCGTTTAACTTCCAGTTTAAGGTTAAACTGGAGGTTAAACGCCACTTTCACCCTTTCCTCAGCTTTTATGATTTTGGCCGTTTAAGTTCCAGTTTAAGCTTAAACTGGAACTTAAACTCCACATGTGATATTCAAGCTTCCTTTATTGATTTTTGTTGCTTCCTTGCCTAGCCTCTTCTTTCCTGAAATCATCCAAACAACTGCATCAAAGTCTTGCAAATTTTCATGAGAATCTTCCATTCATAGCATTCAAGTAATATAACTAAAAACTCATGAAATTTGCATAAAAATCATACTGTTTGGATGGTTCATTGCTTTGTTATTCTTTTAACCATTCTTGGTTACTTTAAGCTCAAGAAAGTGCATAAAACAACTAAAACTAACAGAAAAATGCTAGTGAAACTAGCCTAAGATGCCTTGGCATCACAACACCAAACTTAATACTTGCTTGTCCCTAAGCAAGTCCTGAGTTATTTGAGAAGAAAGTATGAAACAGAAAGCAATTACATTGGCTATATTAGCAAGCATTTGAAGTTCATTAGAAGGGTTTTATGCAGAAAGTTGCAGCATCACTTTTTCATTCTTATCAGGTAAGATTATCACTTTTTCATTGCATCCATCAAACACTGCTATGGCCTCTTGTTATTCTTATGTCCTTGGCACTTTTCTCTTCTTTGTTTTTCTTTTCTTTTTCTTAGAGCTCCTTTGCTCCTTGTTTGCTTAGTGTCATGTGTTGCACAAGCCTTTGGCATTTTCTTTTTCTTATCAGTGCACTACACATATCCACTCCAGGCATTTTAGTTCACATTTCTTCTTGAGACATTGGTGTCCAGCACCTCTTTGTGTGACTAAATATTTTGTATTTAGGTTGCTCTTGATAATGGACTTTTGGTTGATAATCCCAGGTTAGTTAACCCAAGTTACCAAGTGTTGAAACACTCCTCAGAACCTATTCATCCAAGCATATCCTTAATACATAAACACCACAGACATTTGTCTCAGAAGTTCAAACCATTGGTGCCTAGCTTATTTTCTCAATTTTTTTTCTTTTTGGTTGCCCTTTTTTTCAGTGGCTTTTTCTTCTTCTTTTTCTTTCTTTTTCATGGCCAAAGACATTTATTCCTCAAGATCCATAGACAGTTTTCAAATTCTACACAAAAAATGATAATTCTACACTCTATTTCCAGTGATCTGACTAAACAATCAAGCATGCATACCACCACTTAATTCTACTTGATTTGTCACTAATTGAGCCAAGTTACTTTTGTTCAAACTTTTCTTTTATTTTTGGAAACAGAACAAGCATGGCAAGCATTTGTTTAAGAAGGTGAAGTTATATCCAAACATCTAGGCATTCACTTTATTCAAAGCAATAAACAGACAAACATACTAGAAACTTCACATTCCAGAAAGATTCAACAATTACAGTTTAAACCAGAACAAGCATGCTTTTGTTTGCCCTTTTTAAAGAATTGTCAAGGAACAACACCACCTTGTGAAATTCCTTGTTTTCTCTTTGTTGCCAGGGAACAATTTGATTTCTCCTTCTTCTCCTAGTTGTTGCTTCATGTTCTTTCTCAGATCCTTGTTTCCTTTCCTGCAAAGAGTGATGAAGTTGCTTGCTTCTCAAGCACTTGAGTGGTTAGCTCAACTATGTATGGGCAAGTGTCTGAGTCTTAAGTTGGTGTGTGAACACCAAACTTAGTCTCCTACTTACTTCTCTGTTCTTTGAATCCTTGAATTCTCCTTGGAATGAAGTTGCTGCTAAGGATTTTAAGCATTTCTGTGATTGCTTAGAATGGTTGTTCCTTTCATATAATTCAAAGGTTGTTGTGTTCAGTTGATCTTTATGGTGGAACACCAAACTTAGAGTCACACATTCCCCTTTGAATTATTGATCCACGAATTCATTGTTTGGTGTGAAACACCAAACTTAATTCTTTGCAATGCACAGAAACTACTTCACCTTTTTATTGAAACAAATAAAAGAAACAGCAAGGGAGTATTACCTCAGGTTGGGTTGCCTCCCAACAAGCGCTTCTTTAACGTCACTAGCTTGACGGTTGCCCCTTGTTAGGGTGGATTGTAGTGCTTGATGTCTTCTCCTCTCACTATGAAAACGTCCCCATTTGATTCCTTCATGACTTCTAAATGTTCCATAGAAAGAACTTTCCTGATTGTGAACACTTGAGGGAGCTGGGAAGGAATGGTTTTGAGGCCAGGTGGGATTGGCAGATAATGACTTGATATCACTTTATCTCCCGGAGAGAAACCTTCAGTGGGAATTTTCTTGTTTCTCCACCCTCTTGGCAATTTCTTTACAATTCTTCCCTTTCTCTTGAGGATTTCTTCATTGACCCTTATGCCAGGAGGATCCTTCTGATCTGTTTCTATTGATTCTTGTGGCTTTAACTCTTGCAATTCTTGTTTGCCTTCCAAGGACTGTTTCAGAATTTCAGCTACTGGATTGCTTTCCTCTAAACACAGATGGCTACTATCATCCTTAGGCTTTTCAGGTTCTGGTTCAGGCTCAGATGCAGGTTTGAAAGCATTGAAAATGAGCTGTTCATCATGTACTCTCAAAATTAGCTCTCCTTGTTCTACATCTATGAGCGCTCTAGCAGTGGCTAGAAATGGCCTTCCCAGAATGATAGGGTGTAGGTGGCTTTCCTCCATGTCCAAAATGACAAAGTCTGTGGGGAAGAAATAATTTCCCACTTTCACCAGCACATTCTCAACTACCCCTTCAGCTTGCTTTTGAGTTTTGTCAGCCAGTTGTATGATTACATCAGTGGATCTCACCTCATTCAGTTGTAGCCTCTTCATAAGAGTCAGAGGCATCACATTTATGCTAGCTCCTAGATCACAGAATCCTCTGTCAATTTTTGTTTCCCCTATGATGCAGGGGATATGAAAACCTCCTGGGTCTGTTTTCTTAGAGACTATGTCCTTCTTGATGAGGGCACTGCATTCTTTGTTCATTATTACAGTTTGTCCTCCCTTCAAAACTCTTTTCTTGCTCAGCAATTCCTTTAAATACTTGATATGTGTAGGCATCTGCTGGAGAATCTCAAGGAAGGGAATATTGATATGGAGAGACTTAAATGTCTCTAAAAACCTTGAATAGGTTTTCCCTTTTTCACCTCCTCCTAACCTCTGAGGAAATGGTGCTTTTGGTTGGTATGTTTCCAGCATGCCTTTTTGCAGTTCCTTGGCTTGCTCAGTTTCACTTTCCTGCTTAGCTTCTTCCACACCTTCCTTCAAGATTTCTGGCTCCTGTTCTGAGGGTCTAATTCCTTCTTCTTCTGAGACTTCCTTCAATATGGTGATGGCCTTGCATTCTTCCCATCTCACTCTCTTTTGTTCCCCTTTAGGATTCTTTTCTGTGTCACTAGGGAACACTGCAGTTGATTTGGGGGCCTGTTGAGATAGCTCTCCTACTTGAGACTCCATCCTCTTGAGTTTTTCACCATGGTTTCTTAAGGTAGATCTCACATCATCCCTGAAACTTTTCAACTCACTTATGTCCTGGCCCATGTTTGCCAGCATTCCTTCTATCCTGTTTAATTGATCTTGAAATTGTTGGTTCGGATTAGGTTGGGTAGGTTGATTATTTTGGCCATGATATGATGGTTGGGAGTAAGTGTTTTGTGTGGCTTGGTATGATCTTTGGTTGGAGTTTTGGTATGTGGACTTGTTATGTTGGTTTTGCTGGTTTCCCCACCCAAAGTTTGGGTGGTTTTTCCATCCTGGATTGTAAGTGTTGGAATGTGGATCATATGATTGCCTTTGTTGGTTTCCCACATAGTTGGCCTCTTCCCAATCACCTCCTTCAGTGCTTACTTCCTCTTGATCTTGTGTGTGTATTGCGGCCACTTGCTTTGTTTCTAGTTTCCTGGTGAGCTCTGCTAGTTGCTTGGCAAACACCTTGTTTTGGGCTAAAATTGTATCAACATGGTTCAGCTCCATGACTCCCTTAGTGTTGTGTCTCTCTAAAGCATAGTAGTACTCATTCTCAGCCACTGTCTCGATCACTTCAATGGCTTCTTCCACAGTCTTTTTCCTGTTCAATGAACCTCCTGATGAATGGTCTACAGCCTTCCTTGATTCATAAGAAAGTCCATCATAGAAAATATGCAATTGCACCCAGTCATGGAACATGTCTGGTGGGCATTTCCTTGTCAAATCCTTGAATCTCTCCCATGCCTCGTAGAGAGTTTCACCATCTTGTTGTCTAAACGTCTGAACCTCAGATCGAAGCCTATTGACCTTTTGTGGGGGGTAGAAATGTGCCAGAAACTTGCTTTCCACCTCATCCCAGGTTGTTAGGCTCCCCCTTGGGAATGATTCCAGCCACTTAGCTGCCTTGTCCCTAAGTGAAAATGGGAACAAGAGCAGTTTATAGGTATCTTCCTGGACTCCATTGGACTTCACAGTGTCGCAAATTCTCAGGAATTTTGTGAGATGTTGGTTTGGATTTTCATTAGCACTCCCACCAAATGAACAATGATTCTCCACAAGTGATATTAGCTGTGGTTTGAGTTCAAAATTGTTGGCCTGAATGCGTGGTTTCTGAATGCTGCTACCACAATTCCCAGAGGTTGGGTTTATGTATGAACCAAGAACCCTCCTCTCGGGAATGGCATTATTTCCATCAGCTCTCTCATGGTTGTGAACTTCTCTATCCATGTTGAGATCTAGAGCTTCCTCAAAATTGTCCTCAGATTCTCCTTCAGATTCTTCTTCTCCCAGTACTCTCTTCCCTCTTGCCTCCCTTCTAAGTCTATGAAGGGTCCTCTCTGGTTCGGTATATGGAGGAGTTGATGTCTCTCCTCTCCTACCTGTCATACAAGAACACAGCACAGGCAACAAACAAGTGAAATACTCTTGGTTAATGGAAGAGTATGGTTAGAGTAGTTGAGGAATTAATTCAAATAGTAAGTGAGTCAGTGAGTTAGTTGCTTGAATTTAAAGGCATAAAGAAAGAAAGAATGTAACAGAGTGCAGAAATTAAAAATTCAACAATTAACTTGAACTGAATTAACAAAGCAAGAAAAATGCTCAATCTAGTTAACTTCCAATTTGAGAATTGTCAATCGAAAACCAATCCCCGGCAACGGCGCCATAAACTTGATGCGCATAAACTTGTTATGCTACGATTAGGAAATTGCACGATCGGCAAAATTCCTTCCGGCAAGTGCACCGGTTATCGTCAAGTAAAAACTCACAATAGAGTGAGGTCGAATCCCACAAGGATTGGTTGAGTGAGCAATTCGGATTAGAAGTATGTTCTAGTTGAGCGGAATCAAGATTTAGATGAGAATTGCGGAATGTAAAATTGCATGAATTAAAGAGCGAGAAGCTAAATTGCTGAAATTAAAAGGGATGGGGGTGATTGCATGAATTTAATTGCAGAATGTAAAGAGAAAGTGGTAATCGGAGATGGGGAATTCATTGGGTTTTAGGAGATATTGAGATCTCCGAATCAAAACATTTTTATCTCTTCCTCAACCAATGCGTTCATTGAATTTTTGCTTGGCAATCTTATATGATTGGATCCCAATCCCTTGGCTCACCAATTCTCTCTAAAAACAAACAAATTTCCAATCCCTTGGCTTAAATGTTCATAAGAAGAGATGATGCTCGATCACTGATTATACCACACAGTTTCATGAACCACAATTTGGTAGGATTACATGTCACAATATCCATCCAAACCCCAATCCAATTCACTGTGAGAAAGCTTCTCTAGCATGAATCCTCCATTCCTTTCCCAAGGTTCCGAAGGATTCCAATTATGGGTAGTTTCTTTCCCAAGACAACTACCCAATGGAATTAGATCGAGAAGCTTTCTAACAAAATTCAAGAGAAAAGATTGAAGAAGAAGATAAAACTATTACTGATTCATTGAATTACAATAGAGCTCCCTAACCCAATGAAAGGGGGTTTAGTGAGTCATAGCTCTGAATTCAATTACAAAAGTATGAAAACTTCCAAAATGAAAAGGTAAAAAGGTGCCTCTAACTTAAATTCTATCCTATTTATACACTTTCTTCATTGAGCTTCTGTTGTGTTTTTTTGGGCTTTGAGGCCTCTCCCTGCTTTCTTTTTGCTTTGGGTTTATGATCCATAATCTTGATGAGGCTGCTGATCCAAATTCTGTAACATTCATTGAGCCAACTTAGTGATAATCAAGTAATGACACATGACTCAACAAATTGAAATTCCAGACTCATCAATCCTTCAGGCCCAATCCCATAAACTATGATATTCAATTGGGTTTCATACCAGAGTAAGTTTAAGTTAATGTTTGTGCTCAAATGCTAACTTAAACTGCAATATTTTTGGCCCAGAAACCTTTTCCAAGAGTGGCGTTTAAGTTGCAGTTTAAGCTTAAACTGCAGCTTAAACGCCAGACACTTCCAGTGATGCCTTTTGTGGAAGCACGTTTAAGCTTCAGTTTAAGGTTAAACTGAAGCTTAAACGTGGAAATGGAAGAAGGCAGCCCTGGAGGGTAACGTAGTCGAACACGTTTAAGCTTCAGTTTAAGGTTAAACTGAAGCTTAAACGTGGAGATAGGAAAAGCAGCCCTGGAGGTCGAACACGTTTAAGCTCCAGTTTAAGGTTAAACTGGAGCTTAAACGTGGAAATAGAGAAAGCCATCCTGGAGGTCGAACACGTTTAAGCTCCAGTTTAAGGTTAAACTGGAGCTTAAACGTGGAAATGGAGAAAGCAACCCTGGAGGAGAAAACTTGGTCGAACACGTTTAAGCTCCAGTTTAAGGTTAAACTGGAGCTTAAACGTGGAAATGGAGAAAGCAACCCTGGAGGAGAAAACTTGGTCGAACACGTTTAAGCTCCAGTTTAAGGTTAAACTGGAGCTTAAACGTGGAAATGGCTCCCTGGTGCATTTCCCATTTCTGGCGTTTAACTTCCAGTTTAAGGTTAAACTGGAGGTTAAACGCCACTTTCACCCTTTCCTCAGCTTTTATGATTTTGGCCGTTTAAGTTCCAGTTTAAGCTTAAACTGGAACTTAAACTCCACATGTGATATTCAAGCTTCCTTTATTGATTTTTGTTGCTTCCTTGCCTAGCCTCTTCTTTCCTGAAATCATCCAAACAACTGCATCAAAGTCTTGCAAATTTTCATGAGAATCTTCCATTCATAGCATTCAAGTAATATAACTAAAAACTCATGAAATTTGCATAAAAATCATACTGTTTGGATGGTTCATTGCTTTGTTATTCTTTTAACCATTCTTGGTTACTTTAAGCTCAAGAAAGTGCATAAAACAACTAAAACTAACAGAAAAATGCTAGTGAAACTAGCCTAAGATGCCTTGGCATCAAGGCTCCCTCTTTCGAGCCTTGGTGAGTTCATTTTGCCAATTTCCTTTGTGAAGAGTAGCGCTCAGTTAGTGCTTCTAACGTAGCGCCCCTTTGTTGTTTGCCTCGTTCCCCATTTCGAGCCCTGGTGGTTGCATTTGTGCTAGCAATTCCTTTGTATGAAGGCCCAAAAACGTTGTAAAAAGCAACGTAGCACTCATTGCTTACTTTCATTGGATTTATTAATTTATTTCTAATGTATTGGCCAATTGGCTTTAACGGCATTAAAATTGAAATGCACGCTTTAAACGCCTTTGGCATTCATTCATTTAATGAAAAAGCCAATGTAGCATTCATTCATATCATCCATTCCTAATTGTAATTATTAATTAAATTGCATGCATGCTTTAATTTATGATAATGCATGGCATTAATTAGTAATGCCATTAGCATTCATTTCATTTTAACGCTAGCTTCATTCCTTGGCATTATCATGGTCATAGGCCACGCTTTTAAAAGTGTGGCCTAAGGTTCCAAAGCGTGTTCAACTTTAAAGTGTGCCCCAAAAATTCCTCTTTTCTTCTTTTTTTGTGCTCTTTTGCTTCTTTTTCCACTTATTTCCTACAAAATTTATAAAATCAAAAGATCAAGGAAATATACTATTTAAGCATAAAAGAATGCAATATTTAAGCACTAATTGTCAATTTCTTGTATGAAAAAAGCATAGAAAAACATGACATGATGACATGTCATCACAACACCAAACTTAAACCTTGCTTGTCCCTAAGCAAGAAAAGAATCATGCAATAGAGATTGACAATCTAAGGTAAGAAGAATAGCAACTCAATGTTCATGGTTGGCTAGTTTTCTATTCATGCTACAATCACAAAAGAAATGTAAATGATTGATGCTTCTATCTAGCTCAATTTATGAAATCTTTTCCTTATATTTCTTCCTTGAAACAAGCTTTTAATTTTCTTATTAGCTTCTCCTTTTGGGTGCTTTGCCCCATGAGTTGATAGCAAAGCTACGACTTCTAAATACTTTGTTTTCAAGTATTACCACTTGATACATAAGCACCACAAGCATTTAATTAGAGGGCTTCTTTAAGCTCAATTGTTTCTTTTCTTAACTCTCTAATCATTGATGCTCAGAACCTTGAGCTTTGAGGGAGTGCTTTTGCACTTGAGCCTAACCTTGACTTTTAAGTGTTTTGTTTTCAAGCTTTTTGCTTGATACATAAACACCACAAGTACTTAACAATGGAATTGTCATTGGTACTCAGAGTCTTCAACTTTCTCATTCTTTCCCTTTTGCTTTTCTTAATTTGCAATTGCTTCTTCAAGGTTTTCATGATTTCAAAAGATTTCACAAAATGTCCTAGATGAAAACTTCAATTAAATAAAATCCAATGCAATTGAGCAACAATTAATCATACTAGCCTTCCTATTACTTGTATGCTCATGCTAAATTCTTCTTTAATTCCTTGTTTGTTTATGATCATGATGCTTTACTGCTTTTGAACTCACAGAATTCAAGTTGGTAATCATAATGCCACAGCAAGATGTTACAAATCAAAATTCAAGCTATGCTTATTCATACCACACGTGCTGCAATTTAAAGTGCTGGAAACAAATGAGAGGAAAAAGAACTTTAGAACCTTGTAATTAATCTTCTCTATTATTGTCATTTTCCTCCCATTCTCCTCCTTCCTATACCACACTTAGAATGCTTACTCATCCTTAAGCAACAATTAGAACAATGGTGGTGGGGTCTAAAATGGATCATAAATGTCTTACACAAGAAGATGTCAGTAGCATATGTGTTTAAGCAAGCAAGTTAAAAATAACCATCAAGGCACAGAGAAATATAAACATTGTGATTGCAAACATAAGAGGGTGTGCATGATACATTGCATAAAGAATAAGTGGCACACCAAACTTAGTGTGACGCTTTCACTTGAAATTGATGCAAGTATATAGTAAGGATTATAAGCAAATTTTGTTGCATAGAAACACCAAACTTAGAATGCAGTCACATGTCCATTTTATTTGAACTAAGACTAAGCAAAGGAAACTGTTATATGTTAAATACAATCACCAAGCCAAGAATCTGTCATGAATAAGGATTTCTTGGTGATGTATTAACAAAAACAGTTAATAAAAGAAAGCACTGAAAACAAGAAAATGACTAAAACTAAGAGAAAACTAAAATTGTCTAACTAAAAGAAAGATAACACTAAAAAAGGCCTTATGATTATGCAGACAAGTGGTGTTGCTGAATGAATTGCATAGAAAAATAAGTGGCACACCAAACTTAGAATCTTAGTGTGACACTTCCATGTAGAATTGATGAAATCATTCAAAGGGATTGAAAACAAATTGTTGCAGGGCAACACCAAATTTAGAGTGTAACCATATGCCAATTTATTGAAATTTAAACAAAGCAGACAGAGAACATAAACAAAGCAAAGAAATGAAATGTTACCCAAGGTTGGGTTGCCTCCCAACAAGCGCTCTTTTAGTGTCATTAGCTTGACATGTTGTTCTTCACTTTCTTCGTCTTCTTCCAGTTTGTTAAGAGGAATGACCTCAAGGGGGGAAAGATTCAGCTAGTGTCCCCTGTCTTAGCCTCTCCTCAGCAAGCTTCCTTTTGTTAATGGCTTGATTGAGCTTACTTGCTGGATCAGGGGTAAGATCGGTACTCTTGTTAGTTGCCTTCACTTCTTTGGATTCAAGACTTGGTTGCTGTGTGATTATTGGAGTTTTATCTTCATCTTGAGCCTTTTGAATTGCTGGCTCAATGAGCTCTTCCTTCATGTACTTCTCTTCCTCACTTGAGTGTGAATTTTCTTGACTGACTTTCTCACTTTCTTATTCTTCCACTTCCTCTTTTGCACTCAACATTTGAGTTAATAGCACTTTCATGGAGGAGGTTTGTTGTTCTTCCCAAGATTTCCTCATCTCCTCTTCATATCTTTCAATCACAGATTCAAGTGTTGAGCATTTTTGGTTCAAAGAGGTTTGTGGGGGTTGTGAGCTTTCATGTTCCTTTGTCATCTCAAGTGGCTTCTGTGGATATGCAAGTTCAGGTTCAAATGCCTCCTCCACTTCATTCTTCATTGAAATTTCACTTGATACAGTAGCCTTTTCTTCTTGCCCTTCCACTTTCTTCTTTGCACTCAACATTTGATCTACCATCACTTCTATGTTTGTAAGGGAGTTTTCTCGTTCTTTCCAGGATTTCTTTGTCTCCTCCTCATATCTTTTGACATGGACTCAAGCTTTAAGAGTCTTTGGTTTATGGAAGTTTGTGTTGGTTGTGAGTCTTGGGAGGGATTTTGTGTTGAGGCATAGTCAAGTGATGAAGAATTTTCAAATGTAGAAATGGGAGGTGAGGTTGGATAATATCTCATGTGATTAACTTGATCAATTTGTGGCTCTGGAGCAAATCTCCATGGATTGGAGTGCTCAGAATTTGCAATTTCTTGGTGATACTCCCAACCACCATTAGGATAATGACTTGAATCATTTTGTGGTGGTGAGAAATATCCCATATGATTCTCTTGCTCATCTTGTGGTTCTGAAGCATATCTCCATGGATTGGAGTGCTCAGGATTTGAAATTTTTTGGTTACATTCCCAGCCACCATTAGAGATTTGTGATGGTGGGTAATATCCCATAAAAGTTGTTTGATCACAAGATGAGTTGAACTCCAATTGAATTTTGTAAAACACAACACCAATGAAAATTGAAATTTCTCATATTAGAGATGAGAATTTCTGAGTGAGGCAATAACACAAACACCTTGCTTATCAGCAGAGAACAAAAACAAAGAAAAAAATGCTTAATCTAGACTTCTCACCAACTTAATCATTGTTGATCTAATCAATCCCGGCAACGGCGCCAAAAACTTAATGGGTGAAAATCAGGTTCCACACCAAAACTCACCGGCAAGTATTTCGGGTCACATCAAGTAGTAAAACTCACTTAGAGTGAAGTCGATCCCACAGGGATTGATGGATCAAGCAACTTTAGTGGGTGATTAGTTTAGTCAAGCTAACATTGGTGAATTGAGTGAAAATTTGAGAACAAAATGTAAAGTGCAAGGAATTTAAAGTTGCAGAAGGTAAATTGCAGTGAAAGTAAAGAACAGAATGTAAATTAGATGAAGCTTAAATGACAAGAAAAGTAAAATTGCAGCTGATTTCAATTACAGTAAATAAATTGACAGAAGCTTAAAGAACAAGAAATGTAAATTAGACAGAAGGTAGATCAGCAGAATGTGAATTGAACAAAAGCTTAAAGAGCAAGAAAACTAAATTGCAGCGAAATGTAAAGGGGGTTGGGTGCTGGAAATTAAAGAGACAGTAAATAAGAACTCAGAATAAGAAATTTGAATTGAAAATTAAATTCAAATCACAGCAAGCTCAAAAGTAAATTAGAAAGGAGGTAGAGAATTTAAATTGCATAAGAAGCAAACTCAGCTCAAGCAAAATGTAAAAGTGCAGAAAAGGAATTACAGAAGAGAGAATTGTAGAGATTGAAAGTGTATAAGCAAAATTGCATTGGAAAGAAAATGAAGCAGAGAAGAAAAGAGAACCCAGATCTGATTTCCAATTCTCAAATTCAAACAAAAAAATTAAAGAGAGTTCTCTACTCTACTCCTACTCCTACAGCTCTCTAATGGAGCCAGCCTTCCTAATGAAATGAAACTGATGCCTTTTTATAGGCTTTTTACAAAATAAAAATAAAATTGAAATTGAAAACAAAATTCAAATTAAATGAAATTCCTAATCTAGCTTGTTCTTGTGCCTTGTGCCTTTGAGTGATGTCCATGGGCTTTGCTTGCTTTTAATTTGAAGAAGAGTGGATTCGGATTGGCTTTTGGTTGAAAATGGGTTCATGGGACACTTCTAGGGAAGCGCTTAGTTAAATGCAACAACGCAGCGCTCAATTTGCTTGGTCCCAGGCCCGTGCCTAGCTCAATTGTTCATGGCGCTACGTTAAGTAAGTGAACGTAGCGCACTTTATGCGCAAGGTGAGGCTCCCTCTTTCGAGCCTTGGTGAGTTCATTTTGCCAATTTCCTTTGTGAAGAGTAGAGCACAGTTAGTGCTTCTAACGTAGTGCCCCTTTGTTGTTTGCCTCGTTCTCCATTTCCAGCCCTGGTGGTTGCATTTGTGCCAGTAATTCCTTTGTATGAAGGCCCAAAAATGTTGTAAAAAGCAACGTAGCGCTCCTTTGATGAATGCTTTGTTGAGCACTCCGTTGGAATCTTCAACGTCACACTCATTGCTTTCTTTCATTGGATTTATTTATTAATTGCTAATGTATTGGCCAATTGGCTTTAACGGAATTAAAATTGAAATGCATGCTTTAAACGCCTTAGGCATTCATTCATTTAATGAATAAGCCAATGTAGCGTTTGTTCATATCATCCATTCTTAATAGGCATTATTAATTAAATTTCATGCATGCTTTAATTTATGATAATGCATGGCATTAATTTTCAATGCATGCATAAGCATTAATTAGTAATTCCATTAGCATTCATTTCATTTTAACGCTAGCTTCATTCCTTGGCATTATCATGGTCATTGGCCACACTTTTAAAAGTGTGGCCTAAGGTTCCAAAGCGTGCTCAACTTTAAAGTGTGCCCCAAAAATTCCTCTTTTCTTCTTTTTCTGTGCTCTCTTGCTTCTTTTTCCACTTATTTCCTACAAAATTTATAAAATCAAAAGATCAAGGAAATATACTATTTAAGCACAAAAGAATGCAATATTTAAGCACTAATTGTCAATTTCTTGTAAGAAAAAGCATAGAAAAACATGACATGATGACATGTCATGACTATCTTTTCCAGAGAAGGGACTCCAAGCTTCACTATGGGCGTGGCACACCAACTACAAATTCCAGAGAAGGATCCTTGAAGACTTGCAAGGGGCATGGCATGCCAAGCTAGGCGTGGCACGCCAACCCTATCATCCACAATAGGTGTAACACCCTAATTAGCCTAAGCCTTACCTCGCGTGGTAAGGCAAAAGTTAATCAAAGGTTACAACAGTTCTAAGCTTATACATATAATATATATGGAAAGAATAGTATAATCTAGAAGCCCGATGAAGGATATAGCTTGAAACAGGATTGGAAAAGTGCAAAACGTGCTAACAAAGCTACTAAATTAAAGCACAAGAAAACATATGTAATATAATAAAATATAGTAGTATAATATCATAAGAATCTAGCCACGGCTCGCGGAGTTTAAGCCGGCCAGCTATATACAGACCATATATGAAACCAGACAGTAAAACAGCTTATACAAGTTTTGTTCTCTCAAATACAAGCCTCTAGGCAAAACAAAATACAAATGTGAGAGCCATGCTCAAAATAAATCAAAAGACTCCAAAAAGAAGTGTCCGGATCCTCCACTTCTGTCACCGACCAGACAACTCACCGAAGTGGGTCCCGACCTGCATCTGAAAAACACAACTGATGTATGGTATGAGAACTGGAGGTTCTCAGTATGGTAACAGTGCCCAGTGATGTAGGATATAAGACCCCGGGACGCCAAAGGCAATCCTAGACTCCATATCCATCACAAGAGTTCAAGCTTAAAGTAGTCTAAACCATAAAGCATAATATGTAAAACCTTAACCAAACTTGAAACCTTAGTATATCAAAATGGTAATCTATTCTTAAAGGATTTTATACTCTACCCATACACCGCTGTCCCACAGCCTTCACCAACATATCCTCTATACGAACCTATCACCATCGCCTACCTAACCTCCTCAAACCAGACAAACATAGATAATACAAGCAAGGAAACAACAGGTAATATTCAAGTATATATCAAGTAATTCAAGAAGCAAGTAGGCATATTACACAGGTAGGAAAACTCAAATAGTCAAAGCAAGCAAACATGAATAAGATGCATATGATGAATGTCTATCCTATTGGCTGTGATATCACATGTCGGTCATTTTGCCAAACCCAACAGCAAATCCGGCCGACGACTCCCAGATTAGTCTCTCTATTGCGCATAAGGAGGAGAATTTCGAGAGAGGGTGCCCTACCACCTTCTCCTTTCAGAGGGAAATATTCCGAGGGAACGTGCCCTACCACCTTCCTCTGGTTGTCGCATGATTCCGTGGGTTAGTGCCCTACCACCTTGCAATCAGAGAGAAACCCATGCTCAGGAGGAAAATTCCGAGGGAGAGTGCCCTACCACCTTCCTCTGGAGCAATTAAAATGAGTGAGAAGCTCTTCATCAAGCCTTACATCCGAGCGTAGGCAGGATACTACCACAGCCCCCACGACGGATAACAACATATATCATAATTACGTAATCAAACTCAGAGGCCACTCCTCATAGAACACTTCCACTCATTCTCATTCCATCAACCGTAATCATTCATTACCAAACTTTCCAACTCATCACAACTATCATTCATCCACGACTTTTTATTCTGAACTCACTAATGCGTCAAAATCTCGGATTCATACATCTTTCTCCCTTCACACTCAACTAAACCCATCCTCAGTACATCAGAAACCTAAGCCTCCGTCCTCTAACCCTTTCAAATAATTCCAACTCAAACTCTCCTAGGATCATTCCCATATTTGTTACCCAAAATAAGCTCCAAAAGCCTTAAAATGGTGTTATAGAATCTTACAACCTTGTTGGAATGGTGAAATAGTTGAAAACAAATTTTAAATTATGAAACAGGTCGTGTGCGTCCGCACAGGGGTGTGCGTGCGCACACAGGAAGATTTTGAAAGTGTGCGTACCGACAGGGGTGTGCGTACGCACAGGTACTAAAATTTATAGAGACTGTTCACTCGCACAAACTGTGTGAGTGCCCCTAACAGACGTTCCTTCCCGACTTGTGTATGCGCACAGGGCTGTGCGTCCGCACAGGTCGTAATTCTTCATTGATGTGTGCGCGCGCAACCTGTGCTAGCACTGCTACCAGAGCCCTTTCCCCTGCCTGTGCGTACGCATAGGGCTATGTGTCCGCACAAAATAGAATTTTCACAGGGTTCTGCGTCCGCACAGGGCTTTGCATGCGCACGTATCAGAAAATCCTGAAATGCTGAAACTTTGCAAAATTTTCGATTTTTAACACCAACTTTGAATGATCATAACTTTCTCTACAAAATTCTAAATTTCACAAACTTTATATCGATTTAAAGGATTTTGAAAGATATTTAATTCTAAAAAAGCTTCATCAGATTTCAAAAATCGAGGCAAAAGTTATAATCAGACAAAGTTCATCAAAAACCAACTTTTACCCAAAAACACAATTTCCTCAATGGCTTTATAAAACACAACCAAATCAACCAAAACCATTCCAAACTCTAATTCTCATCAAAATCAACCCTCTGTATCATATTAAACCCAACTTTCCACGTTTTCCCTTATCTTTCCTCCTCCACAGTCTCGACCTCTATATAACACATATATCAAACCTCATTAATAATTTTCCAACTACTTAACCAATTCATCAACATCAATATCATATAAATCACACAATTTACTTCTCAACTACACAATCATTCATCCTCATCATATCCTTACCATTCATTATGATCATACCCAACATAAATCTCCAATATCATACTATCAACATCAATATAGCTATTTATCAATCACCCCAAATCATCAATTATCATGCACTATCATGCTATACTTCTACCAACATAATCAAAGCTCATCACTTCATCATAAATTACCATACCTCAGCATTCAATACCCAACAACCGTTATTTACCAACATAACAATATCAATTTATCATACATCATCAACAACCACTTTAATTCAAACCTATCCTATGGGTCACTAGCCTAAGTGTCCATGAATATTATATACTACATAGAGAAAATCGAAACCATACCTTGGCCGATTCCCAATATGCGCCAAAACCCCAAGTTGAGCCCAAGACAAGCTTTCAAGCACAATCTATGCCACCAAGAATCTCCAACAAGCATCAACAAGCTCCAAACATCACTATAATCAAGCTATATATGCATAAACCATCATAAATCAACCTAGGGCTCAACATAAACATAATCTCACAAAGGTTCAAGAGCTTTTACCTTTTCCAATAGCTTTGGAAGCCAAAACCTAATGCTAAGCAAGGATTAGAGTGAACCTAAACACCCAAAAATCACAAATCTCACTTAACCACAAACCCTATAACTCAAAACTTTTGAGGGAAGAATAGAAAAGATTTTGTGGTTACCTCACTACTTTCTTGTATGGGTTTTGTAGAGCTTTTCACAAGGAATGCTTAACTACAAATGGTGCGGCGATCGGAGCTCTATAGCTCAAGATATGAGCTTGGGAAGAAGATGATGAATAGTGCCAAAAGAGGGTTTCTTCTTCCTCTCTTCATTTCAGCGTGAGTGTGGGTGTGTTTGAGTGTTGTTGCTGATTTGGTTCATTAAATGAACCTTATATATGTTGGTCTTGGGCCCAACTTGGCCTTGGTCCATCCCGTCAGCGTTTTTAGCCCGTTTGGCCCAACTTTGGGCCAAACCTTTAAAATTAATGTCCAGTTTTTTTTCATTTCTAATATTTTTCTAAGGTTTTTTACTGTTTCCACTTTTTCTCGTGCGGTACCGAGTAGACTTGAACCGGTTCAACTTTCGGTTCGCGGTTTTTCACGATTTTTCACAAAAAACACGTTTTATGACTCAGAAAAACCTACTGAGTCTAAAAATCATATTTAAATCTCCAAATTCTCATCCTAACTTTCTGGAATTTAATTTGGGCATTGAAATGATTTTATTCGTAAAAAATATGGTTCTTATAATGGGCATGGCACGCCAGGTCGAAGGCGTGGTACGCTAGTACAACCGAGCAGAGGAGAATGGTGGAAGCATCTATATGGGCATGCCACTTGAGACTTAAGGCGTGGCACGGCAAGTCAAAGATACAATGGGCATGCCACTTGGTACTAGAGGTGTGGCACGCCATGCTCATGAAACCCTCAACACCACTCTGGGCGTGCCACTTAAGTCCTAGCATGGCACGCTAGTTCATCTGACCAGAGAGGAAGAATGCAGCCCCAACAAGGGCGTGGCATGCTAGATCAAAGGCGTGGCATGCCAGCACAAGCCTCCAGTGAAGAAGATCAATGGGCGTGCCACTTGAGACTTTAGGAGTGGCACGCCAAGGAAAAATAACAATGGGTGTGCCACTTGGTGCTTAGGGCTTGCACGCCAACCTTGCTCGTACTATGGGTGTGCCACTTGAATCCTGGGTGTGGCACGCCAGTTTACTGGGCCAGAGGGGAGTACTCATGCTTTATTGAGGCGTGGCATGCCAGTTCAACCTTCCAGAGGAGAGATTGAAGGCTTTATTAAAGGCGTGGCACGCCAAACCTGGACGTGACATGCCAGTTCATTTGGTCAGAGAAGAAGGATGAAGAGTTCAACAAGGGTGTAGCACGCCACTGCTGAGCGTGGCACGCTAGTTCAAATTTCTAGAGAGGAAGAAGGGAGATATCACTTGGGCGTGCCATTTGAGTTCAAAGGCGTGGCACGCCAGGCTAGCTGCACAAAGGAAGCGTGCCACTTGGAAGCCAGGCGTGGCATGCTGAACACACGCCGGTCACACGCCAAACACATGTCTCACTTTAATTAGTTTCCTTTAAATTTTAATTGTAATTTTCTTTTTCTTTTTGTATTTTTTATAGGAGTAGTATAAATACCCCTTGAGAGTACTAAAAAGGGGGTTGGATTGGATAGTTGGTTGGTGGGCTTGGCTAGTAGAGGAATTAGTTTAGTTTTACTTCACATCATCTTCTTCCATCTCTTGTACTTTTCTCTAAGCTATGAGTAGCTAAACTCCCTCTCATTGGGAGAGAGAGCTCTGTTGTACTTGATGGATTAATGATAGTGAATTTCTTCTTCTCTTCATCTTCTCTTTGATTTGCTAGAAGGAATTTCGTTTTTCAAGTCTAGTGTTCAATCATCTTGGAAAAGAGGTTGAATGCAAATTGGGTTTCATGGGAACCTTTGAAAAGGAAACATGGAACCATGCTTGAAATCCCTTCTCACACTTGAGTAGATCTGGGTTTTGGGATTGGATATGGTGACATGAAATCCACCCACTATTTGGATCTATGAGGATGTATGGTATAATCAGGGACCAAGCTTATCTCTCTTCATGAGCAATGGTGCACGAATTGTAAATCACACTTTTTACAACTCGTACCACTAACCAGCAAGTGCACTGGGTCGTCCAAGTAATACCTTACGTGAGTAAGGGTCGATCCCACGGAGATTGTTGGCTTGAAGTAATCTATGGTTATCTTGTAACTCTTAGTCAGGAAAACAATAAAATAATTCACTTATCAATTTTGATTGCAAGGAATAAAAGGGGCAGAACACAAATTATACTTGTATGCACTGATGGAGAATATGTTGGAGTTTTGGAGATGCTTTGTCTTCTGGAATTCTGCTTTCTTCTATTTTCTGATTCACACATGCACGTCCTCCTATGGCAAACTGTGTGTTGGTGGATCACCGTTGTCAATGGCTACCATCCATCCTTCCAGTGATAAGGGTCCAAATGCGCTGTCACCGCACGGCTAATCATCTGCAGGTTCTCAATCGTACCGGAATAGGATTTACTATCCTTTTGCGTCTGTCACTATGCCCAGCACTCTCGAGTTTGAAGCTCGTCACAGTCATTCAATCCCTGAATCCTACTCGGAATACCACAGACAAGGTTTAGACTTTCCAGATTCTCTTGAATGCTGCCATCAATCTAGCTTATACCACGAGGATTCTGAATAAGAGATCCAAGAGATATTCATTCATTCTATAGTGGAACGGAAGTGGTTGTCAGGCACGCATTCGTGGGGGAATGATGATGATTGTCACGTTCATCATATTCACATTGAAGTGCGAATGGATATCTTAGATAGGAACACGCATGTTTGAATGGAAAACAGAATTACTTGCATTAATTCATTGAGACACAGCAGAGCTCCTCACCCCCAACAATGGAGTTTAGAGACTCATGCCGTCAAAAAGTACAAAGTTCAGATCTAAAATGTCATGAGGTACAAAACAAGTCTCTAAAAGTTGTTTAAATACTAGACTAGTAAACTAGGTTTACAGAAAATGAGTAAACTGAGATGGATGGTGCAGAAATCCACTTCTGGGGCCCACTTGGTGTGTGCTGGGGCTGAGACTTAAGCTAATCACGTGCATAGGGATGTTTTGGGCGTTCAACGCCAGCTATGGATCCAATTCTGGCGTTGAACTCCAACTCCTAACTTGTTTCTGGCGCTGGACGCCAGACAGCAGCATGGAACTAGCGTTGAACGCCAGTTTACGTTATCTATCCTTGAGCAAAGTATCAATTATTATATATTGCTGGAAAGCCCTGGATGTCTACTTTCCAACGCAATTAGAAGCGCGCCATTTGGAGTTCTGTAGCTCCAGAAAATCCACTTTGAGTGCAGAGAAGTCAGAATCCAACAGCATCAGCAGTCCTTTTTCAGCCTGAATCAGATTTTTGCTCAGCTCCCTCGATTTCAGCCAGAAAATACCTGAAATCACAGAAAAACACACAAACTCATAGTAAAGTCCAGAAATATGAATTTTGCCTAAAAGCTACTGAAAATAAACTAAAAACTAACTAAAACACACTAAAAACTATATGAAATTAACCCCAAAAAGCGTATATAATATCCGCTCATCAAGCAATTAGACCAAAGAATTGGCTAATTATCAAGATTTAAAGAATGAATCACCAAGGAATTGGGGTTCAATCAATCATGATTGCCAAGAGGTCAATGAGTTGCATGATTGAAGATGAGATGATCTAGATTTAATCCAAAGAGAGCAGCATCTCCTAATCCCAATGAATTTTCCTATTTTTATCTTTCCTATTCTTTATAGCTTTCTTTAATTTCTGCTATCAACCCATTCCCCAATTATAATTCAGTCATTTATGTTTCAGCAATTTACTTTCATGCTCTTTATAATTCTGCATTTTATTGCTTTTCTTTATCTTTAAGTCATTTAGAATTCTGCACCCAACAATTCTTATTGATTAGCTTGACTAAATCACCCATTAACTAAAGTTGCTCAATCAATCAATCTCTGTGCGATTCGACCTCACTCTACTGTGAGTTATTACTTGATAACAATTTGGTATACTTGCCAAAGACGGATTCATTATATTCTTTATGGCGCCGTTGCCGGGGATTCATTTTGAATTGACAATGATTAAGTTGATGAGTATTTAGATTAAGCATTTTTTGTTTACTTTGTTATTCATTTTAATTTCAATTCCTAATTTCTTTCTCTCTTTAGCACTTGAATTTCCAGTTGTACATTGTATATATAACCATTCTAACAAGAAGCACACTAACTGTTTGATGCTTTGCATCAACCACATTTGACTTACCCACCCTTCTTCCAAAGAGGGTGATAACCATTTTTCTAGATTGTGTTTGGTGTTGTGTATGATAGCGAGGAGAGGAGAAGTAACCTCCTACGATTCTGAACCTGAAAGGACATTTCTAAGATTGAAAAGAGAGGTAGTGGCAAGAGGCAAAAGGGTAGTTGGTGAAAAAGAAGAAGAAAAAGAGAATCCAACTCAAAATATGGAAGGTGAAACATACAATCATCAAGATGAAGCAGTGGGCAACCATGCTCCCCCACAAGAAAGGAGAGTGCTAGGCTCTTACATCAATCCCAATCCTGGGAAATGTGGGAGTAGCATCTTGAAACCCACCATACATGCCAACAATTTTGAGCTCAAACCACAGCTAATCACCCTTGTTCAGAATAACTGTTCATTCGGAGGAAATGCTTCAGAAGATCCAAATCAACATCTAACCACATTCTTTAGAATCTGTGATACAGTGAAGGCCAATGGTGTTCATCCGGACACCTATAAACTGTTTTTGTTCCCCTTTTCTCTCAGGGATAAAGCATCTAAGTGGTTGGAATCCTTTCCAAAGGAGAGTTTGACAACTTGGGAAGAAGTTGTGAACAAGTTCTTGGAAAAATTTTACCCTTCCCAAAGAGTCAACAAGTTGAGAGCTGAGGTAGAAACATTTAGACAACAAGATGGGGAGACTCTCTATAAAGCTTAGGAGAGATACAAACAGTTAACAAGGAAATGCCCACCGAATATGTTCAATGAATGGGTCCAGCTGCACATATTTGATGGGTGAAAAAATGATTCCACACAAAACTCACCAGCAAGTATACCGGGTCGCATCAAGTAGTAAAACTCACATAGAGTGAGGTCGATCCCACAGGGATTGATGGATCAAGCAACTTTAGTGAGTGATTAGTTTAGTCAAGCTAACAATGGTGAATTGGATGAAATTGAAGCAACAGAACAAAAATTGTAGGAATTGTAAAATGCAGAAGGTAAATGGCAGATGCTTAGAGAGCAAGGAATGTAAATTGGCAAAATCTTAAATGACAAGAAATGTAAATTGCATCAAATGTAAAGGGAGGCTGGGTGCTGGAAATTTAAAGAAAGCAATAGATCTGAGGCATGAAAAGTAAATTCAGATTTCAGCAAGCTCAAAGGTAAAGTTACAGAATGTAAATGAGCAGAAAAGTAAATCAAGCTTCAAGGGAAACGAAAATGTGAAAGTGCAGAAGAACAGAATTTGCAGGAAGGTGTAAATTGCATAAATTAAATTGGGAGCAATGTAAATAGAGAAGTAAAATTGCAGAGAAGGAAATTGGAGCTGAGGATTGTAGAAATTGAAATTTTGTATAAACTGAATTCAAGATTTAAAAATAGAAAGTGCAGAAAAATTAAAAGTGTTTCAAAGAGGACTTTCTATTCTACCCTACTCCTAATGCTCTCTAGCAGAGCCAGCCTTTTTATGAAATGAAACAGATGCCTTTTTATAGGCTTTACAAAAAATAAAAATGAAATTGAAATTGAAATCAAATTACAAATTAAATAAAATTCCTAATCTAGCTTGTTCTTGTGCCTTTGAGTGATAGTATGGGCTTTTCTTGCTTTGGATTTGAAGAAAAGTGGATCCGGATGGCTCGGTTCAAGTGGATCAAGGTTGCATTGTAGCTCCAGTAGAGCGCTCCATTTGGTTTAGTGAACTTGGCGTTCACTCTTGCCTTGTGTGCCTTGTCACGTGTTGAGCCTTCTTGCCTAGCCTCCTCCAACTTTCACTTAGTGAACGTTACACTCCCTTAGTGAGCACTATTCCTTGGGTTCCTTGGGTGAGCACTCTGCTTCTTATGTCTTGGTGCGCATTGGCCAGCTCTAATGTAGCGCTCCGTTGCATTCCTTTGAGCACTGGGCCTTGCTCCCTTGGTGCTCCCTTGGTAAAGAGCACGAAAACGCTCTCTTGATTGAACGTAGCATTCACTTTAATGAACGCTAGCTTTGTGTTGCGCCCAGCTTTTCCTTGGTTCCCTCTTCGATCCTTGGCGCTCCCTTTACTTGGCTATTGAGTGTGGTTTTTGGGCCTTAAAGATGCCTATCTATTGTGCTTCAATTTTGTGCCAAATATGGATTATTATATATCGTTGGAAACCTCTGAATTTCCAACGCAACTGGAATTGCATCAATTGGACATCTGTAGCTCAAGTTATGGTCCTTTGAAGGAGGCATGGTCATGTTGTCACAAGGCTTAAAGAAAAGCCCGAAAAAGTGAACAATTTTAAATGTAGCGCTCTCTTTTATGAGCGCTATTCCTTGGGCGCTTGGTTCCTTTGTGGCCAGCATCGCCTATGCCCGAAAACGCTTTCCTTTGTGAACGTTGCATGCAATCTTTTCTAGCTTTACTAATGCAATCTTTCATTGGCTTTATTAATCCAAGCTTACATTATGCTAGGCGTTCATTCATTTAATGAATGCATAATTAAGCCAATGATGGCATTAATAGTACTAGTGAGAATAAGCCATCATAGCATTCATTTACTAGTAGTGCCAATGCGTTAATGTAAGCTTTATTTGCCAATTGCATTAGTAATTAAAGTTTCATGCATGCTTTTATTAATGCATTAACATAAAGCTTTGAATTGCCAATTGCATTATTAAATGCACGATGATGCACGGAAACTTGTCTCTCAACAATTTTCCGTCGGCAAGTATACTAAATTGTCATCAAGTAAAAACTCACAATAGAGTGAGGTGGAATCCCACAGGAATTGATTGGTCAAGCAACTTTAATTAGAGGAATGTTCTAGTTGAGCGAAGCTGAATTTGGTTTGAGAGTTGCAGGAAATTAAATGGCGGGAAAGTAAATAGCATAAAATGTAAATGCTGAAAGTAAAGAGCTAAAAATAAATGACAGAAAGTAAATTGCAGAATCTTAAATGGGAATGGGAAAGATGCTCATAAAAGTAAATTGCAGAAATTAAAGAGAATGGGTAAGATCAGAAATGGGGAATTCATTGGGTCTAGGAGATGTTGCATTCTCCGGATCGAGTTCATTTTCATCTCTTCCTCAATCAATGCGTTCATTGATCTACTTGGCAATCTTAAGTGATCGAATTACAATTTCTTGTAATTCAATCTCTCAAATCTTGATCAATAGCCAATTCTTTGGTCAATTGCTCATGAGAAGAGATGAAGTATGGTCACTGATTATACCACATGCATTCCCAAATCAAGTGTTGGTAGAATTATAGTCACCATATTCTTCCAACCCCAATTTTGTCCAACATGAGAAAGCATTTCTAGCATGATCTCTTCATTCCTCTTCCAAGGTTCAGAAGAGATCCAAGTATGAATAGCTTCTTTTCCAAGATAACTTCCCAATTGGATGAAGATTGAAAGCTTTCCAGTAAAATCAAGAGAAAAGATAGAAGAAGAATAATGAAAACTAATATTAATCCATCAAATTACAACAGAGCTCCCTAACCCAATGAAGGTGGGTTTAGTTGTTCATAGCTCTGGTAATGGAAAATAGAGATGGAAAATACATCATGAAAAGTAAACTAGAAGTGCAGAGAAAGTAAAATTATACAGAGAGAAGTTCTCCAATTTCCAACTCTATCCAAAAGCTCTCTTTAATTCAAAACTACCCCTATATATACTACTCTTCTGATCTTCTAGTTGGTTCTTCAAGTCTTGGATATGGGCCTTTGGATCTTGAGTTTGAAGCAGTTATCCTCTTCAGTGGGCTTAGCTTTACTTGCAGAGCGAAAGTGTGAAGTAGGCAGGGTATTTAGCTCAGGACGTTAGTGGCGTTAACGTTAAGTGAGAGTGTGGATTTGAGAATGTTAGTGACAATCACCTTTTTCACTAACGTTCCTAACCCAGGGATGATCCACGTTAACTTCAATGTTAGTGGCACCAACGTGACCACTAACGTTGCCTCTTGGTCCTTCGCACACATTATTGGGACTCACCTTTTCCAATAACGTTGAGAGTCTTCCCTTCCCCTACGTTAGAGTCCACGTTAACTTAGTTAACGTGGCTCTTAACGTAGGCTTGCCAATCCTTCGAGAACGTTAGTGACACTTACCTTTGTCACTAACGTTCCAAGATGCCCCTACTTCCCACGTTAGAATCTACGTTAACTACGTTAACGTGGCTTCTAACGTGGTGATGATAGCCATCTCCAACGTTAGTGACAAAGGTGAGTGTCACTAACGTTGGCTCACCATCCTTCCTTCCACATTAGCTTCCACGTTAACTAAGTTAACGTGGGAGTTAATGTGGCTCATAGTGGCTCATTGTGGCTCATCTCCAACGTTAGTGACAAAAGTGAGTGTCACTAACGTTGGCGATTGTTTGCTTTCTCTACGTTAGCTTCCACGTTAACTTAGTTAACGTGGGAGTTAACGTAGCTCAAAGTGGCTTAGTCCAACGTTAGTGACAATGGTGAGTGTCACTAACGTTGGCCATTCTTTTGCTTCCCAACGTTAGAGTCCACGTTAACTAAGTTAACGTGGAGGCTAACGCGGCCAATATGAGCTTGGTCCAACGTTAGTGATAAAGTTGAGTGTCACTAACGTTGGCTCCACTTTCTTTCTTCCACGTTAGAGTTCACGTTAACTTAGTTAACGTGACTCTTAATGTGGGCTATGATGGCTTCGAGGACGTTATTAGCGATTACTTTTCTCATTAACGTTGCAAGCTAGCTCCCATTCCACGATAGTGGTCACGTTAGTTAGACTAACGTGGCTGCTAACGTGGTTCTTTCTTGCTTCCTTTGTCCTGAAATTAAGCAATAAAGTGTATCAAAGTTCTAATCCACATCATGAGACATGCATCATCTAATTTGTCATATAATTCATGCATAATTCTCATGAAACCATGTAAAGTGCACCATGTTTGCTTGAATCAAGATGTAAGTGAAATTCTACCCAAAACTTGCTTATTTCCTAAGAAAATGCATGAAACTACCCTAAAACAGTAAAGAAAAGGTCAGTGAAACTGGCCAAAATGCCCCGGCATCACACGCATGCTTTAATGAATGCATAAGGCATTACTAAAGGCCACGACTTCATGGTCATGGGCCACTGACACGCGAAAATTTTGAATTCACGTATTTACTACCGGCAAGTATACCGGGTCGCATCAAGTAATAAAACTCACTTAGAGTGAGGTCGATCCCACGAGGATTAAAGGATTAAACAATCAATAGTTTGTTGATTATTCTAGTTAGACAATCATTTTGGAGTGATGAGCAAACAATAGGAAGTGTAAATGACATGAAGATAAAGGAAAGCAATAAATTTCAGGAAAAATAAATGACATGAATGTAAGGTACTGGAAAGTAAAATTGCAAGAAAGTAAAGAACATCAAAGTAAAGTGTAGGGGAAATAAAATGCTGGAAAGTAAAGTACAAGGAAGTAAAAATTGTAAGAAAGTAAATGATGGAAAGTAAAAATGAAAGCATAAGGGATTAGAGATGTTGATTCCTCATGAATTAATGGGTCTCACTCCTTCTCAATCATGTAAGGTAGATCTATGGTGGATTATGAGTAATTAAACCCCAATCTCTTGGTGATTTAATTTCTCTTCACATAATCAATTGCCAATCTCTTGGTCTAATTGCTCATGAGAAGAGGTGAAGTTCAATTTCTAATCCAAAAGCCACACAACCCTCAAGACCTCAACTCAAAGAGGTTATATATCACGTACCAACTAAGAGTGTGTTGATGAAGAGGATTATGAGAGAAGAGCCTCAAACTGAATTCCATGATCCCTCTCTCGAGGCTCACATGAAATTCAAGTAGACTCAATCCCCCTCTCGGTGGTGATTGAATCTTTGAAGCATAAAAGCTCTTTCTTAGAAAAACAAACATGATTTCTAATCCCATGCTACATAAATCCAAAGACCCCAATATTAGAGAGGCTACATGTCACAATACCAACTCTAAATCAAAATCAACTTCATTATGCCAAGAGAGCTCAAACTGAATCCTATGATCCCTCTCTCAAGGTTCACAATAGGATTCTAATAGATCCAAGGATCTTTGAAGAACAAAACTCTCTTGCAAGGATTCTAATAGATATCCAAGTATGAAGATAGAGTGAAGAAGAGAAGGAGAAATAAACATTAATTCAATCAAAATTGAAACAAAGCTCCTTTCCCAAATGCAAAGGGAATTAAGTGATCAATGCTCTCAAATGAAAACTAAATTGCATGAAATTAATGTGCATAGAAATAAAGAGTGAGAATTCAAAACAGAAATTGAAAATTCAAGAATTCATAAATGAAAATTACAAAGTAAAATAAACTACTACTAAGGAAGAAGAGAAGAGGAAGGGAAGAAGAGTGTTTGAGGGGAGGGGTCCGAAGACCCACTCCTAATGGAGTGTGCCAATGAAGTGTGTGTGTGTGATCTCCTTCCGTCCCCCCAGCTTTTTTTTTAATTCTATGAAGCTAATGCCTTTATATAGGCTTTCCTAAATTGCAAATTGAAATGAAATTAAAAGCAAATTATAATCAAAATGAAAATTAACTATTCTAGATCATTCTTGTGGCCTTGATTGGTTGAGATTTATGGGATTTGTTCTTGTTGGATTAGCTAGCTCATAAATGGAGTTGCTGGCCTTTAAGGAAAACAGAGGAGGCAGAGCAAGTTGGCATCAATTCTGGCCCAATGAGGGGCGTTACTAGCAAACACACCAGTACAAATGCACGTTGGCAACGTGCTGTTGAATTTCCTGGGCTGGGAGCTTAGGACTGGGCGTTGCTGGCCCAAGTTGTTGGCACAAACGTGGCCTTTCTTCTTCTTAGTTTTAGTTTTGATGCCCAAAGTTGCCCCTGATTTGAGCTTAAATTTTGTGCTTCACTATCGACTATTATACATGGTTGGAAAGCTCTGAATGTCAGCTTTCCAACGCAACTGGAAGCACCTCAATTGGATTTCTGTAGCTCAAGGTATGCTCCATTGAAGAGGGTAAGGTCAGCCTGCCAAAATCGTAGGCATTTTTGGTGAACACGCCAGTGCCAACGTGCTCAGATTCTAAAGCTCTAAATGAAGCCAGCTTTTGAAGCTTTAAATAAACGCCAACTCCATACTATGATATATGGTTGGAAAGCTCTTGATGTCTACTTTCCAATGCCACTAGAATCACCTCCTTTAGAGCTTTGTAGCTTAAGTTATGCATCCTTGAAGGAGGCAAGGTCAGTATGCCATGGTTGGGGCTCTTCACTTTTCATGCTTGATGTTGCCTGAACTTTGAGCTTCAGTCCTTTGCTTCAATATGGACTATGATACATCATTAGAAAGCTCAGAATTGCTACTTTCTAATGCCACTAGAATCACCTCCTTTGGAGCTTTGTAGCTTAAGTTATGCATCCTTGAAGAAGGTGAGGTCAGGCTGTCTTGGTTGGAGTTGTTTGTGAAGTTGTTGGCAAACACGCCACTAGCAACGTACTCGATCCTCCCCTGGCCCAAGTCCTTGGCTTTGGCATTGCTGCTTGCATTATTGATGAACACGCCAGTTCATCCTCTGCTGGGCAACGCTTCTCGAGCTCTTCCTTGCTCTGTTCCAAGATCCTGGCGTTGTTGCCAGCGTTATCAAGGAACACGCTGGAGTTGGCAACATGCAATCCCCTGTTTCCTTGCCAAGATTGATGTATCTTCAAGCTTTCTTGCTCCATTGACTTCTTGCCTTATTACCTATCATTAACCAAACACATGCCTCAAAGCCTTGCTAAATCACAAGATTTTGCATCATTCATAACATCAAACAATTCTTGCATAAATCTCATGAAAATACACATAATTAACAATGTTTGATTGAATCAAGGCATGCATACAATTCTCATCCAAATACTTGCTTATTGCCTAAGAAAATTCATGAAACCAACCTAAAGCATATAGCCAAGATGCCCTGGCATCAGCCACGCTTTTAAAAGCGTGGCCTAAGGTTCTAAAGCAGGCTCAAACTTCAAAGTGTGCTCAAAATTCCTCTTTTCTTCTTTTTAGCTTATTTTGTGCTTTTTTTTTTTTTGCTTTTTTTTTCTTATTTCTTACAAAGTTTATAAAATCAAAAGATCAAAGAAATATACCATTTAAGCACAAAAGAATGCAATATTTAAGCACTAATCATCAATTTCTTGTATGAAAAAGTATAGAAAAATATGACATGATGACATGTCATCAATATTCTATGAAGGATTGTCTCAAGAGTCAAAGAAGGCTCTAGACCACTCTTCAGGAGGCTCTCTCAATAACAAGAAGACAATTGAAGAGGCCATAGACATCATAGAAACTATGGCTAATAACGAGTATTTCTATGCCTCCGATAGGAACTCAAGAAGGGGAGTAATGGAGCTAAACCACATGGATACTCTACTGGCTCAAAACAAGGTGATCATAGCCCAACTAACAGCTCTAACCAAGCAAATGGAGAAGAATCAAGTCTCAGCAATCAACACTCAAGCACCTATGCAAGAAGGAGATAGCCCAGAAGTTGAATGTGAATGGGAGCAAGCCAACTATGTGAACAACTCATCAAGACCACCATATGACCCCAATGCTAAAACATACAACCCAGGTTGGAAGAACCACCCAAACTTTGGATAGGGAACCAACAAAACCATATCCAAGACCATAAACCATATCACTCTAACTAATACAACAACCCCAGCCATCAATCTAACAATCATAGGCCCTACCACAACCAACACAATGCCCCCTACCACTCAAACCAACAACCACACAGCAACCATTCCCAAAATGTATCATCCCCAATCCCACAACCATGTGATGACAGTGGAAATTTTGCAAGATTGGAAGCTATGATGGCACGAATGGCAAGGGATATTACCACTGTTGCAGAGAGACAATTGCAAGCTGAAAAAAGATAGACTCAATCCTCGAGGCCAAATCCAACATAAAGAACCAAGGGGTAGCAATCTCAAAACTGAAATCACAATTAGGATACCTATCCAAGCAGATACCAATGCCTACAAATACATTTTCCAGCGACACCATGACCAATCCAAGAGGGGAATGCAAGGCCATCACACTAAGAAGTGGGAAGGTTGTGAAGGAGACATCCTCAAGCCATAATTTGCAAGAAGAAGAGGTTGAAAATAACTCAAAAATCAATAAGGAAGAAGAGACACATACTCCAACTCCACCAAAACATCTTGAAGCCCTATGTACCAAAAGTACCCTACCCACAAAGGCTGAGAAAGGATGGAAAGGACAGTTAGTTTTCCAGATTTTTGGAGATCTTTAAGAAACTCCAAATCAGCATCCCTTTTGCTGAAGTATTAGAGTAAATGCCACTCTATGCCAAGTTCCTAAAAGAGCTCATGACAAAGAAAAAAAACTGGAGAGAGAAGGAAACTGCAGTGCTCACAGAAGAATGCAGTGCCATTATACAAAAGAAACTTCCCCAAAAGATGAAAGATCCTAGGAGCTTTCAAATCCCCTGCATCATAGGAGATATTAGCATTGAAAAAGCATTGTGTGATCTGGGAGCTAGCATCAACCTTATGTCCTTGGCCATGATGAAGAGAATGAGAATTGAAGAAGCCAAACCAACAAGAATGGCACTTCAACTAGCTGATAGGACATTCAAGTTTCCCCATGGAGTAGTAGAAGACTTGTTGGTTAAAGTGGGAGAGTTCATCTTCCCAGCTGATTTTGTTGTGCAAAAGGGAGAGTTGTTCCTAAAACTGCATGAGGAAAAGATGGTGTTCAATGTTTTCACTGCAATGAGCTACCCCAAGGAATCCATTGGAGAATGTATGATGATGGACACAATGGAAAAGTTGGTTCAAAGAGTCGTAGAAGAAGATCAATGTGAAGAAGCAATGGAGCAAGATCATCAAACATCATGTGGTAAACTACCACAAGAAATCATAGAAGGCTCAATCATGCTAGACAAGGCAAACAAAGAGAAGATGGAGGCACCAAAGTTGGAGTTGAAAATCTTACCCCCAAGCTTAAAGTATGCTTACTTGGGAAGCAACAACACATATTCAGTAATCATCAACTCAATCTTGAGTCAAGAACAAGAAGAAAAGCTCATCAATGTGTTGAGGCATCACAAGGATGCTATAGGGTGGACACTTTCAGACTTTAAGGGGATTAGCCCTTCAATGTGCATGCATAAAATCCTTCTTAAGGAGGATGCCAAGCCCTCAATACAGCCACAATGAAGATTAAATCAAACAATAAAGGAAGTGGTGCAAAAAGAAGTGCCGAAGTTATGGCAAGCAAGGGTAATTTACCCCATCTTAGACAGCCCTTGGGTGAGCCCTGTTCAAGTAGTCCCCAAGAAGGGAGGAATCACAGTTGTGCCAAATGAAAGAAATGAATTGATACTAACAAGAACAGTGACTGGATGGCACATGTGTATAAATTACAAAAAGCTCAATGAAGCCATAAGGAAGAATCATTTCCCTCTACCATTCATGGACCAAATATTGGAGAGGCTTGCTAGACATGAGTACTATTATTTCTTGGATGGATACTCAGGCTACAATCATATTGTAGTGGACCCTAAAGAACAAGAGAAGACTTCTTTCACTTGTCCTTATGGTGTTTTTGCATATAGATGCATGCCCTTTGGTTTGTGCAATGCACCTATGACGTGACGCCCAAAATGCATATAGGTTAGGAACTTGGTTATCCAAAATGGAATTAGCGTTGTAAGTATAGTCCTAACCCAACAAGTTGGCCATCAATCAAATTAGAAACTCACAAGATGTTTCACAATTCAAAACTAATTCAAAACCGAGAGTATTTGACTCTCGAGTCATCTCCCAAGGAGTACTTTAGAACAATGAGTGTGCAAGTCCGATTGTAGTGATCAAAGGGTTGTCAATGAAGAAATGAACATATAAAGCATTAAAAGAACATGCAAAATTGTAGTGATTGAACTAATGAAGAAATTAAAGAACCAACTATGTAATATAAACAAGTAAAGAGTCTTGGCTTGGAGTGAGCTAAGGGTCCTTTCCTTGTTGGACCACAACTATGACAATTATGATGGATTAATCTCACTTGATCAACCCTCACATTGGAAAGTAAGTTAAATTAGCATAAGTGTTCTCAACCCATAAATCCTAAATTGCTTGCTAATTGCTTTAGCAACAAAATAGCCTTAGTGGGAACAACAACAATTAACAATCCAAGAATTGAAACTAAATGTTAGATATTCCAACTCTAGAAACCCAATTGCTCACTTTACCCAAGCCAAGAACCAAAAATTTAGCCTAAAACCATGTTTGAAATTTTGTCAAACACTTGGTGGGCAAAAACCTTAAACATAGAGAAAATGAGAAAAGGCTTGAAACTAAAAGTAACAATTGATCTCAATGAACAAGAATAACACAAGAAAAGCATGAAACAAACATCAAACATCAAATTCATCAACAAGAAATTAAAATTGCAAGAGAGAAGCAAAATTGAACGATAACTTGAATTAGAAGAAAGAGTAAAGACAATGTAACTATAAAGAGTAATAACAAGAGAATACTTACAACGAAAGCTAGCAAAATCCAAGATCAAAAATGGAAATGGAACTTGAATGTAAAACCCTAATATAAACCCTAATAGAGTTGATGAAAAAACTTAGAGAAAAACTAACTAAAAGCTTCCTACTATTACTCCTAAAACTATACTAATGATATGCTATGTTATGTTCCTCATTTTCCTTCCAATATGAGCTAGAAGACTTCAGAAATGGGCCTCTAAAGCCCCCAAATCGCGAGTCACGTGCCATTTTAATGAAGCCATGTGCGGATACCTGTGCGGACGCACAGATGCGTGCGTCCGCACACCTTGTGAAAAATCTAGTCCTGTGTGTACGCACAAGTAGCCGTGTACACGCACACTAGGTGATGCTTAAATGGAAGCGCGACGCACTCGAGGCAATCCACGCGCTCTCATTGGGCAGCTGTGCATACGCACAAGTAGCCGTGCACACGCACACGTCTCTGAGCTCATCTCCTTTGTTTCTTCATGTTTCCTCCACTTTGCATGCTCTCCTTCCATTTTCTCCAACCCATTCCTACCTTATACACCTGGAATCACTCACAAACAACATCAAGGCATCGAATGGAAGGCAAACAGAATAAAAATAGATTAAATTAAGCACAAAAGAGCATATTTTCATAATCAAGCACAATTTGGAAGGAAAGTTCAAAAGCATGCTATTCAAGGTAATAAGTGCAAGTTTATATGATGAAAATCCATTCAATTCTAACAAAAAATCATCATCAAATATGGATTCATCAATTCTCTCACACTTAAACACTAGCATGTCCTCATGCTAAACATACGCAAAGGAGATATATGAAAGGGAAAATGACTTATGCTATATACTACTTAAATGCATGCAACTATCCTAAGACTAATCATCAATATGTACTATGATGAGAGTTGGTAGAAACAAACCATGAAATTCCAATCCATCACAAGAAACTATAGGGCTAATGCAAAGAGTTCACTCACTAAGATCAATGTCCAAAGAATTGAATTGAAGTTATCAAAACCATCCAATTAAACAACTTGCAAGAAGGTGCGATATGAGGCGTAAGAACATAGATTTGAGTGATCAAACCCCTCACCGGATGTGTATCCACTCAATTCACTCAGTGTTTAGGGTTTAACCACTCAATTCTCCTTTTATCATGCTTTTCAAAGATTTGCAAGTCATCTAACAATCAACTAGTATTTAATGCATGAATAACAAATATCATGAGGTCTTTAGAGGAATGTAATGGGGCTAGGGTTAGGCAGGCTGAAATATGGTTAAGTGGACTTAAAAAATTAGTTCTTTGATTAGCTTGAGTGTCCACCTAATCCTACATCACCTATGTACACATAATAATACAACCTTTTTACTCATTTTCTTTTTTTTTCTATCTCACTTCACTCATGCATTTTCTTTTCAAACATGGCATATGCATCCTTTATTTACACTTTTTATTCATACTTTGTCATGCACAAGTTTTTTTTATGACTATGAATGCATATGTTTTAATTAGTGAAATGCATGAGCATTACCTAATTGCCCAAAAAGTTTTGCACAAAGAGTTCATGCCTGTATCACCAATGCTTCCCAAAATTCTCCCACACTTAGAATTTACACACTAATCCACCCAAGCTAATCAAAGAGTAATTCAGGGACATCAATGGATTTTCGCTTAAGGGGAGTAATGTGCTATCATTAGAACAAAAATGGGAATCATAGGCTCAAAGGGGTTCACAAAGGTGAATGCAAGAGTTGCCCATATAGGTTAGTGAGTTTATCATCAAAGATGGCCTCAATCATGCTAAATGTATCCAAACACAAATACAGGATATAAAGAATCATGCAAATCAATGAGCACAATCAAAAAGGAGTATAATCACACACAAGAACAACATTATGGTTGAAAAGTGCAACCATCTATTAAAGCTCAAATCTCACAAGGTATGTTGTTCTAGCTCGTTTCCATGTTCTACAAACAAAATACTCTAAGCAAGTTGGTAAACACAATTTTTCTTCAATTCAATCAATGGTATGCCCCTAAAAAGGTTTCATGGAAATTTCTTGGTGTTTCACCAACTTATTTGTTCTATCATGCAACATGCAAATATTAACTACTAAATATCCATAAACGATAAAGAAATATTTACAGCAAACTAAACAAGATGCAATATAAATAAAGCTACTCAAAATGGAGAAAAAGTACTACAAGAAACATTGCAAAGTGTCTTTAAGAGGGAAATTTTTTACCCCCTTGAAGTCATCGATCCTCCCCCACACTTAATTTGTGCACGGTCCTCCGTGCATGCTCACGATCTGGGAGGATGAAGAGGGGCCACCTTCAGCTGGTGGACTCAGGAGTGGGATGGTCAACTGCATCATGCTCTTCCCCAACTAGCTCGGATGAATCTCTAGGAATCGGGATGGGGTCTCTTCCTTCTAGTTTTGTCACTATCCACTCAAAACGTTTGTGCTCCAAATACTCCATATGGTGGATATCATGCAAGATATCTCGGAATAGATCCGGAAGAGGTCGGAAAAAGGGTAAAGCAGTTGATGAAGTTGGTAGAGTTGATAGTAGTGCTATGGGTGTCTTCCTCTCCGAGGGTGTAATGTTTGTTGATCATTCCAAATCTCCCCTCGGAATGAACTTGTTGCCTCTAGAAATCCAAAACATAATGTCCATTGGTCGCCTCTCTACCCCCGCTGCGTTTGCTAAGCGCATCACCATCAACGAAAATGGAATGTTGATATTCTTCTTCTCAACCAATTTCCAAATCGATTTGCGCAGTAAATTCAATATGGCTATATGTTTCCCTTGCATAATAGCCCAAAGTAGCAAAGAAGTTCTAAATCTCACATGGGTAGTGTGGGTGCTCGGGATGATGTAGTCCGCCACAATCTAATACCATATACGAGCTTCAGCATTCAAATCAGAGTATGCAATACTAGTGGGAACAGAATTCCTCCCATTACTATACTCCCAAAATGCACCAGGACGGCCTATTTTCTCAAGAATGGGAGTCAGAGATACTCTTCCTTTGAAGACATCCACCTTTATCTTGGAATATTCATCTTTCTCAAGTGGAATGTGGAGGATGTTCAGAATAGCTTCTAGAGTTTGATTGGATGTATCCAACATCTTTCCTCGAAGGAAGACTGACTTCGCTTCCCAAGCTTGGTAGTTCGCATAAAATTCCCACACCATAGTCTCATTGACTTCAATAGGTTCTCGCTCGAGAACTTCCAATGAAGCGAGGCAATCCTTTGGTGAATAGTCACCTTGTATTGGCTTGGAACCTCCAACGGCCGCTCCCAATGGATTGTACACTTCTCATTAGCCTCATATTGAGAGTCGGCTCTCCGGTTAACCAAGGTATCCAGTCTATGACCTTGGCGATTCCGCCAAATATCAGGAGAGTGGGTGGTAGTTTGCTCAACCAGCGCAGTAACCGGTGCCTTACCCTTCTTCCTCATCCTGAAAATACAAAGAAAAGAATTTCGAGATCATAGGGCAACAATTAAGTAAAATCAATTAGGAAGCACTAACAATGTTAAAAGAGCTTATAGCAGTAGTGTGATTTACAAAAAAAAACACGGTGTGTATATTCCAATGTTGTGCGCGGTTGGAACACACACACCGGCCGGATATCACGACAATCACACCCTTGAGACAATTCACAGTTCAAAGCTTCACGATTTGGTGCTCAAGTTGCAAATATAAAATAGAGAAATGCAAACAACTTCAAGCAAGCACCAAAAGGGAATTGTCCATTGTTCATCCTAAAGAAGTAGTACTCACACATACAATGTTCTTAATTGGAAGTCCAAAAGATATTTGATCAAGATATCATCAAAAGTTGAACATTCGTAGAGTGGTTACTCAATTTAAATTCCAAGATGGACAATGAAACTTAGATTACACCAACACAATGCATTTACAACCAAAATTTCACATCAATAAACAAGGAAATGCATTGGTGATTTCAATTTTCTACCATCAAAAGTCATAAAAGAAGTTGCACCATTCATACAATATGCCTACAAGAAATAAATTGAACACATATGATGGCCAAGTCATATGAATCAAACAAAATGTTTATTGAGGCATTTCATCGAACATGTGGTATGCAATGTGTAAGTTCATTACAATTAAGCTCAAATTTGATCATAACCAACCCAACAATCAAGCAACAACACTTTGCAATACAAAGAAACAACAAAGAAAGCAGCTAATTAAATCTAAGCAACATAAAAGAAATTAAAGCAATTGCAACAATATTAACATAAATAGAAAGGAAAAGCAAGAACCTAAGATGTAAAGGTTGAAAAGAACAAGAACTAGGGAAGAACAATGGAACTCTTTATAGCCACTGTAAAATCACGGCGTTTGGGTTCGCCGGAAAAAGAAGCACCGGAACAAAGAACTCACCGGTGGTCGATAGATAAAAGAGAAGCGAAAGAAAGAAAGAAAAGAGAAGAGGAGTAAGAGAAAGAGAGAGAACAGTCGCCGGCGGTGGGCTGACGGCGGCCGTGGCCGATGGCAGGGACCGGCGGAGCTGGGTAGAGGAGAGAGAGAGAGAGCAGCTATGAAGAAAAGAAGAAAAGAGAGGAGCTGCCTCTCAACAGGGCAGGTTACCCTGTTAATGCCCAGAACGCGATGTGTGCGGGCGCACAGGGGCCTGTGCGGACGCACAGAGATGAAAACTTAGAAGGGGTGCGAACGCATACAGCGTGCGATCGCTGCAACAAGAGAGGTTGCATAAATACGTGCGGACGCATAAAGACGTGCAACCACACAGATAGGTTCTTTTTACACTTGAGGACAGAATCATGTGTGCGTGCGCACACAGGTCCGTGCGCACGCACAAGGGCCAAAAATGGGGGAGGTTGAGCACGCGCACAAGCTGTTCCCTTGCTCCCACCAAAGGGGTCTACAATTGGTGTGCTGGCGCACATGTCTGTGCGGCCGCACAGATGAAGTATGAGAGGGGATGTGTGCGTACGCACGTAGCTGTGCACATGCACAAGTCAGAGAAAACAGGGCAGCGTGCATGCACAAGCTGTACTGGCGCTGCGACCAGAGGGCATATTAAGTCGTGTGCAGACGCACAGGTGTGTGCGTCCGCACAGATGGCGAAAAACACAGTTTTGTGCGCACGCACAGCTTGTTGCGTATACACAGATGCCCTGTTTCAGAAAATTCTTTTCTCTTCAAAACTAAGGTTCCTATCCTTAGCATATCAACATACCAACCCCAAATCATTCAAACAAGCACAATTTCATGGTCCACAAGTAATTTAACTTATTCAACTCAAAATCATCAAACCAAACCTAAGCTACTCATTATATCATAAGAAAGTAAATAATTCAAAAGGCTATAAACAAGAGATAAAATTGGGACAAAGTTACCATGATGGGGTGTCTTCCACCGAGCACTTTGGTTTAGAGTCCTAAGTTGGACTTGCATGGCTTCATTTGTCACTTGGAAACTTCACCAGGGAGGAAAATCTCCAACTCCTTGGCATTCTTGGGTTGAGTGTGATAAAGCTTCACCCTATGACCATTAACTCTAAACTTAACTCCATTGGTAGGGTGAATCACTTCCACCACCCCATAAGGCTTGACATCTACCACTCTAAACGGCCCGTCCCATCTTGATCTCAATTTTCCGGGCATCAATCGCAATCTTGAATTATACACAAGCACCTCATCACCTATCTTGAAGTTCTTCCTCCTGATATTCTGGTCATGGAATGCCTTAGCTTTTTCCTTGTAGAACTGAGTGTTCTCATACGCTTCCAACCTAAGGCATTCTAATTCCTCCAATTGAGGCTTATGTTCCATTCCCGCCCCCTTTAAGTCCGGATTGCAATTCTTCACCGTCCAATAGGCTCTATGTTAGATTTCAACTGGAAGATGACAAGGCTTCCCAAAAACAATACGGAAGGGGCTCATCCCGATTGGGGTCTTGTAAGCGGTCCTATAGGCCCATAATGCATCTCCCAATCTAGAGCTCCAATCCTTCCTCTAGGGGTTAACCACTTTCTCTAAGATTCTTTTGATCTCCCTGTTGGATACTTCCGCTTGCCCTTTGGTTTGGGGGTGATAGGCTATAGAAACTTTGTGAATGACCCTATACTTTTTCATCAACGCCTCAATTTTTCTGTTACAAAAATGGGTTCCTTGGTCGCTCACGATTGCTCGTGGTGACCCAAATCTACAAATAATGTTATTCTTCAAGAATGAAGCAACGGTGTTAGCGTCATCACAACGGGTAGGAATTGCTTCCACCCATTTAGAGACGTAATCCACTGCTAACAATATGTACATGAACCCATTGGAATTTGGAAATGGCCTCATGAAGTCCATGCCCCAAACATCAAAAATCTCGCAAAAAATCATCGGTTATTGGGGCATCTCATCCCTTTGTGAGGTATTTCCAGATTTATGGCATTGATGACAAGATTTGCAAAATTGGTTGGCATCCCTAAATAAAGTAGGCCACCAGAATCCATAGTCTAAAACCTTCCTCGCTGTTCGTTGCGGGCCAAAATGACCCCCACTCTCAGATGAGTGGCAAAATCGAAGGATAGACTGGAACTCAGATTTCGGCACACATTTTCTAATTACTTGATCCACTCCACGCCTCCACAGATGAGGATCATCCCAAAGATAATACTTAGCATCGCTTCTCAATTTATCTTTTTGATGCTTTGAAAATTATGGGGGGAAAAACGCGAGCGACCAAGTAATTAGCTATCGGGGCAAACCAAGGGGTGCTTTGGGATATTGCTTGCAAGGTATCTAAGGGAAATGAGTCATTGATAGGAGTGGAATCCGGAGTTAAATGTTCTAGCCGACTCAAATGGTCCGCCACTAGATTTTGGGATCCACTTCTATCTTTGATCTCCAAGTCAAATTCTTGCAAAAGTAATATCCACCTAATGAGCCTAAGCTTTGACTCCTTCTTCTTTAGCTAATATTTCAATGTGGCATGGTCCGAATACACCACCACTTTAGAGCCTAGAAAATAAGGTCGAAACTTGTCTAGAGCAAAAACAATGGCTAAAAGCTCTTTTTCGGTGGTGGTGTAATTCGACTGAGCCGAATCCAAAGTTTTTGATGCATATGCTATAGTGTAGGGAGCGTGATTCGAGGCATCGCACATGATCTCAAAAGGTTGATTCCAATTTGGGCCTCGCACAATATGAGCTATGGTTAACGCTTTCTTCAACTTGTCAAAAGCCTCTTTGCAATCTTCACCGAAATGAAATTCTACATCCTTTTGTAGTAGGCGGGAGAGAGGTAAGGCGACTTTGCTAAAGTCCTTGATGAACCGACAATAAAAGCCTACATGACCAAGGAAGGAACGGATCTCCCTCACTGAGGAGGGCTAAGGTAAACTCGAAATGACATCGATCTTAGCCGGGTCGACGGAGATTCCGTCTTTAAAGACAATATGACCCAATACTATACCTTGCTTCACCATGAAGTGGCACTTTTCAAAATTCAAAACAAGGTTAGTATTGGTGCATCGCTCTAGTACCCTAGCTAAGTTCACTAAACAAGCATCAAAGGAGCTACCATACACACTGAAATCGTCCATGAAGACTTCCATACAATCTTCCAAAAGATCCGAGAAAACACTTGTCATGCATCTTTGAAACATTGCCGGTGCATTGCATAAGCCAAACGGCATTCTCTTATACGCAAATGTTCCAAAGGGGCAAGTAAAAGTAGTTTTCTCCTAATCCTCAAGAGCTATGTGAACTTGAAAGTACCCTGTGTATCCATCTAAAAAACAGTAATGGGCTTTACCTGCCAAGCGATCCAACATTTGGTCAATGAACGGCAACGGGTAGTGGTCCTTCCATGTTGCTTGATTCAGCCGGCGGTAATCAATGCACACTCGCCAAGTATTCTGGACTCGAGCGGCCACAAGCTCTCCACTCTCCGTCTTCACCATTGTTACCCCGGACTTCTTCGGTACTACTTGGACCGGACTTACCCATTCACTATCGGAAAATGGGGTAAATGATGTCTGCTTCTAAGAGGCGAGTTACTTCCTTCTTGACTACGTCAAAGATTGTAGGATTTAGCCGTCTTTGCGGTTGTCGGACCGGCTTAGCGCCTTTGATGACAAGTCATCTTATGCTAGTTTCACAAGCATTTTTCATTAGTTTCATTTGGTTTTATGCACTTTCTTGCATAATAAGTAAGTGGTTGGAGTGAAATTTCATGGTTATTTTGATTCAATCAAACATCATTTATTTTATACAAAATCATGAGATTTATGCAAGAATTAAGTGATTATTATGATTGATGCAAATTCTTGTGATTTTGGTGATACTTTGATTGCTTGTTTGATTGATTTTAGGTGAGGAAATGAAGAAAAGAAGAAGCCATATAGTATAGCGTTGCATTCAAATAATGAACGCCACACTCACTTGCGACGCGCACGCGTGCATGACGTGCACGCGTCAAGGATGGATTTTTGAAGATCCACGCGTACGCGTGCATGACGCGTACGCGTGGTAGTGTTTGGCGCTTATTTCAAAAGAGAGCGCTACGTTCACTTACTCAGCATTTTCGGGCACGTCCAAATTTGGAGGCAAAGTTTTGAAATCAACGCGCACGCGTGCATGACGCGCACGCGTCGATGGAGCACCTGGGATAAAGCACGCTCACGCGTGGCTGGCGCTAACGCCTGAATTGGATATTTTACCACCCACGCGCACGCGTGAAGGATGCGCACGCGTGGGCAGTGCTCACTAAACTAACGTAGCACTCACTAAGTTAACGCTATCAACGACGCATACTGGAGCTGAAGACTGATGGTGATGCGTACGCGTACATGACGCGTACGTGTCGATGAGGAAAATGTGCAAAAGGACGCGCACGCGTCAGTGACACGTACGCGTGGATGAATGAATGCTACGCTCACTTAGAGAACGCAACGTTCCCCTGGGAGCAGCAATCAGGAGCCATTTTGATCCACTTCTTCATAGGCCAAAAAGCCAACTCCAAGTACTGGATGCCACAATTGGAAAGTGTATAAATAGATAGGAATTTGATTTCATGGGGGGAGCTCTTTTTTAGTTTTGATTTTAGAATTTTAGAATTGAGATCAGATCTGAATTTTCCTTTCTGTTTTTGTTTTCTCTCTTCTGCAACCTTTTACTTTCTGTTTTTGGATCTGAGAACTTGGATTGGAGAATTCTTTTGAATTCCTTCAATTTGAGTCATCTTTTACTTTTCCTTTTTGTATTTTGAAGAACTGGAGATCTGATCTTAGCTTTCATTCCACTTTTATTTCATTTTGCAATTTCCTATTTTCTGTTTTGTTAAGAGAGCAAATGAGATCTAACTTTTCTTTCTGTTTTTATTATTCTTCTGAAATTGTCAACTTCTCTTTTAAGATTCTAGAATTGATCTAAGTTTTTATTCTGCTTTGATTCTTATGTTTTCATTTCTGTTTTGGTACTAAAATCCTAACTGATCTATTTTCTGAACTTCTTCATCTGAGCATTCTATAGTTACTGCAATTTACTTTTTCCAGTTCTGTTTTGATTTCCAACACCCAAATCCCTTTATTATTTATGCAATTTAAGTTTCCCAGTAGTTTAGATTCAGCAATTTACATTACTTGCACTTTAAGTTTCAGTTATTTACTTTTCTTGCAATTTAAGTTTCAGCTCTTTTAATTTCTTGCACTTTAAGTTTTTGTAATTTTACTTCCTCTGCATTTAAGATTCTGAAATTTTCCTTTCTGCTCTTTAGTTTACTTGCAATTTCACTTCTGTTAACCAAATTTCACTCAAATTATCAACTATTCGCTTAACTAAATTTGTCACCAAACTAAAGTTGCTCAATCCATCAATCCCTGTGGGATCGACCTCACTCCTGTGAGTTATTACTACTTGATGCGACCCGGTACACTTGCCGGTGAGTTTGTGTGGAATCGGTTTTCCCTCATCAGCCTTCTTCCAAGAAAATCCTATGGAGGCACACTTGAGGACTTATTCCCACAATGTCACTTAGGCTCCATCTAATCGCCTTCTTATACTTCTGGATAACTTCAAGGAGTTGTTGCCCTTCTTGATTGGAGAGATCGGTTGCCACTATCACCGAAAATTTATGTTCCTCATCAAGGAACGCATATTTAACATGAGGTGGTAGTGGCTTCAAATATTCCCTTGCTTCTTGGTGGGGTAACTTATCCTCTTGGCTGTGGAGACTTGGTGCGTCATTTTCATTTTTTTCATCCTCAAGGTCTCCTGCTTGTGAGCTCTCTTCATCACTTAAACCTTTTTGAAGCTCATGGTGGCTATCTACCTCAAGTCTGTCCTCTCTCCCATCTTCAATGAAATTATCGCCCCATCAATAGATTCCTCCTTCGGAAGAGCGGGTTGAGGGTTTATCTCATTAAGCGGCTCACTTCCTTCCAGAATTATAGCATCAATGCTAGATTTTGGGGTTGATGGGTGTGACAAGGGTGGAGGAGCAAGGTTACTAGGGGTGGAATAAAAGGGGTGCTAGACGTGACAAAGCCTCGGCAAGAGTTGCCATGTAATTCTCTTGTTTCCTTTGAAATTCCCTTTGCTCTTGAATGAGGGCTTGAAACTAGGCTCTCCATAAGGGAAGTTAATGGGAATAGGATGGTGGTGGAAGCTAGGTTGTCCCAAGTGAGGTGGTTTGTAGATGGGTGGAGAGGGAATTGGTGGTGGAAAAGGTAAAGGAGCTTGAGGGTATGATGGTTGCATCTCATGTCGAGGGCATGGAGCATGAGCATATGGATGGGCAAAGTTGTAGTGAGGACGTGTTCCACTAGGTGTGAGAGGTTGATAGACATTAAGATCGTAGGGCCCTTGCAACGGTCCTTGTTGCCAAGAGCTGATTGCTTGTGACCCTTCCTCGAATTGACATCCCACACCTTGAGGTGAACCAACGTCGGAATTGCTACCCCCTACAACATGATAACAACTGATGCCAGGGCATTTTGGCCCGTTTTACTGACCTTTTCTTTACTGTTTTAGGGTAGTTTCATGCATTTTCTTAGGAAATAAGCAAGTTTTGGGTAAATTTTCACTTACATCTTGATTTAAGCATACATTGTACACTTTACATGATTTCATGAGAATTTTGCATGAATTATATGACAAATTGAATGATGCATGTCTCATGACTTGGATTAGAACTTTGATGCACTTTATTGCTTGACTTCAGGACAAAGGAAGCAAGGAAGAACCATGTTAGCAGCCACGTTAGTCTAACTAACGTGACCACCAACGTGGAATGGGAGCTAGCTTGTAACGTTAATGAGAAAAGTAATCGCCAATAACGCCCTCGAAGCCATCATAGCCCACGTTAAGAGTCGCGTTAACTAAGTTAACGTGAACTCTAACGTGGAAGAAAGAAAATGGAGCCAACGTTAGTGACACTTACCTTTGTCACTAACGTTGGACCAAGCTCATAAGTGGCCACGTTAAGAGCCACGTTAACTCAGTTAACATGGACTCTAATGTTGGGAAGCAAAAGAGAAGCCAACGTTAGTGACACTCACCTTTGTCACTAATGTTGGCCAAGCCACAATGAGCCACGTTAACTCCCACGTTAACTTAGTTAACGTGGAAGCTAACGTGGAGAAAGCATGTGATCGCCAACGTTAGTGACACTTACCTTTGTCACTAACGTTGGGGTGAACCCACACAAGCCACTATGAGCAACGTTAACTCCCATGTTAATTTAGTTAACGTGGAAGCTAACGTAGACAAGAGAGATGATGAGCCAACGTTAGTGACACTCACCTTTGTCACTAACGTTGGAGATGGCTAGCATTACTACGTTAGAAGCCACGTTAACCTAGTTAACGTGGACTCTAACGTGGGAAGTAGGGGCACATTGGAATGTTAGTGACAAAGGTAAGTGTCACTAACGTTCTCGAAGAATTGGCAAGCCTACGTTAAGAGCCACGTTAACTAAGTTAACGTGAACTCTAACGTAGGGGGAAGGGAAGTCTCTCAACGTTATTGGAAAAGGTGAGTTCCAATAACGTGTGCAAAGGATCAAGAGGCAACGTTAGTGGTCACGTTGGTGCCACTAACGTTGAAGTTAACGTGGATTATCCCTGGGTGAGGAACGTTAGTGAAAAAGGTAATTGCCACTAACGTTCTCGAACCCACACTCTCACTTAACATTAACGCCACTAATGTCCTAAGCTAAAGACCCTTCCTACTTCACACTTTCTCTCTGCAAGAAAAGCTAAGCCCACTGCAGAAGATAACTACTTCAAACTCAAGATGCATACGGCTCTGGTTGCTGGTTAGGCCGGTTCGATGGCTCTATATGAATTAGCAGTTTTTGATCCCTCTGATCCTGTTCTTGACCCAATGTGGAGACAGGGTATGTTTGTTATACCCTTCATGACTCGTTTAGGAATAACCAATTCGTGGGGCGGTTGGAGTATCACAGGAGGTACTACGCCGAATCCGGGTATTTGGAGTTATGAAGGTGTGGCTAGAGCACATATTGTGTTTTCGGGCTTGTGCTTTTTGGCGGCTATCTGGCATTGGGTCTATTGGGATCTAGAAATCTTTTGTGATGAACGTACAGGCAAACCCTCTTTGGATTTGCCAAAAATCTTTGGAATTCATTTATTTCTTACAGGGGTGGCTTGTTTTGGTTTTGGTGCATTTCATGTAACAGGATTGTTTGGTCCTGGGATATGGGTGTCTGATCCTTATGGCCTAACCGGAAGGGTTCTATCCGTAAATCCCGCATGGGGTGTAGAAGGTTTTGATCCTTATCCAAGACTTGAAGAATCAACTAGAAGATGAGAAGAGTAGTATATATAGGGGTAGTTTTGAATTAAAAAAAAAGCTTTTTGGGTGGATGGAAAATTGAGAACTACTCTCTGTATAATTTACTTTCTCTGCACTTCTAGTTCTAGTTTTTTCTGATGTATTCTCCATCTTTATTTTTCATTTCCAGAGCTATGAACAACTAAACCCCTTTCATTGGGTTAGGGAGCTCTGTTGTAATTTGATGGATCAATACTAATTTTCATTACTCTTCTTCTATCTTTTCTCTTGATTTTACTGGAAAGCTTTCAATCTTCATCCCATTGGGTAGTTATCTTGGATCTCTTCTGAACCTTGGAAGAGGAATGAAGAGATCATGCTAGAAATGCTTTCTCATGTTGGACCAAATTGGGTTTGGTTGGGTATGGTGACTATAATCCTACCAACACTTGATTTGGGAATGCATGTGGTATAATCAGTGACCATACTTCATCTTTTCTCATGAGCAATTGACCAAGGAATTGGCTATTGATCAAGATTTGAGAGATTGAATTACCAAGGAATTGGAATTCGATCACTTAAGATTGCCAAGGAGATCAATGAATACATTGATTGAGGAAGAGATGAAAATGAACTTAATCCGGAGAACGCAATATCTCCTAAGCCCAATGAATTCCCATTTCTGATCTTACCCATTCTCTTTAATTTCTGCAATTTACTTTTATGAGCATCTTCTCCATTCCCATTTAAGATTCTGCAATTTACTTTCCGCTATTTACATTCAGCTCTTTATTTCCAGCAATTTACATTTTCTGCTATTTACTTTCCCGCCATTTAATTTCCTGCAACTCTCAAACCAAATTCTGCTTCGCTCAACTAAAACATTCCTCTAATTAAAGTTGCTTGACCAATCAATCCCTGTGGGATTCGACCTCACTCTATTGTGAGTTTTTACTTAACGACAATTCGGTACACTTGCCAAAGGAAAATTGTTGAGAGACAAGTTTCCGTGCTATCAACAACTAGACTCCAAGCCAAAAGAGTGATAGTTCATGATGAATAGGAAAAATAGAACGCAATGATATCAACAAAAACAATGAACAAATGAGTATATATGTTCTAATTATATCCACTCGTCTAGGGCTAAACAAACAAAAAGTGTTAGTTGCTAACAATACTAAGATAGAGGCGCCTCCTACCAATTAGTGAGAGGACCAGACTAGAGTCAGCCATTTGAGATTATGTGTGATGCCTCCAACCATGCAGTAGGAGCAGCGCTGGCTCAGCGCGAAGGTAAGGATCCTTTCGTAATTGCTTATGCTTCTAAGACCTTAGACGCTGCTCAGTCTAATTACACCACCACTGAAAAAGAGCTTCTGGCTATTGTTTTTACTCTAGATAAATTCCGAGCCTATTTACTTGGTACTAAGGTGGTAGTGTACTCAGACCATGCAGCTCTAAAATATTTATTAGCTAAAAAGGAGTCCAAACCAAGGTTAATACGTTGGATATTGTTGCTACAAGAATTTGATTTAGAAATTAAGGATAGGAGTGGTAACCAGAATTTGGTGGCAGACCACTTGAGTCGCCTTGAGCACATTAAAACTGACTCCACTCCTATCAATGATGCTTTTCTATTTGATGGCTTGCACGCAGTATCTGAAATAGTTCCTTGGTATGCACCTGTAGCTAATTATCTAGTTAGCCATACTTTCCCTCCTAATTTTACTAAGCATGAAAGAGACAAGCTGAAAAGCGAGTCTAAATATTATATATGGGATGACCTATATTTATGGAGGTGTGGTGCTGAAAAAGTAATTAGAAGGTGTGTGTCCCAATCAGAATTCCAGTCCATTTTAGAGGCCTGCCACTTTTCTGAGAGTGGAGGACATTTTGGCCCTCAAAGAACAGTTAGAAAAATCTTAGACTGTGGATTCTGGTGGCCTACTCTTTTTAAAGATGCTACTACCTTTTGTAAATCTTGTCCCCCATACCAAAGGTTTGGTAATATATCCAAGAGGGATGAGATGCCCCAACAGATTATGCTTTTCTGTGAAATTTTTTATGTTTGGGCCATTGACTTCATGGGTCCATTTCCAAACTCTAGTGGTTATCTTTATATACTGTTAGCTATAGATTATGTTTCTAAATGGGTGGAAGCAATTCCTACCCGCACTCATGATGCTAACACTGTTATCTCCTTTGTTAGAAAATATATTATCTATCGCTTTAGATCACCACGAGCAATTATGAGTGATCAAGGCACTCACTTTTGTAACAGGAGACTAGCAGGACTACTAAAGAAGCATGGGATCGTTCACAATGTTGCAACAGCTTACCATCCCCAGACCAATGGGCAAGCAGAGGTGTCTAACAGGAAAATAAAGCCTCATACGAAGGACTGGAGCACCAGACTTGTTGATGTGCTCTGGGCGTACCGGACAGTGTACAAGACACCCATTGGGATGAGTCTCTTCCGCTTAGTGTACGAAAAGGCTTGCCACCTTCCAGTAGAGGTGGAACACAAGGCTTTCTGGGCTGTGCGGGAGTGCAACATGGGATTTGAGAAAGCTGGTGCTGAAAGGAAGCTGCAACTGGCAGAACTGGAGACCCTTCGACTCGAAACTTATGAAAACTCCGTATTATAAAAAAAGAAGGTGAAGGCTGTGCATGACAAGCTGATAAACCCCAATTTTGTGGTTTATCTTGTGCTTAATTTGGGGGATTTTATCACCTTTTCTCACATTTATTCAATGAAATAGCATGCTTTTGCAATTCTCCCTTGATTTGTGCTTAAATATGAAAACATGCTTTTTAGGCCCTTAAATTGGTGATTTTAATTCACTTTAATTCCATTCGATGCCTTGATATGTTTGTTGAGTAATTTCAGGTTCATAAGGCAAGTATTGGATGGAAGAAGTGAGGAGAAAAGCATGCAAAGTGGGAGAATTCATGAAGAAATGAAGGAACCGCAAAGCTGTCAAACCCGACCTCTTCGCACTCAATTAACCATAACTTGAGCTACAGAGATCCAAATGAAGTGGTTCTAGTTGAGTTGGAAAGCTAACATCTGGGGCTACAAAATGACATAAAATTTTCCATAGTTGCTTCGCGTTTAAGGGAGCACACGCGCACTGTACGAGTGCCCACCGAGGGAGCAGCATGATTCATTAAAGTGAAATCGTGGCCAGCGATTTGTAGAGCATTTTGGGCCCAACCCAACTTATTTCTAATGTTATTTCATGCAGAATTCAAGCTTGGGCAAAGGGGGAGCAATTGTTTATAGTATAGCATCATGTAGGTTAGCTTCTAGAGAGAGAAGCTCTCTCTTCTCTCTAGAATTAGGGTTCTTAGGCTTAATTCCATCTTAGATCTAGGTTTTGATTATTATTCTCATCTTGTTTCTTCAATAATTTCATGCTTCTACACTTTGATTCTCTTAGTTTTCTTGTTAATTTTCCTTTTATTCTCTCTTTTATGTTCATGGATGCTCATGTTGAATTTAGATCTCTTTTAATGAAATTTAATGTTTGATGTCTTATAATTGTTGATTTGAGTTGTTGATTTACTTTCTTGCAATTGGTAGTTGGTAGATTTATTATTCTTGTATTTTTTACTATGCTTTCCTTTTATACCTTCCAAGTGTTTGACAAAATGTTTGGTTGGGCTTTAGAGTAGATTTTGAGCATTCTTGGCTTGGGAAGAGTAATTGGGCAATCTTGAGTCATGAATACCCAATTTACATTAGTGATCTAGAGTTGTTAGTTAATATCATTTCCAATGACGCTAATCTCTTGCTAATTCAATTAGTGAGTTGATTAGGATTTTTGAATTGAGATTAACTAGTCTTGTTTGACTTTCTCTAATGGAAGATAACTTATACCTTCTTCCAACATTGGGGATGACGAAATAAGATAAATTCTTGTTAAGTATTGTTATGTTTAATGACTAGGATAGAAAGCCTATGATCTCAAACCTTTCCATGAATGTCTCTCTTTATTAATTGCTTTCTTTAATTGCTCTCTTTACTTTTCTTGTCATTTATTTTATTGCCCCTTTTATCAACCAAACCCCTTTGTTCCTTCATAGCCAATAATTGAGTACTTCATTGCAATTCTTTGTGAGATGACCCGAGGTTTAAATACTTCAGTTAATTTTTATTGGGGTTTGTACTTGTGACAAAACCGAAATTTAATTTGATGTGAGAGTTGTTTGTTAGTTTGGAGCTGTGCTTACAATGAAGTTCTTCTTTCTATAAGAGAAATTCCTAACCAACACGATTCTTGCTATCAAATTAATGGCACCGTTGCCGGGGAGTTGCAATGGTGTTACATTATTGGCTATTGTGAATATGTGAATATGTTTGCCTTTTGTTTGTTTGTTAGTTTTTATTAGGTTTAGGACTTTGTTCTCATTTTTGTTAGTTTTTATTTTTATTTGCTTCTATGAATTCTCACCGCTTTGGCTATGAGTTTGGTTCAAATTATGTTGTAGGGAATATAAGCTTCAAGGGGGATGTGCATCAAGGATTTGGGAATCAAAGATGGGAGGAGCCTCAAGGGATTGATCAACCTTATTGGCAACAACCCCCTCCGATTTCTTATGGGTATAATTCTAATCCTAATGCATATCAATCTAATGGATGTGGTGACCCTTATTGTGATTGTCAACAACCACCACCACATGCCTATGAACCACCTCCTCAACATGACTTTGAACCACCTTACTCACAAGTCCCCTACCACCAAACACCTCATTATGACCCTAATTCTTATCCACCATACCAACCACCTTATGAACCATATGAACCACACATGGAACCACTACCATTCCAACATAATTACTCTCAAGAACCACCTCAATGTACACCACCTCCATACTCTTACCAAGATGAACCAACTTCCAATTCTGAAACTTTTCTCCCAAACAATGAACCTTCTTTTTCCACACCACCTCTAATGGATGATTCTCTGCAAGATTGTGTTAGTTCTTACATTCGAAAGCAAGAAGAGAACCAAAAGGAGTTCAAGGAGTTAGAAGCCAAGATAGCTACCATAGCGGAAGCCGTTAGCAATATGGTCTCCTCCCAACTAAGCCTAAGCAACCAAGGCACTCCCATTGACGAATGTGGAAAAGCAATTAAGGAGCATAGTGAGGGAGTGAGTTTAGAGCTTCAAGGTGAATAAGAGGGGTTAAAGCAAGAATTGTCACAAGGGGAGGAAGTTAAGACAATTGAGAAGGAAGGAGTGGTTGAAAACATAGGAGATGTCGGAAGTCCATGGGAATGTAGCATTATAGAGCCCTCTTTCAAGAAGCTTGATATTGATGTTGAGGAGGGTGTACAACCTCCAAGGCATATCATGCTGGAAAACCTTGAAGAGGTTAACCAAGAGATGGATTCAATCATTGAAGAATTCTTATGTACAATTGAATCCTTCCCCATTGGGCTTGACATAGAGGGTAAGGAAAAAGATACCTCACCTCCCATACCCTTGGTAAGCAATGAAGAAGAGATTGAATTGGAAGGAAGTGACCAAAAGGAAGAGGTTGAGCAAAAAGTAATCTCTATCATCGAAGATGCGTCCACACCAACCAATGTGTCTTTTACTCCCTCATTGTGTTATGAAATTGATGACAAGGAGGATAATGCACAACCTCTAACACATGGTTTGAGCAATGAAGTGTGTATAGAAGAAATTGGTGAGCAAGAAATTGAAATTGAAGAAGCTTGCAAAGAGATGGAAGTTACAAGGGAAAAGCACAAAGGAATGGGTGTCACATTGGCTAAGTGTGGGGAGGTTTCCCTTCCTAAGTCACTATCATCCAACACAACATTCAAGTGGGTAAAATTTCTATCCCTAAGCTTCACTTTCTCACTTGAATATGGTTTGATTGAAAATAATGGTCAACTTAAAGCTCTTTGTCGAGTTAAGAGTAGGAGAGAGTTGTGTAGTGGTTGGACACATCACTCTAAGTTCATGATGGTTGCATGTTCGAAGTTGAAGAACAATGGTTGGTGTAGAACCAAATTGCATGGGTTTAGGAGAATGTTTGGATGCTTAATTGAGAATTCTAAGGTCATGCCACCCAATTGTAATCATGATGATCAATTTGAAGATGGGTGTCAAAACAAAGTGTGGGATCCCGGATCGCACAAGGAGAATCAAATTTGGGAGCCCATGGCTTGTGTGGAACTCCATCAAGGCTTGGAGTTATCATCTTTGAAGACTAAAGCTTATTGGAGATTCAAGCATTGGTGGATGTTCAAGGATAGCTTCAAGCACAAGCCACCTTAAGAGGAGCTCCCCATAAGTCCAACTTAAGGACAATAAACAAAAGTGCTAGGTGGGAGACACCCCACCATGGTAAATTCTTTTCATTTTTTCCCTTTTGTACATATTGGTAATTAGTTTAATTTCATGTTTTGTTGAGTTTGTTGAGTATAATTGGTAGTTTAGTAGGTTAAATAAGGTTTCATGGTGTTTTGGTAGCTGTTTGGAGGTTTAGAATGCTTGGATTGGTGCAAAAAACATAGAAAAATTTGGAAAAACAGAGCACCATCCACGCGTACGCACACTACACGCGTACGCGTGCATTAAGCATTTTCACCCCTCCACACATTGACCCGAGAGTTGCGCCTACACTGCGCCAGCACCAAGCCTGAGGCACAAACTGACCCGCGCGTACGCGTCCTTAATTCTGATTGCGCAATGCGCACGCACGCACACTGTGCACGCGCGCGCCGATAGCGCCACCTGCCCTCCTGGTACATGTTCCAGAGAGTTAGGCCAACCTTGGGCTGACAATGTGTCCCGCGCATAATCTCACCCACGCGTGCGCGCACCTGGCGCGTACGCGCCCTTCGGCCAAACTGCGCATCGGCGCGTGGGCGTGCATGACACATCCGCATCACAAAAAAAAGAGTTTTTTTTCCCATCTTCCATTTTCTTTTGTCCATTGCATTCGCATACTTTTATTCTTTGCATTTTTATTTTGTTTTTATAGCTTGTTTTTACCTTCTTTTTTTAGCTTCTTATTTGAATAATGGTGTTGAATTTTCTTACTCAATTATTGAGAATTTCTTAGTTAATCTTGGTGCTTCTTGACTTGTTTGATATTGTTAGGTGATAAAACTTTTAAATCAATGCTTAATCTTGTATGACTCTTATATTCTTTGTGCATTGATATGAACTTGCATGTCTTTCATGACCCACTCTGTCTAGTCGAACTTGATGCTTTTGAGTGCTCTTCATGTTTTGACTTTACTCTCGCATCAAGTGTTAGTTAATATGCCTTAGCTGATATTATTTTCTCACTCACATGTTGTAGCTACCATGTAGTGAGAACCTTACTCTTATTTGGCATTAGCCCTCGCCTATGTTCTATTTGCTTTGATATCTTTGTTGTAGGCTTAATTTTCTTTTTTTTTTCTTTTCTTTTAGGTTGGCCACCGAAAGAGGAAAAGGAAAAGCTTCTAAATGGGGCAACAAACAAGTCCTTCCGCACAACCTTTTGGAGAAACTCATCAATTGTAGCAACCCGTCCACTTTACTCTTCTTTGCATGCATCGAGGACGGTGCAAATCTTTAAGTGTGGGGAGGTCGTCTGACCGATCTCCATGGGTAAAAATTTCTTTCTTTCAACACCAATTCTTGATTTCCTTTGCTAGTTAGTTGTTGCATTGCATGATAGGTTGCATGACTAGTTAGAATTTGTACACATTTCACCATTTCTTTTTATGTTAGGACTACTTGGTTAGGGTGATGATTCTTTTCCAAGAAAAATTGTTTTAGGGCACCCTACCAATTCAAAAAAATTTTTGTGTGAACTTGCTTGAAGAATTTATTTTGGAACATGGTTTTTGAGCTAAGAACACAAGTATGTGAGTTTTGAGCCAAATGGTGTGGTTACATCCTATAACCATTTATTTTCATTCTTGTGTGCACTATTCCCTTTCTATGATTGTAATCTTTGATTTGTTTGATTTTATATGTCCATTATTCCATGCATACATGCATTTATATGATTGAGGCCATCATTTCATATAGCTCACTTACCCAAATAGCCCACCTTTCATCAACCATTGTTAGCCAATTTGAGCCTATTTAATCCCTTTTGTTCTTAATCTTAACACATCACTATCCCTAAGTGAAAAAATAATAAATGTCCTTAATTTGGATCTTTGATTAGCTTAGGCTAGTGAGGGTGTGTATCATTTGGGTATGGGAAACTTGGGACATTGGTTGAGGTAAAAGTGTAATTTTTTTTTGTTGAAAATATTGGGAATTGGGTATATATTCATGCACTATATGTAAAACCATATGCATTAATACGTTTGTATATACTTTAAAAAATGATAAAGAAAAAGAAAAAGAACATATATATATATATATAGAGAGAGAGAAAAAGAAATAAAAGGGGGACAAAAATGCCCCAAAGTAAAGTTCAATAAAAATCAATGCATATGGAGTGTGAATTAAAAAGAATGCATGAGTATGTGAAAAAGTGAGAATCATGGGTAGCTAGGTCATGTATTAGAAATGTATAGGTTGTTATATGTGTTAGGAGAGAGCTTAGGCTAATCAAAGATTCAAATTTCAAGCTCACTTGACCATATACATCCCTACCTTTACCCTAGCCCCACTACAACCTATGAATAAGTCTTCATGATGAATGTATGCATGCATTGAATAATTGTTTATTATTAGATGAAAAACAAATCATGGAAAGCATGATTAGAAGAGAATTGAGTGATCAACCCTATACACTTGAGCGATTAGAGCGGATACACTTCCGGTGAGGGTTCGATGCTCAATTCCTTGTTCCCGGCTTTCATGAGCTTTTCTTCTTGCAAGTCTACTTGTACTTCATTTTGATATTTGAATTGGTAGGATTCATGAGTCATCATACTACTTAACCCTACATGTGCATATGTGTTCTTGGAAATTGATTTACTTTTGACCAAGTAGGTAGAATCATTTTGCATTTAGTTGCATTCATATAGATAGGTGCATGTCGTTTATTTGCATTGAATAAATGTTCATACCCCTTTTCTTGTCCTTCTTTATTCTTAGCATGAGGACATGCTTGGTTTAAGTGTGGAGAGATTTGATAAACCCCAATTTTGTGGTTTATCTTATGCTTAATTTGGGGGATTTTATCATCTTTTCTCACATTTATTCAATGAAATAGCATGGTTTTGCAATTCTCCCTTGATTTGTGCTTAAATGTGAAAACATGTTTTTTAGGCCCTTAAATTGGTGATTTTAATTCACTTTAATTCCATTCGATGCCTTGATATGTTTGTTGAGTAATTTCAGGTTCATAAGGCAAGTATTGGATGGAAGAAGTGAAGAGAAAAGCATGCAAAGAGGGAGAACTCATGAAGAAATGAAGGAATCACAAAGCTGTCAAGCCCGACCTCTTTCCACTCAATCGACCATAACTTGAGCTACAGAGGTCCAAATGAGGCGGTTCTCATTGCGTTAGAAAGCTAACATTCGGGGCTTCAAAATGATATAAAATTTTCTATAGTTTCTTCTCGTTTAGAGGCACACACACACACTATACGCGTACATGCTGATGGAGCAGCATGATTCACTAAAGTGAAATCATGGCCAGCGATTTGTAGAGCATCTTGGGCCCAACCCAACTCATTTCTAATGCTATTTCATGCAGAATTCAAGCTTGGGCAAAGGGAGAGCAATTGTTTAAAGTATAGCATCATGTAGGTTAGTTTCTAGAGAGAGAAGCTCCCTCTTCTCTCTAGAATTAGGGTTCTTAGGCTTAATTCCCTATCTTTTCTTTTATCTTTGTTGTGTTGTGCTTAGAGTATTCCTGTAAGCCGAAGTTCACTTACAGAGGTGCTATTCCTGTAGGCCGAAGTTCACCTACAAAAAGTTGTTGTGATTAAACCATTTCTGTAAGCCGAAGTTCACTTACAGAGGTGTTATTTCTGTAGGCCAAAGTTCACCTACAGAAAAATTGTTGTATTGTGATTAAACTATTCCTGTAAGCCGAAGTTCACTTATGGGAATGATGTTTCTGTAGGCCGAAGTTCACCTATAGAAATAAAGCCATATCTAGGACTAGTTCCTAGGTAATGTCGGGATGCAGGGTGTAAACCGACACGTGAGCTCATGGCCTGCATAGGACAGACATGCATCATACTTGGTTGCGCATTTCCTCTGTTATGATTGTTGTTTAAATGTATGCCTTCTTTGTTTGTATTCTATTCACTGTGTCTGTGTTTTGTTTTCTTGTATTCTTTTGTTTGTGTTTTGCTTTCTGTTTTCTTTATTTTCTCTATTTATCTGTTTCTTCTGTCTACTGCTTCTCGGTATTCTGCTATTTATCTGCTAAATAACACGAAATTAATGAACTTAACTAATAACCCTGACCCTACTAAGAACTCCCCAGTTCTTACCCCTTCTCTCTCCCTTCCCCCTTCAGATGGAAGTAAGAGTACCTTACCATAGTTCACTGATGACCGTTCGCAAGAAAAGGATTATGCTCCACGTAGTCTTCTGAGTCTAGGGTGAATCTCGTTCTCCGTTTACATGTATATACTGTGAGACCAGCCAATGTCTGCACCCCGTTTGTACGTGAACTTTGACCTAAATCCTGTGTACGAGACTCCTATTGTGTGGCTACTTGATGAGGTACCAGAGAGACGTCATATGGTAATGTCTGATCGTGCAGAGGAGTAACAGATGAAGTTCTACCTTTTGATGACGTTCCACCAGACTTGAGTTTTGAAGACCTAGAACGTACTTTCCCTCGCTTTAGTAGTTTAGAGGGACTAGGTGAGTATAGAGTCTAGGCTAGTCTGGGTGCCAGCTTAGGGACCTCTTGAACAGGTCAGGTCCTGGGATGTTGTATGTATGTATATGTATATAGTTATTATCTAGCTATACCTAGGGGTGTTCTAACTAAAGGTCTATACTCTAATAAGAGCTGGATAACTGAATGTTGCTAGCTACTTGTGATGTATTTATGTGTGGTTGCTTATAATTGTTTTATTTGTTATCAGCTGTGAGTTGATTATAAATGATTATGTTTATTAATCCAAACATTTTCAGAAAAAAAAAGTACCTCACTAACCAACTACGCTTTTAACAACGAATCAGGCTCATATAATAAATAATAAAACACATTTCTGAACTTTGGTTTCTTTTAAACAAGTTTACTCTTAAAATATTATTAAACATACTTTTTTTAAATAATAAAAATAAAATAATACAACATATATGATAATTATTAGTTGAAATAAAACATAAAAAGAATATTTACTTATTTATTTATTTATTTATTTTTGCAGACCCGCAGATATGCGGATATCTACATAAAATCCGCAATCCAATCCTACTAGTGTGCGAGTTGGATTATCTTCTCATCTTGTTTCTTCTACAATTTCATGCTTCTAAACTTTGATTCTCTTAGTTTTCTTGTTAATTTTCTTTTATGCTCTCTTTTATGTTCATGGATGCTCATGTTGGATTTAGATCTCTTTTAATAAAATTTAATGTTTGATGTCTTATAATTGTTGATTTGAGTTGTTGATTTACTTTCTTGCAATTGGTTGGAAGATTTATTATTCTTGCATTTTTTACTATGCTTTCCTTTTATACCTTCCAAGTGTTTGACAAAATGCTTGGTTGGGCTTTAGAGTAGATTTTGAGCATTCTTGGCTTGGGAAGAGTAATTGGGCAATCTTGAGTCATGAATACCCAATTTATATTAGTGATCTAGAGTTGTTAGTTAATATCATTTCCAATGACGCTAATCTCTTGCTAATTCAATTAGTGCGTTGATTAGGATTTTTAACTTGAGATTAACTAGTCTTGTTTCACTTTCTCAAATGGAAGATAACTTATACCTTCTTCCAACATTGGGGATGACGAAATAAGATAAATTCTTGTTAAGTATTGTTATGTTTAATGACTAGGATAGAAAGCCTATGATCTCAAACCTTACCATGAATGTCTCTCTTTATTAATTGCTTTCTTTAATTGCTCTCTTTACTTTTCTTGTCATTTATTTTATTGCCCCTTTTATTAACCAAACCCCTTTGTTCCTTCATAGCCAATAATTGAGCACTTCATTGCAATTCCTTGTGAGACGACCCGAGGTTTAAATACTTCGGTTAATTTTCATTGGGGTTTGTACTTATGACAAAACCGAAATTTAATTTGATGTGAGAGTTGTTTGTTGGTTTGGAGCTATGCTTACAACGATGTTTTTCTTTCTATAAGAGAAATTCCTAACCAACACGATTCTTGGTATCAAATTATATCAAGAGAAGAGAGTTTAGACCAGGAGATCTGGTTCTCCTTTACAACTCTAGGCTGAGACTCATGCCAGGAAAGCTGAGATCCAGATGGGAAGGTCCCTACAAAGTGGAGAAAGCAGAGCCATATGGCGTCTTCCACCTAAGTCATCCTTCAAGTTCCAATTTCATCAAGGTCAATGGACATCGCTTAAAGCTTTATCATGGTGAGAAGATGAAGGAACACAAAGAGCTAGAGGTCTTCCTCTTGGAGGATCCACCAACAGAAGCAGATTGAGCTTGTGGACCATCCAACTTAAGGACGTTAAAGCAAAGTGCTACGTGGGAAACAACCCACCATGGTATGATCGTTCTTTCTCTCTTTTTAGTTTCATTTAGTGACTCTTCTCATAATCTCTGCATATAGTCTGCATTTGCATTTGCATGTTGCATATGTAAAAAAAATGTGGCAGAAGGTTGCGTGGGAGCAATGCAGAAAGTGTGCCAATCGTACAAATATCACCACGCGCACGCGTCCTCACGCATGCGCGTCATTTGAATATTTGTCACCTCACGCGTACGCATCAATGACACACACGCGTAACCTAGGAAAATTGACGTAAAAAGGTGTCAGGCCGAAAGTTATGCTGGCCTGGTGCGGGAACTGTGCCCAAGGCACTAAGCCACTCACGCGTACGTGTCCCTGACGCGTGCGCGTCATTTTAAAATTCTGCATATTCACGCGTACGCGTCAATGATGCGCACACGTCATTTACCATTTTGGCACACACCCCAAGACAAACAGAGAGTTGTGCGCGCGCAGGGCTGCCTTCGCGCGAGTAGCACAAACACGGTCACGCGTATGCATGACCGACGCCCACGCGTCGCCTTCCAATTTGCACGACCCACGCGTACGCGTAGAGTAAGCGTGCACGTCACTCGCGCAATACCACCAGATTCCTGCGCCGCCACTGTTCTTATCTTTTCTTTTCCAATCCTAATTTCTTACTTCTTTCTTCTTTCTTTCTCTTCTTTCTTCTTTATTCTCCATTCTTCTTCTCCTTCTTCTTTCTTTATTCTTTTCTTTCTCTTCCCCCTTCCATCATATTTTCTTCACCTCACATTCTCCATTACATCTCTTTGTCACCTTCTTCTCAAGGTTATTTCTTTCTATTTTCTTTCTTCTCTTCTTATTATATATCTATTTTTGCATTATTTTACTTGGTGTTAAAAAAATCTACTTGGGTGATTTTTTTCTTCCATAATTGCTTGTGGATCATTAAAGAGTTATTTGACAATTATCACTAATTATTGGGTTGCTTTCATGTTCAAATTTAATGCTTTCAATAACATATTTACCATGCTGACATGGCGGAAATTGGCAAGTCAAGAATTGTTATAAGATATGCGTTGCAAGTATAGTTCTTAACCAACCAGAGATCTGCTTATCAATTTAGAAGGGTGTCACAAAAATTAAAATTAAAATACTGGGAGTATGAATCCCAGGTCGTCTCCCAACGAGTTGCAGAAAGGTGTGCTATTTTATTAATCAGATATTTTCAAAAAGGGTTTGAGTTGAATAAACAGAAAATTAAATTAGAGAAATTAAATAATTTAAATAAAAGCCTTGACTGGAAGTAGATTAGCTGGAAGCCCTATTCTTGTTGGAGTACTCTCAAGATTAATTGATAATTGAAGGTTGTTCTGTTTAGTTATCCCTTACTAGGTAAGGGAAAGTCAAACAAGTTGGAATGCTACTTCTATTCACAAGTTCCAACCCATTCAATTAAAAGGGATTGATGTTAGTGACTAGAGGGCAATCCAACAATAAACCCAATTACAATTTTTCTTTTGAGCATTCCAACTCAAGGGTTCTTTTCAATCAACTCCCCATTAAGTTAGGGAACTACTCGCTCATTGTGAATGTAGAATTCATAACATAGGAAAGGGAATTAAGGAAAGTCATGATAAATAATAATCAAAGAAATCAATTAAAAATAAAAGTAATTCTTGTATTAATAAATTTTAAAATAATCCAATAGTAAAATTGAGTAAATTAAGGACATGGAAGAGTAAGAACCAAGTAAAGAAAACGAACTAGAACGACGAAGTCTTGATGAGGTAATAACTCTTCTCAATATCCCAATGCAAAAAGCAATAGAAATAAAAAATCCTAAGAACTATGAATGTGTAGAGAGAAAACCTAGAGGAGGAATAAAACTAGATCCAAAAACTAAAAATTGCGTAGAATGAATGTTGTTTTCGGTCTCTGCATGTTCTCTGGCTCTAGTCTGCTTTTCTGGGCCAAAAACTGGGTCAAAACAGGGCCCAAAATCGCCGCCAGCGAATTCTGCAGATTATGCAGATCGTGCACATCACGCGATCGCGTCATTCGGCCTTTTGCCCTGCCACGCAAGCGCATCGTCCATGCCACCGCGTCACTTGTGCTATTCCAATCCGCATGGTCGCGTGAGCCATGCGGCCGCGTCACTGCGATTTCCTCTCTTTCGCGCAGTCACGCGAGCCATGTGGCCGCGTCACTTCTCGCTGGTCATCTCCTCAATTTCTTGTGTTCCTTCCATTTTTGCAAGCTTCCTTTCCAATCTCCAATTCATTCATGCCCTATAAAGCCTGAAACACTTAACACACAGATCACGGCATCGAATGGAATAAAGGAGAATTAAAATACATAATTAAAAGTCTCTAGGAAGCAAGTTTTCAATCATGTAATAATTTTAGGAAGGAAATATAAATGCATGCTAATCATATAAATAAGTGGGTAAAGATCATGATAAAACCACACAATTAAATACATTATAAACCATAAAATAGTGGTTTATCAACCTCCCCACACTTAAACATTAGCATGTCCTCATGCTTAGTTGAAGGAGATAAAATAAATGAGTAGGAACATGTAAAACTCATGCAATGCAATGCAACCTATATATGTGAATGCAACTATATGATTCTTGTCCACTTGATCAATAGTAAATAAGCTCTTCAAAACAATTACAAATCAAATTCCACTAATTCAATTCTTATATAGTAAGAACAGATAAAAATGCAAGAAGGTAGCTCATGAAAGCAGGGAACATAGAATTTTAAGCATTGAACCCTCACTGATGATGTATGTATGCTCTAATCTCTCTAGTGTATAGGGCAATCACTCTATCCTTCTCTAATCATGCTCTCTAATTTTTGTTCTTCTCCTAACCAATCAACAGCATTTAATATACCAATGCAAGCATCATGAGGTCTTTTCAAGGTTGTAATGGGGCCAAGGTAATGGTAAGGATACATATGTGGCTAAGTAAGCTTATAAACTGAATCTTTAATTAACCCAAGCTTTAACATAACCTATATATATTCTATATAACTTTAGAATTCATACCTAGCTACCCAGAATTTCCCTTTCACATTCCATACTCGTGTATCAACTTTTTAATTTAATTTTATCATACATGCATTGATCTTTGAATTCTTAACTTAGCATTGGGGTAATTTTGTCCCCTTATTTATTTATTGAATATTTTTGGTTTTTTTTAAAATAAACATAAAAATAAATATAGCTTATCAATGCACATAGATTTTTAATTCTTATAGTTTCACATGAGTAGGTATCCAAATTCCCATTGTATTATCATGACACATTCCCTTATTATCTTTTGTTCCCACAATTTCCCATACTTAATTAGCACACACAATTCTATCTTAAGCTAACCAAAGATTCAATTTGGGATATATAATTATTTTTCCGCTTAAGGCTAGTAATGTGGTAAAATATAGAACAAATGGGATTTAAAGGCTCAAAGTGGCTAACAAAGGTAATTGAAAGGGTAGGTTTAATTTGGATAAGTGAGTTTAAACAGATAATGGTCTCAATCATATGCAAGCATACAAATATAATAAACATTGGACATATAGGATGAAACAAAATATAGATTACAATCATAGAGAAGTAAACACACAAGAATAAAATAATTATGGTTAAATAATATAACCATGCATAAAGGCTCAAATCTCACAGGTTGTGTGTTCTTTAGCTTAAAAATCATGTTCCAAATACAACTTCAAGCAAATTTAACATAAAAGTTTTAATTAAAGTTAGTGAAATTTTGTTCCAAAAATAGGGTCGTAGAGGAAAACTTATTGTCTTTTCAATCAAGTAGAACATGCATGCAACTAACCTATTACTATGCAATTTATCCTATTCTACAAAAGAAAAACTAACTAAACATCCTAATTTATTGGTGTTTAGGGAAGAGAAATTACCTCCGGAAGTCAGGTACTGACCGACCTCCCCACACTTAAGGCTTTGCACCGTCCTCGGTGCTATCTGTCAGAAACAAAACTGGGCTGGTAGCAGTATCTCCACAGTCGGGACCATCATGGCTTCCTGTGCTGGTAAAGGAAGTGGAGTCCGGGGTGTCTGAGTCCTTGAATTTTTCCATAATCAGCTCCTTGAGGTATGTGAATCGGTGCTTGTTACGGCGCTCTCCCATCTTAGCTTTGTGTTCCTGCCGATCCAACCTTTCAAGTATCTGATGGAGCAGTTGGTCTATTGTAGGTGCTCGTAGTGTTGAAGAAGGAATATCTTCAACCGGTTCAGTAGGATGGCTTGTGGCGGCTGGTGGAGGTCGATGTATTTCCCATTAGGGACATACTGATCATCCCGTGGGAGCATGGCTTTGGTGTCCCCAGCTCTGTAGGAAATTCTGGCTGCTTAGACAAGATCTAAGACCAAGGCGGGAAAAGGTAAGTTGCCCGCAATTTGTACGTGTCCCATGGCATTCCGGATGTGTCTTGGTAGATTCAGAGGTTGGTCTATAAGGATGCACCATAGTAGAACGGCCATGTCCGCAGTGAAGGAGGACTCGTGAGTGCTCAAAAAGACGTAATGGGACATGATCTGTGCCCATACGCGAGCCTCCAAGGTAAGTGCTGAAGCCGATATTCCCTTAGGGCGGGTACGATGGTATCCGTAGATCCAACGGCTGCCAGGTAGTGCGATAACTCTAAGAATGGCGTCCCAGTCAAATTGGTACATCTGGCGCTTGAGTGCGGCTTCTTGAAAGGCGTCTAATCCTTCTGGAACAGGGGGAAGACCTAGAGCTTTTTGAATGGCCTCTTCTGTAATGGGGACTTGCTTCTGACGGACAAAGACAGACTACAGGGTTGGCAGTGGAAGTTGGAGTAGAACTCGACTACCCAAGAACGATTGACCTGCCTCGGCTGTCTCTGTAGGAAACCCCATTGTCTTTGTGCAATTTGCGGCTCAACAAAGGTAGCAATATGGTTTGGGAGGAGAAGAAGGTATTCGTTGTTGTAACTCCTTTCTGCCAGGATGGGGAACATCTGCTCACAGTAGCGATTGGGAAATCGCGCAGTGTCCTTTGCTGGGAAGGCTTTTTCTTTATCATCAACCTTTATAATCCTCTTAGTTCTTTTTGTTGAGGGTTTAACCGCAGTTGAAGAGGGCTCTGCCACTAATGCTCTTTTTTTTCCTCTTCTTGCTGGTGGTTTGGGAGTAGCTTTCTCTTTTCCTTTCTTGGTGGCCATCCTGAAAAGGGAAAAAAAAAGAAAGTAATGTAAATTCAAAGAGATAGAGCAAGGAAGAGGGTTGTATAAGTGATAAACAATGCACGGTAAAGAGGATGTTGTTAACACATGGTCATGACTACATGTGAAAAGTTCATCAATGGAAATATAGCAAGTGCATTGGAGGATAATTAAATGCAAGGGGTTTATTGGCATGCAGGCAAAGGCATGAGTAGCATAGATCAAGCATTTAATTAGTCAAATGTGTTATCAATCGTAACAAACTAGCCATCACGTTTGTATTGACAAATAAATTCAATTAATACAATAGTAAAGGGAATTTGTGAAAAGCAAGAATTGAATAGTAGAATAGAATAATGTAGAAAAATGCATGATGCCATATGGGCTTTTTCACAAACACATAGCATGCATGGTAAATAAGGTATAGAAAGTATTAAAGTGAACATGCAAGCAACCCTTTAAAAAGGTAATATATAATTGCCAAACAATTTTACAATAATCCACAAGCATATAACGAGAAATAATGACTCAAATAAATTTCCAACACCAAGTAAAAAGGAAAAACAAAGAAAAAGAAAATATGGATAATGAAAGTATAAAGAAAAGAAAAGAAGATAACATATAAAAATAAGAAGAATAAAAGAAAAGTAAGGGAGGAAAGAAGAAAAGAAAACCTTGTTAATGAAGGTGAGAGAGAGAGAGAGAGAGTAGAAAGTGAGAAAGAAGGAAGAAGGAAGAAGGAAGAAATAAGGAGGGAAAAGAGAAAATATGATTTGGGGAAAAGAAAGATAAGATAATTGGCAAATCAGGGAAGCTGTGCGGCGCAAGCGACGCGGTCGCGTGGGGCACGTGATCGTGCGACTTGCACTTATACTAATTGACGCGGTCGCGTCGGTCACGCGGTCGCGTGACCCGTTTTATGCTACTGGCGCGAGGGCAGCCTCGCACTTGCACAACTCTCTGTTCAAACTCTTATTGCGCCAAATGTTGGGTGACGCGATCGCGTGGGGCATGCGATCGCGTGAGTGGCCATTAGAAGGATATGACGCGGACGCGTGAGCCATGCGTCCGCATGGGAAGAATTGTGTGTTCAGTGCTAATCCAGCACCACTCTAGCACAACTTTTGGTCGTGCACCCTTTTCACGTCGAATTCCAGGGCACGCGGCCGTGTGAGTGACGCGGTCGCGTGGGAGGCCAATGTTCCCACCCGACGCGGACGCGTCAGCGACACGGTTACGTGGGGCGATTTGTGCCACGGGCACGCCTCCAGCCACGCTCTCGCGTGACTCTCTGTTCGTTTTATTATTTTCTCCAATCACCTGCGACGCGGACGCGTCAATAATGCGGTCGCGTCGCGTGAAATTTTTTTTTTAAATAAAAGTATGTAAATACAGATGCACGAAATGTACTAATAAAGAGAAGAGTTATTGAATAGGAAAACTAAGAATAAAGAAAAGAACGATCATTCCATGGTGGGTTGTCTCCCACCTAACACTTTGCTTTAACGTCCGTAAGTTGAGAGCTCCACTAGCTCAGTCTTCGGCTATGTAGGGATCTTCCAAGAGGAAGATCTCGAGCTCCTTGTTTTTCTTCATCCTCTCTCCATGGTACAGCTTTAAACGTTGTCCATTAACTTTGATAAGTTCAGAGCTTGAAGGATGACTTAGGTGAAAAACTCCGTACGGTTCGGCCTTCTCTACTCTATATGGACCTTCCCATCTTGAGCTCAACTTGCCTGGCATGAGCCTCAGTCGAGATTTGTAAAGGAGGACTAAATCCCCAGGTTGGAACTTTTTTCTCTTGATGTGCTGATCATGTACAGCCTTCATCTTCTCCTTGTATAGTCTTGAGTTCTCATAAGCTTCTAGGCGAAGGCTTTCCAGTTCTTGCAGTTGTAATTTCCTTCCAGCTCCGGCTTTCTCAATTCCCATGTTGCACTCCTTTACTACCCAAAAGGCTTTGTGCTCTACTTCAACAGGGAGATGACAAGCTTTTCCATAAACTAAGCAGAAAGGACTCATCCCAATGGGTGTTTTGTATGCTGTTCTGTATGCCCAGAGTGCATCTTGTAGCCTGGTGCTCCAGTCTCTTCTATGAAGTTTGACTATCTTCTGCAAGATACGTTTTATCTCTCTATTTGACACCTCGGCTTGCCCATTAGTCTGAGGATGGCAGGCTGTTGCAACCTTATGAATTATCCCATGCTTCTTCATTAGTTCTGTTAGTCTCCTGTTACAAAAATGGGTGCCTTGATCGCTCACGATTGCTCGTGGTGATCCAAAGCGACAAATAATGTGGTTTCTCACAAAGGAAACAACAGTGTTAGTATCATCAGTGCGGGTAGGAATTGCTTCCACCCATTTGGAAACGTAATCCACAGCTAACAATATATAAAAATAACCATTAGAATTTGGAAATGGACCCATGAAGTCAATGCCCCAAACATCAAAAATTTCACAGAAAAGCATAATTTGTTGAGGCATCTCATCCTTCTTGGATATATTACCAAATTTTTGGCATGGGAAACAAGATCTACAAAATTCAGCAGCGTCTCTAAAAAGAGTAGGCCACCAGAATCCACAGTCTAAGATTTTTCTAGCTGTTCTTTGAGGGCCAAAATGTCCTCCACTCTCAGATGAGTGACAGGCCTCTAAGATGGACTGGAATTCTGGTTGAAGCACATACCATCTAATTACCTGGTCAGCGCCACATCTCCATAAATATGGGTCATCCCATATATAATATTTAGACTCGCTTTTTAGCTTGTCTCTTTGATGCTTAGAAAAGTTTGGAGGAAAGGTGCGGCTAACTAGATAATTAGCTACAGGTGCATACCAAGGGACTACCTCAGATACTGCTTGCAGGTTATCAAATGGGAAATCATCAGCTATAGGAGTGGGGTCATCTGTAATGTGTTCAAGGCGACTCAAGTGGTCTGCCACTAAATTCTAGTTACCACTCCTATCCTTAATTTCTAAATCAAATTCTTGTAATAGCAGTATCCAACGTATAAGCCTTGGTTTGGATTCTTTTTTAGCTAATAGATACTTTAGAGCTGCGTGGTCTGAGTATACTACTACCTTCGTACCAAGTTAATAGGCTCGAAATTTATCCAGAGCAAAAACAATAGCAAGAAGCCCTTTCTCAGTAGTAGTGTAATTAGACTGAGCGGCATCTAAAGTTTTAGACGCATAAGCAATAACAAAGGGGTCATTACCTTCACGCTGAGCCAGTGCTACTCCTACTGCATGGTTGGAAGCATCGCACATTATCTCAAATGGCTGGCTCCAGTCTAGTCCTCTCACAATTAGAGCTTGAGTCAGGGCGGTCTTCAGCTTATGAAACGTTTGTTTGCAATCCTCACTGAACTCGAACTCAATATCCTTCTGCAGTAATCTGGATAAGGGAAGTGCTACCTTACTGAAGTCCTTAATGAATCTCCTGTAAAAACCTGCATGGCCAAGGAACGAACGGACTTCCCTCACAGAGGAGGGGTAAGGTAAACTAGAAATAACATCCACCTTTGCTGGATCTACAGAAATGCTAGTATTAGACACAACATGTCCTAGTACAATACCTTATTTTACCATAAAGTGACATTTTTCAAAATTTAATGCAAGATTTGTACTGACACATCTATCTAATACTCTAGATAATCCATCTAAGCAAAGGATAAAGGAATCGCCATATACACTAAAATCATCCATAAAAACTTCCATACAGTCCTCAATAAGATCAGAGAAAAGACTCATCATGCACCTTTGGAAGGTAGCTGGTGCATTGCACAAGCCAAAGGGCATTCTCTTGTAAGGATAAGTCCCAAAAGGACATGTGAAAGTGGTATTTTCCTGATCTTCAGGAGCTATATGAATCTGGAAATAACCTGTGTAACCATCTAAAAAACAATAATGTGATTTACCTGACAGGCGATCCAACATTTGATCAATGAATGAAAGAGGATAGTGATCTTTACGAGTGGCCTGGTTGAGGCGTCTGTAGTCAATGCAGACCCTCCAGGCATTCTGAACTCTGGTCCCTATGAGGTCTCCATGCTCATTCTTCACTGTAGTGATTCCAGACTTCTTGGGCACCACTAGTACTGGGCTTACCCATTCACTGTCTGAAATGGGGTAGATGATATCTGCCTCCAGTAGTCTGGTCACTTCCTTTTTGACAACCTCTAAGATAGTGGGGTTCAGTCTTCTCTAGGGTTGACGGACAGGTCTTGCTCCCTCTTCTAAAAATATCCTATGATCACAGACTTGAGGGTTGATGCCTACTATGTCTGCCAAACTCCAACCAATTGCCTTCTTGTGTCTCCTCAGCACACTAAGTAGCTGCTCTTCTTGTTGAGAGGTGAGTTCCCTTGCAATGATAACTGGAAACTTCTGCTCGTCTTCAAGGTACGCATATTTGAGGTATGGAGGAAGGGGTTTTAATTCTAACTTCTGATCATGGTCAGGCTCTGGGTTGTCTGGAGCTGGTAACAATGGTAAAGCACTGTCATTGTCCTCTGAGAATGTCCCCACACTTGGACCTTGTCCTATGTACTTCTCTTCAAATTCCTCCTGGTGAACTTCAGCCACGATTTCATCTATGATGTCACACTGGAGGATAGAATGATCCTCCGGAGGATGCTTCATAACTCCATTCAGATTGAAGATTACTACTCGGCCATCTATTTCAAAAGAGTATGTTCCTGAAAAAGCATCTAATTTGAACTTCGAGGTCTTCAGGAATGGTCTTCTGAGTAGGATTGATGATGGCTTCTCTGAGTCATTTTGGGGCATCTCCAGGATATAAAAATCAATGGAAAATGTGAGCCCCTTAATGCCCACTAATACATCTTCAGCAACTCCAGCCACTGTATTAATGCTTTTATCTGCTAACACAAAACGAGCTGCTGACCTTTTTAAGAGAAGGAGCCTCAAAATATCATATATAGACAGAGGCATTATGCTTACACATGGTCCTAAATCACACATGCAGTCAGAAAATACTACACCACCAATAGTGCAATTAACCATACATGGACCTGGGCCACTACACTTTTCAGGTAAACCTCCCATTAAAGCAGACATGGAACTTCCTAAAGGAATAATTTCTAATTCATTAATTTTGTCTTTATGTATACATAAATCTTTTAAAAACTTTGCATATTTAGGTACCTGTTGAATAACATCAAAAAGAGGAACAGTTACCTCAACCTTTTTGAATATCTCTACCATTTTGGGATCAGGTTCCAGCTGCTTCCTGGGCTTCCTTGCAAGTTGTGAAAATGGAATGGGAGTGGTGTCTTCTGCAGTGTCTGCACCCTGTGGTGCTTCCTCCTGTGGTTGAACTTCTTCTTTTTCAGCCATGTCCTATATGTCCTCTTCCTCTTCAACATCTTCTATTTCCACTACCTCTTCAACTGAGGCGTGTTCTGGTGGGCTTGGCTCCTCCTGATTCCTCTCCTGCAGTGTGGTTCCGGATCTTAAGGTGATGGCATTAATGCCATCCTTTGGATTAGGTAATGGTTGAGAGTGGATTTCACTGGAGCTCAAAGGCTGGTTATTGGAGTTATTCATTGATCCAATCTGTGAGATAAGAGCTTGCAAAGTAGAGTTCAGACCATTTAGTGTAGCATAAAGGTTATTTTCCATGGTCTGTTGTCTTTGATCAATAGATTGTAATAAGTCGTCATTAGAAGATGAAGAAGGATAAGTAATTTAAGAGGTCTGCTGTTGGGTATTCTGTGGTCCTTGGGATTGCCTCAGGTGAGGTGCTCTGTAAGGCTGGTTCTAGTTCTGCTGCCTGTTATTATTATTATTCCACCTCTGATTTCCCTGATTGTCTCTGCCTCCTCAGTTGTTGTTGTCCCTCCAATTCTGGTTAGAATTGTCCTACCAGCCATGGCTGTAATTGCCACCTTGATTGTACCCTTGGTTGGGGCGGTCATAGAAGTTATGAGTGGCTGCCACGGTGTTGTCTTCCTGCTGGAGCTGCGTACATTCATCAGTATAATGGCTATAATCAGCACAGACTCTGCAAACTCTCTGTGGGACTAACTGTTGGCTTTGCTGTGGTGGAAAAGGTTGAGCTTGCTGAACTTGTTGTTGATTCAATTGCATCTGCTTCAGCAAGTTGGTCATTTCACAGATACTCTGAGTTAGAGCAGCAGTCTCTCTGCTAGAGGATACTTCTGCAACGGCTTTTGAACGGCCTTGTTTCTGCCTGTGATTCTGAGTAGATTCAGCTAAGTCGCTAATCAATTGCCATGCTTCATCATTGGTCTTGTACTTTTTCATAGACCCATTGCTAGCACTTTCCAATGTGGCCTTATCTTGGGCCTCATGCCCTGTGTGACGTAACCGAGTAACACTATCTTGTCAATCATATGGTGGGGGCATGCTTCCAGATGATTATTGAAGCGCTCCCAGTATTCATAGAGAGTCTCGGATTCGTCCTGAACAATCATGGAAATGTTTTTCCTCAGTTTATCAGTAACTTCAGCTGGAAAGAACTTTTCCAAAAATTCTCTTCTAAGTGTATCCCAGTCGGATACAGTTGCTGCGGGTTGAGTGTAGTACCACTCTCTTACCTTTCCCTCAAGAGAAAACGGGAAAGCTTTCAACAAAATTGAAGTTTCATTTGCACCATCACGCCTGACAGTAGAACAGGCTGCTTGAAAATCTCTCAGGTGCTTGATAGGCTCTTGAGCAGGTAAGCCATGAAACTTGGGCATCAAGTTGAGCAGTGTAGTCTTTATTTCAGGGGCTCCAGCCTCCTGGATAGTAACTCTCCTAGCTGCTGCCATGTCACCTACACGTAAATCAACCGAATTAGTAGAACGGGGGCTGGTTTCTTCCTCAAGTGACGTTTCAGATCTGCCCTCAGAGAGGACTAACTGATGCTGAGCTTGCCTTATTCGTGAAATAGTTCTTTCAATCTCAGGATCGAATACTAGCAAGCTTGGATCAGGAAGTGAACGCGTCATCCAACAAAAGAAACAAGCAGCTCATAGTAGCAAGATAAAATAAAATTCAAATAAATAAATTCCAATCAATAACTTAGCACTCTATTGCAACTCCCCGACAACGGCGCTAAAAATTGACGTGGTGGAAATTGGCGAGTCAAGAATTGTTATAAGATATGCGTTGCAAGTTTAGTTCTTAACCAACCAGAGATCCGCTTATCAATTTAGAAGGGTGTCACAAAAATTAAAATTAAAATACTGGGAGTATGAATCCCAGGTCGTCTCCCAACGAGTTGCAGAAAGGTGTGCTATTTTATTAATCAGATGTTTTCAAAAAGGGTTTGAGTTGAATAAACAGGAAATTAAATTAGAGAAATTAAACAATTTAAATAAAATCCTTGACTGGGAGTAGATTAGCTGGAAGCCCTATTCTTGTTGGAGTACTCTCAAGATTAATTGATAATTGAAGGTTGTTCTGTTTAGTTATCCCTTACTAGGTAAGGGAAAGTCAAACAAGTTGAAATGCTACTTCTATTCACAAGTTCCAACCCACTCAATTAAAAGGGATTGGGGTTAGTGACTAGAGGGCAATCCAACAATAAACCTAATTACAATTTTCTTTTGAGCATTCCAACTCAAGGGTTCCTTTCATCAACTCCCATCAAGTTAGGAACTACCCGCTCATTGTGAATGTAGAATTCATAACATAGGAAAGGAATAAGGAAATTCATGATAAATAATAATCAAAGAAATCAATTAAAAATAAAATTAATTCTTGTATTAATAATCTAAATAATCCAATAGTAAAATTGAGTAAATTAAGGACATGGAAGATAAGAACCAAGTAAAGAAAACAAACTAGAATGACGAAGTCTTGATGAGTAATAACTCTTCTCAATATCCAATGCAAAAGCAATAGAAATAAAAAATCGTAAGAACTATGAATGTGTAGAGAGAAAACCTAGAGGAGTAGTAAAACTAGATCTAAAAACTAAAAATTGTGTAGAATGAATGTTATTTTTGGTCTCTGCATGTTCTCTGGCTCTAGTCTGCTTTTCTGGGCCGAAAACTGGGTCAAAACAGGGCCCAAAATCGCCCCCAGTGAATTCTGCAGATTATGCAGATCGCGCACGACATGCGATCGCGTCATTCATGCGGCCGCGTCATTCGGCCTTTTGCCCTGCCACGTGAGCGCATCGTCTACGCCTCTGCGTCACTTGTGTTATTCCAATCCGCACGGTCGCGTGAGCCATGCGACCGCGTCACTGCGATTTACTCTCTTTCGCGCGTCGCGCGAGCCATGCAGCCGCGTCACTTCTCGCTGGTCATCTCCTCAATTTCTTGTGTTCCTTCCATTTTTGCAAGCTTCCTTTCCAATCTCCAATTCATTTATGCCCTATAAGCCTGAAACACTTAACACACAGATCACGGCATCGAATGGAATAAAGGAGAATTAAATACATAATTAAAAGTCTCTAGGAAGCAAGTTTCAATCATGTAATAATTTAGGAAGGAATAAATGCATGCTAATCATATGAATAAGTGGGTAAAGACCATGATAAAACCACACAATTAAACACATTATAACCATAAAATAGTGGTTTATCACATGCATACTAAGTGTTTGTGAAAAAGTCCGTATGGCATTGTGCATTTTTAATTCTTCTATCCTTCTACTCTAATGCCTGTTTTTCACAAACCATTCCAATATTTTATTAATTGAATATAATTGTCAATACAAACGTGATTGTTAGTCTGTTACGAGTGATAATACATTTTAACTATTGATGCTTGATCTATGCTACTCATGCCTTTGCCGGCATGCTAATAAACATCTTGCATCTACTTGCCATAACATGCACTTGCTATATTTCCATTGATGAACTTATCACATGTAGTCGTGACCATGTGTTAACGACATCCTTCTTTACGTGCAATGATTATCACTTGTACTGTCCTCCTCGTTGCTTTAACCCTTGGCTTTACATGTTACTTTCCTTTCCCTTTTCAGGATGGCCACCAAGAAGGGTAAAGAGAAAGCTGCTCCCAAACCACCGGCAAAGAGAGAACAAAAAGAGCGCTAGCTGAGAACCATCCTCAACATCAGTCAAGCCATCCACAAGCGAGTCAAGAGGATCATCAAGGTTGATAAAAAAGAGAAAGCCTTTCCAGCAAGGGACATGGCGCGGTCACTAACGCTACTGTGAGCAGATTCCCATCTGCTTAGCAGAACTATAACAATGAGACCTACTTACCTCCTACCCATTATTTAGTTGGTAGAGCCCTGCATTGGCGCAGACAAGGGGATTCTACGGAGATAACACGGCAGGTTAACCTTATGTATTGAATTCTACTACTTTACATGCACTGTGTATTCTGTAGAATAGTCCTATCTCTGAAGGGGCTTATTCAGCAGCTTTAGATCTCCCCCCTGCCCAGAAAGATTGGACGCATACCAAGAAGCCTCTGTCAAGCGCCAGACATACCAATTTGACTGGGACGCCGTCCTCAGAGTTATAGCACAACCGGCAGCAGATGGATATATGGATACCATTGATCTGACCTAAGGGCATATGGCTTCAGCATTCACCTTGGAGGCTCGAGTGTGGACACAGATTATGTCCCACTACATCTTTTCGAGCACTCACGAGTCCTCCTTCACTGCAGATATGGCTGTTCTCCTCTGGTCTGTCCTACAACCAGCCTCTCAACTTCAAGCACCTCGGCACGCCATGGACACATACAATTGCGGGCAACCTATCCTTTCCCGCTTGTTCAGATCTAGTCTCGGCAGCCGAGTCTCTACAAAGCTGGGACACCAAGACCATACTTCTGCAGGATGCCAATTATCCCCCCACTATCAGTCGACACAGACCCGGCCGGAGACCACCCCCTTCTCCTTCCACATCACAAGCACCTTCAACAATCAGCTGCTCCTACATATACTTCAGAGGTTGGACGGCTTGACTGGCAGGCAAAGTGAATGGAGCACCGTAACAAGCGCCAATTCACATACCTCAAGGAGCTGATTGTTGGCAACCACCCACCTGAAGAGAACCAGACACTCCAGACTCCACCTCACCTACCAGCACCGGGAGCCATGACAATCCGACGTGAGATACTGTGACAAGCCCCTTTATTCCTAACTGATGCACCGAGGATGGTGCCAAGCTTTAAGTGTGGGGAGGTCGGTCGTACCTGACTTCCGGAGGTAATCTCTCTCTTAACACCAACATTTTTTTTGTTAGATAGAATAATGCAAGATTATTTGCATGTATGTTTGTTTTTGGTTTAAAGTAATAAATTTCTTTTCAAGACTCTATTTTAAATATATAATTT